>NW_020438894.1:542831-639051 GCF_000699045.2 Agrilus planipennis
TAATTAAATCTAATTAGACGAAAAAAATTATTAAGTCTAGCAGAAGTTGCCTGCAATTTTTTTTTTATTACATCAGTATTCTTCGAAGTGATAGTACTTCTGCTTTTGAGTAGGTGCAGAGGAAAGAAGCCTAACATTTTTTCCCAAATTTCGTACAAAATACTCAGCACGCCAAGGAAGGGAAATCATAATTAAAGACCTTTTCAAAAAAAAAATATATATATAGTTAAATTGTTTTCTTAAATTGATAAACCAGCGCTCTGAACGTAGGATCATCAAATACGCTTTTAATTTGTGCAGAATGATTCATTCTTCGTCAGAAATATTTTCATTCATAAATTTTGCTTATAACGAATCAATGAACGTTACAGATGTGTCAATAGATCTAAACGTTAAACATCATATAAATCAAGCCGAGAAACTCTTCTCGCTTCATTAATATTTGAAGCCAATTTTTCCTGTCTGATTGAAAGACGTACTCCCTTGAATACTTATGAGCTCCAGTTGCCACGAACTATACAGGTATTTTGTGTCTCGTGCTCTCTAGCACGCTACTTTTCTTAGCAGTTTCGCATTATTCATTTCTAGCTATTTTATAATATTACGAAACAAATACTTTTATACAACAATGTGAAACTTTTTGATAATTATCAAGCAGATAATAGCTGTATATATAATGTACAGAGCGATGAACTTGTAGATGCACTATAACGTTTCGCTATCATTTCATACACCGATTCATTTGCTTGACCAATTGTACATTTGTTTAATATACATATAAAACAAGGGCAAAATTTTTATGACAGATAGCATGTTATATCAGTTGATGCCGTTTGTCACATAAGGCTCAGTTGACATTAAACGTTTCTAAATGATGCCCCGACTGGAGATTTATTAGGGCAGGCCTTATCGCCTTATAAGCATCCGCACCGAATCCGGTCTGATTACGCTAAAGCGTCTCTTCATGGGGTATATTTACCCTGATCTAACCATAACGGCGAAATCCTACCTAAACCCAAATGTGAATACCCTTTTTCAACACTTTAATGTCATTCCTTATTTAAACTGACCTGTTCCTGACGTGAACCCTTTTACAGCATGCCCTATTGAAACTGATGTTACCCTCATTTGGTTGTCCTATTGCAGCCCTCCAACGGTATGCCCTTTTGAGACTGATCCGACCATGATCCCACGACCCTATCTCAACCCTTTAACGCTCAGCTCTATAATTTTTTTATTAATTCATACAAATAAATAAAAGTTCTTCTCATCTTATTGTATCCTAAATATTTTTGGTATTATGATTATCTGTATAATAAACAAATCTGATTGACCGATTACATTTCTAATCCTGTACCTATTTGCCTAGTCAATATGAATATCTGTTTTGGTGGCATGTACCTACATAAGTGCATTTGTAATCCTGCAGCTAATTATGAAGGTTATACTAAATAATTACCGCATTGCAATCTACAGTTAAAATTGAATACTTATATATATCTTACATTTTTATGCAAATCGGAATGTAATGTGTTCGTTAATAAATCAATTAGATACTACATTAGTGCTTTTTACAAATTTCGCGTAAAATTATTTGCTAATTGTCCTTTAATATTCTTTTACAGAAACCGTAGTGTCTAGACAAGCGTCAGTTTTCAGGTAAGTCACTTTAAAACTAAAATTAGTTTATTATTAGCAAGGTCAGGTAAATATACATTTCACAATAAAAATGTCCTTTAATTTAATGCACTTGTTCTTATTGTTGTACCTACGTGGTCTCTCCTTCGAATGACGTGCTCGTTAACATGTGCTCGAACTGAGCACGTCACAACTTCTTTTATTGGACTTTATTAAGCGAACTAATTACCTGCTGGACAAGCACTTTTGATGTTACATTTTTTTATATTTAATTTTTATCTGTTTGCCAACATTTTTTGGGCAAAGTTCAGATAAATATCATAGCAATCGTTGAAGGAGGTCAGTACCTGGAAGTATTTTTATTCTGTATTACGTTAATTTGACGTACATGTAATGAAATTAAAGAAAAAATGGTATGTTTACCCATATGTACATCTCGCGTTAGCGGTTATAGATATATACTTCTATTTACAAACTTATTTAGCCAGTGCCTACATAATAATAATTATTTATGTATTTAATAGTATCACTGTATAGTAGTGCTGCCCCTTGGGTGCGAAGTGCGAACTTGCCCCAAAAAGCGAACAACCGCTGTTCAAATTTTCGTTAGTTGTGCGCAACTTCCGTTGCATGCTAAAATTGCACTTTTAACGCGCCAAAGGAAATGCAACTTCAACAAAGCCTTTCGCCTTTCGATCGCAAAAGAAACATCAAGTTTGGTTCTATGCAATATTAAGGATTCTAAACATCAAACAGATACAAACAGACGAAGGTTTCTGTTCATTGACTGACGTTCCTTGGGAAACTGCGGCCGACATCTTCAACAGTAACTGCTTTGATAACGTGGGCAGAGGTTATGCCTTGAAGTCTCTCGACTCGGTCGATGCCGATTTTCAGTTTTTCTCCATGAGCCTTGCGAGATGTATTTAACATGTTTGGGAGGTTTATTTTTAATTCACGTGATAGTATTAACGCCAACGAGTTGTTGTATGTGTTTGTCCATGCACAAATGTGAAGTCAGTAAGGTGCAAGCACACCTTTCTATTTCGTTAGCATAATTTATATACTTGGTCTCGATCTATGAATAAGTTGAACATAGTATTTATCGAGAGGCATAGTACGTATATACGAGGGGGCGCTATGCTCGCCCACCACATGCATTTCCGGTATTTATACACAAAACCATGCAACACTTAACCACGCAACAATAGGGACAGCAGGTGACGCTTTCATGTTTAATTATACGAACACTTTATTAAAGACCGACAACTCTTCGAACTCTACGTATCCCTTGAAGATTAACATTGTTACGTTTAAAATGTCCTGCGAGTACTATCCGTACAAACATTTTCGGAAGTGAATTAGTGTTGGTTCATAAACATTTTCAAATATTGTAAATATATTTTTATTTCGAAGCTCGGTAGTACTGAATTGTTCCTTTTCTTTTTTTTTTTATATTTTAACACATATTGACAGTAACCTATTGTTAAGTTTTATACTTTTCGCCAATTCTACACTCAGTGTAAATCATGACAAGAAAAAATTAAGTTCGTACGTGTTCATTAATTATTATTTAATGGCAAAATGAAGATCGATTTTTTGGTCATTATTATTTTATTTCACTGACGGTTAACAAACAAATCAATTAATTGTTTATGGGCGCCAAAGTGTTCTTGATTGCATGACACAAAATTTATGTTATTAGTTACATTTTTATATTTTTAAACCATTTTACTTTGCCTATTGAAACAAACATAATAGCAGTGTTTACCTGTACTTACAAGGACATCTAATTGAAAAACAATTAACTATCGAAAGCACCGTGTTCGTCAAGCACGTTTCGGTAGTAGTACCTACTAATACATTCATTGTCAGGGTAACGCTAATAAGGTCCCACCTTTTGGCAATCGTTAGTTGGTCTGTTTGATTAAATCCAAAAGACAAGCGATTATGGAACAATTATAACATATTTTTACTTTTGTGATCGATTCTTAATGGTAAGTCAGCTTAAGGGGAATTATTGAATACCGTTACTGATTTTTTTAACGATCTAGTTATGAGGTTTTCCGTAAAGTAATGAATTAGGTACATTTCAATATGTTAGTTTGCGGTGTAAAAGTCATGTTATGTAATAATTAGGTATACGTGTAATAATATGAAACCGGGTTTCTATTTTTATTTTTTTTTTTCTTTAAGATGTGAAATATCCCGTGAGCTTTGATTAAAATCAGTGATAAATCATTTATTTAAATTTTAAATGACGTGCTTTTTAGTGAGGTATGATGTTTGTGAATTTTCCGTTTCTAAATAAAGAAAAACCAGTGCAGAAACTCCAAAGTAAGTAGGTTCATAAAACATTTCATAATCGCTAATCAGTCATTTTAGTAAAAAGAAACAGTTAAACTAAACAGTATACCTGGTGGATGCCGATCGCGTGAAGATCTGTCTCGAAACCATTATTAACGAATCTTACTATTAGTCTTCACCCATCTTCAATTACATTTTTTTTATTAGTATATTTCAATAACGAAAAATAAATACATATAAATACCTTCAATTGTCATGTCTAAATCTAGAAAACGAAAAGAAATTGGTTACGCATCTCATCTCAGTTGACTCCTTGTTGTATTCAGAAAGCAAAAATAAAACTAATACTCATGATGAATGCATGAGCATAAAATAATTTTAACAGGTTCAAGCAAAAGCAGAAAAGATTATAGGTATACCTATCGTATTTGATAGTATCAGAGCAGTATTTTTTCGGCATGGGATATTTTCTATAATTGTCATTATAAATCTTAAGCTTTCCCTGCTGACGTGTAATGATTTTATTCATTTTTCCGGATGTTCAATAATGAATTTTCCTCTTTCTTCGTTCTCTTCTGTCGGATTTTAACTTAATATGGAACCAAGTTTCTCTAGTTTTGTTTTATGTGAAATATCCGTAGCAATCCCTGAGACCCTTAAAATTCTTCTTTTGTTAAAATACCCTGTATGTGCAAATGTTTGCTACATCTAGCTGTGAATTATATGGACACTACAAACTAGTTCTTCCAATTTAGTCTTCTAAAAAAGGCAGACGTGTAAAAAAAACGACCGTGTGAACCGTTTAAATATACTATAATCGGGCTTGCAAACAACCGTAATACACATTTGTGTTACTAATCAGTGTCGTAATACTATTTTACTACAAACCGTTTAAATGATAAAAGGCGTTAATAGGGTAATGAGAAATTAAGTGAATCAATTGCTTGGAAGTGGTGTACCATGATACTATAGCGTTCCTAGAAGCCTAAGCGCCAGTGTCACCAGTTCCGAAACATCGAGGGAGCTATTGCTCTATTAACATTTGTTCTATTAATTAGTGTCAATGCAAGGGCATTACCTATGAGGAGCACAAAACGCAGAAATGGATTCTTCTAGAATATTAGTAAAAAGCAACACATGAGTTTCTACTTTACTTTTAGATATTTTTCTTGTTCATTTTTTTTGTGTGTAAGAACATTATTTATTAATTATTATTTAATGAAAATCGTACATGTATTTATTTGAGCTCCTAATTCTGGAGTGGAAATTATAAGACGCTGTTATTCCTTTCTAAAATTAGCACAAAACACCTTTATGTTTAAAAGTCATGCGAATAAAATAAGAAAAAAATTCTTAATGTAGTAATTTCTGTTTTAAACATTTAGATTTACGTATTATACGACCGTTGGTCTGTACCCTTACTAATACATCATTTTATGCTGTCGAACTACATACATGTATACTTCAGCTGGGATATACTAAAAACCTTCAACTACAAAAAATTCTCAATAGGGTTTGAGATAACGCAGTATCCATGCAAAATTGCGCTACTTTCCTCTATATGTAAGATATATCAAATACGAATATGGTTTGGTATTATGCCCCATTATAATTCAATTCAAAATATTTCAAGGATTTCACTTGAAGCCAAAATACAGGCACTAAATAATTATATTATTATTAAATGCAATTATTCAAAAATGGCTTATTTCTAAGAAATATCCCCAGGAAGAGATACTTTAACTTGACAATAATTACCGCCACGAATTTTTGTTGAGCAACATTTTTTTANAGTCTATTGAAATATCCATATACTGGAATAGTTTTTCTATAAACAAGCAAGGGGAATATTTGTTTCTATTTCTTAAACATTTAGTAATTGAAAATATAACAAAAAGATAAATAACCGAGACTTTCTGTTGAAAGATGATGGCACACCATCGAAATAGATTCGACTTTTTTTCATAACAAAAGTGTAATTTTGGTTTTTCGTCCTTTTATGATTCCGATTGTGGAGGAAACTTCCTTAATTAAATTCTTCTAGTCATACGTTTATTTAGTTTCTTTAATATCGTTTATGCACAATAAACAATTAGCAATTATTGATCGCTAATTTCACACTTGGAAAAACACTACGAAAATCCTGTTCGTTAATTGTGATTGATACTTACGTAGGTACCTATACATCTGGGAACAAAATTGACGAGCGTTTTCAACGGTTAAACTAATGAATCACATTTTCGTCTATTAACCGCAAATTCTTAATCACTATTACCTACCATAGAAAAGTGACTACACGAAAATTATTTTAATGTCCACTTCCTAGTTACCATATTTTACATTGTAAATCTGGCCTGGATGCTGATCGGGCCTTCCCCAACAACTTTCCACTAGGGTCGCTTATGAACAAAGTTTTTATAACTGACGTATTTGGTGTACCTCTATTGATTTTTAATTGAAAATCATTTATTTATACACCTGTGTGTAAAGTTGTTAGGTCTACTAAATGTGCGTTATACATTATAAAAATAAAAACAATTGTTACATCCAAACTCAGTTTGTATTAGGCTTAACGATCGACTGTTTACATATCTGAAAGTTGCTCGTTAAAACCGGACTCGCACTATAAGCGGCCTCGACCTTATTTAGATTGTTACTTTGGGATTGCAGTTTTCCCGTAATGTTCGAAATGTCTAATTTCATCTGTGAATGACACACCTAGAACTTCTCATAGTAATGATTCATGGAAATTACTTTCGACAGGAGGAAGTCCTTTTTTCCCCCCATTCAATTTGATCGAACTAAAGTGTAAAAGTCCATTGACGCAAGCAGCTTTTGGACCATATCGCATAACGTTCGAAAAAATTGCTTATGTGAATCAGTTAATGATTACAATTATTTAGTAACAAGTCGATATTTCATTCATAAAAGTAAGACACTGGCCTTGATTATTTACGGTGCTATGATCGTGAGTCATGTTGTACGTAGGCTTAGAAATCGGTCACAAACATACATACTATGATATAATATTTTGCTATGTTACAAATTGTATACCTAATCAATTAAGAACAGAGTAAATATTGAGAATTACTTAATTACTCAAATAGATCATCATAGGAGCTGAACAGTCTGAAACTGAAAGCTGAACAGTCATTAAAGTTACAACAAAATAAAATAATTCAAAAGTTTTAATTGTTATGTAAATAAAATAGTAATTGAAACCCAAACGTAAAAATCGTATAACGTAAATATATCTGGCGTTTTCCGCCGTCAGTAGGTACCATGAGAGTGAAATGAAAATCAATCCCTTCTGGAAAGGGCTGTGCAGGACAATGATATTAATTTTAAGATTGTTATTTAGGTTCCTTCAGGGGTACAACAATGATTTGGTGGGTTTCTTCGCGGGTTTGTTGTTTGACATTGACATATGTACATGAATCGGGGGTATTAAAAATAATTATTTTTAATATTACTTATTTCACTATATTATTTAAACGTTCATTATACTGTTTACAGTAAATATATACCTATACAGAATAATTCATTCAACCGTATTCGTCTTACAATTTAATTTTGCACATTCAAAAGGTTGTTAACATTCGTAAGGAACTTAAGTTTTTACAACCGGGTTTTTCCACTAGAACGCAAACATTGTTCTGTAACAACCTTTAAATTAGAAAAAATTTAATGTTTTTTAATATAATTTGTGGTTAANAAAATTTAATGTTTTTTAATATAGATATATATATATATATACACCCACCTACACTTCCTAACATAAATAACATGTATAGTTTACATGTATGTATAGGTACTTACGTAAATCAAGACGTGATAATTGAAGATGTTTAAAAATAAGACATTTTTTTCAGCTACAGATTTATGAAGATTTAATGTTTTTAGTAATTACGCTGGGGTACAATAACATTTCATTGTCACACCTTGTTTTGTTGTTTAACTATAAAAAACAGACATACGTAAAACCATACAACAAACAAATAGATGATATACAGGCATTTAGATAGATACGTTGTATTATTATCCTATGAAGTGAAAGGAAATCCCCTTTTTTTGGCTGAGAACATAAAGCTTTTAAATAAATCAACGAAACCACGTTACATTAGACTATCAGTGATCCTACAGGTTTTTATCCGAAAACATCAGGACATAATACAATTAAGCAACTTTTAGAGCAAATATTCAACAATATTCAAATGGTGGGCTGATTTTACAAAAAAGAATTATTTCAGTTACTTAGGATAAGTATTGTTGCCTTTTAAGTACCTAATATGTACAAATTATGTAATATTGACAAAAACTTGAAAACATCCTAATTTTAGTGGTACCTACGTAGTACCTACCTGCTATAAATAACTATATAATTCAATGTTCTAAAAATGATATTAACGTTTTGCATAATCAAAAGGATGTTTGTTTAGTACAACTAAAAATAGATTCGGCTTTTCCCAAAAAAAAAGTTAAATTACTCATTGAAATCCATATCGATGAAGCACTATATTCAAAAAAATGATTTTCATCAATAAAATTACAATTTCCTCAAAGGAAGCTAAAACAATGGAGATGAGTGCCAGGGTCAACATACATTTACTCGGATACATCCAAGTTCAAGGGGAAGGATATAAAGAAGCAGCAATGCTCTTGGAATAATAATTTTTATTAGCTTATTAATTGATGANTTGAAACTTAATACATTAAAAAAATACAGCAAGGGAAATGAACCAGCCGATTTGAAAGACAGGACGCCAGGCGCCTGAAGGACTTTGTTTCTTTTTCTTTTTTTTTTATTAAAAACTACTCATAGAATGTTAATGTTATACCCTCCTGTCAGAAACAAAAGATTTCGTGTGTATGGAACCTGTCTTATCGCAGGAGATTTGCCTACGGTCACCAACACCTGACCAACGTTCGTTTGCAAGCATTTCCGTTTTGCTGTGTGCCACTCTCTTCACTCATTTTCATTTATGTGTGCAACATGTTTGCGTCTGCATAGCGATTTTCACACGAAAGTATGCAATTGAATTTCTTGTGAATGACCAAAACATACCAACATTCTTTAAAGTGTTCGTATTTTAGAAAATAATTACCTACATGTAAATATTGCTAACAAAAATTTCGTAGTCAAGATCGAAGAATTTGTGAACTGATGAGATCATTAGCTGATTTTATTAAATTAGTCAGAAGGTAAATGTAGTGTTAGTATTTTCACGGCGTTAATTAAGAAGTCACGCCTCCGTTCAATTAACTGCATTATTTGCGTCATTGAAATATTTTTTTGTGGAAATTGCAGTTCTACAAATTGCGTAGGTACTTTCGATTCTACGACAAAAATGATTGAGTTTACACTGACACCGACAGTAAATGTGTTTTGAGGGTGAACAACAACTTGAAACTTAATTTCATTGATTGGTGAATGAGTCAACTGCAGTCCTAACCCGTGATAGTTTTACCTCAACATGAAGAGATTGCTGATGTAATCATCAGTTAATGGAATAGGTGTAACATATCATGTTAATCAATTTACTTTACCGTAGTGATATTGATATTACTATCACTTCTATCCGAATAGAAACCTAATGATTCGTCAAATCATCAATTTTTATAAACAGTTCCTTACAATTACCCCCATTCTTCCGATGCACTATAACGTCGACGAGTGCTATCTCCAGACATAAAAAGAAATCTTTCTTTAAGTAGTGAAAATTTCTCTATTTATTGCATATTTTCTTGTACCTATATTTTTTTGTAAAACGATCGTTAAAAAGCAAATTCCATGTAGCGGATTACAGATCCTGGTAGTCACAATCAGTGACGACTCCTCATGAAAAGAAGCGGATGTTCTGCAAACGTTTAGGTACCTTCACAGCTATTTTTTGAAAGCTGATTTATTAATCCTATACGATCCTCCGCGGAAGCGAACTTGTCTACATGCTTCTCGTTGAAGCTATCAATTTTAAATATAAACAATCAAGCATAAAACCAACCCGTCTAGAGACCAGATCGGTGCAGGTCTCCGAAGCGGTGCAGAAGTTTCCAAACATTCCAGAATTGAATCCACTTATGAGATAAGTACTTACCCAAGTGACCCATTTATGTCTTATTGACTTAATTATTTATTCTTTTTATTGTGTTTGCCACGTGATAGGACTTAAATTAGTAAATGTAATACAGCCCACGCACATATCAAAGTATTGGATTTCTGTAGTTCACCGTAACGAGTTTGAAAATGCACTTCTAAAATTAGTTCAACTCATCTTCGCCTATTTTTCTCAACAGCACGATTTAATAATATTTTTGAAAGGAAACAGTTGGTTATTAACTGGAAAAATGTGACAGGTTTTATTCAAATGTAAAGGACATAATAATTAGATGAGCAAACGAAATAAAAAAAAGAAAACATTCCAAGTTCTAATGGCGATTAGATTTAAATAATATTTCATCGATATACAATTTTCTACTAATTATACTTATATCTTAACTATCATGAAACTGACGGTTGTTTCAGAGTAATATATCGACAAAATTATAGCTAAATGCTCACATATATATATATATATAAGTATGTATGTAAATGCTGAACATAAAACCCGAAGTCCCGAATTGCTAAGCCAATTACATAATTATATAACGCAATTTGTAGTCTAAATACCTTTTAATAACCCGGATTTGAGTGAGAACCTAACCGGAAACTGTTGTACAGAAATTTTGTCAATGACTTCACGCTATTTGTTCTGCTATTTTTATCTTTTCTAATATAATCGTCGGTTACTTTCTTTGGCATACCGTATATCTGTAGGTACATACAAAAAAAATTGTTAGCATTTACGATTATACTATTAGTTCCGTTCCCAACATTCGCGCATCTTAAAATTGCATTAAGCAAGTATGCAGTACGTAATGTTCTAAAAATGGGCTTGAGATTTACAACAAATAGTAATGTTGGAACGTTTTGATTAACATTTTGCCTCTGCCACTCTCAGTTGTCATTTTGACTTTTAAATTCGGTCTTAAATTTGTAAAATGTTTCACTTTTTATCGTTTAGTTATACTAATGTTTTGTTACCAGATGAAATTTAATGAGTTATGGTCTCTTCTATTTGGGTGAGTGTACATTTAGTACATAGATATATGCACACATACATACATACATATGTATAAGCACTGTTCGAACTTAACATAACGAATATCAGTAAAATAACCAAGAGGACTTACTCCAATAACGACAACAATTGCACATTACCAGCATCTTCAGCGTAAGGCTGCAAGACCGCGAGATAATGAGCATTATTACAAAATAAGGGTCTAGTACTAGTCTATCAATTAATTTTGTTTCAATTCACACAATATATTATATGTATTAATTTATTTAGAGATTGCTACATGTTTGTATTTACATGTTTACCTGTATCAATCTAAATTTCTGCAGTAAAGTAGTTCTGTCAAGTTTATTTGACAATATTCTATCTTTGCTCTGAACAAGTCAATAAAAGTAGTAAGTATGGTTACGTAACAGATCATTAACTTCAACCTGCTGCATTAGCTTAAAAAATAACCAGTTTCTTGTTAGAATAACAAAAAGGTTAGTAGAGGAGGATCCCTAAAAAATGGATATTTTAATCTTGATTTGGAAAATCCCAATAGCAATGGCTTTTTTATGGTTTATAATTTTAATTACCAACATAAACTAATACTATATATACCTACCACACCAGAGGAGTAGCAACTGAAATAAATAATAATTCGATAAAACAATGAATTGTTAATTTCCCTGTTAATGCGTTATACAATGCAAGAACGTAAAGACATTAAGCGCTTTCTTCTGTAAATAGGTAGGTGTTAAAAATCTTGTTGTTATCTAGTAAACCGTTTGTAGTGATATCGCCTGTAGCCGAATCAAATTTTAATGTGTCAATTTGGCTACTGTTATGAAATTTGAACTGCGTGAGCGAAAAAGTCACGCCTGGCCTTTCCATGCCTGCATGTGCTTTAGGTATACATATGTACATATATCAAGAATAATTCGTTTATACATGTTATATTGCAACGTTTTAACCGTGTATTAAAGGATAGCCCTAATAGGAAATTTTTGAAAACTATATTTTCCGTAAGTAATAAACATTTTCCTATGCTCGTCTTCCTCTTCCATAAAGCAAGGGAAAATATTACTACTAATATTTGTTTATTCCTTCTACAAAAATGCCGATTTTTTCATCAATAGCTAGTTCTTCAAAATTCAAAAGCACCATATTCCATTCTGTCATCTTTTCAACTGCTAATAACCGCGTCGTTATTTCTACCTCTTCTTAATTGCTTCATAAACATATTAACTTTCGATAATCTGCCATAATCAGAAGATGCCTTTCTATTGTGGAATTACCTTTTATGATAGAGATAATATTGTTAGCACATTAGAAAGATTGAGTATGATGAGTGAAGTCAAGAGTCACAAAGGATACCATGATTTTGGTTCCTGGCCGTAAGCTTATCTCTCAGGGGGTGCTATAAAGTAATTAGCCACCCTAAGTAGAGGTTTTCCCTTGATTTATTATCCGAATTAACCACCCATAAATGCCCAAACGCATCTTATGCTTTGAAATGACTATTTAAGACAAAGAGTCAAGTATTCCATTTGGAAAACACAGCAAAGTAAGAACACAACTGATTGGTTCAAAAAGTTTTTCAAGAGGATGCGTTTGGACAATATATCTGCAGTACTTGTGCTTATTTTTAAAAATAACAATAACGATAAAAAATGTACCTAAAAGATAAGAAGAGTAAGGAGTGAATTTAGAAAAATAATAATAAAAGAAAACGGTACCAGGGAAATTTGGCAATGAAAATCTAGTAATTAGCTAACTGACAGGTTTGATGATTGACAGTAATGTATGAATATAAAATTTATTAAACAATAACGAGTAATGCAAATATTACTAAAGTTACAACTGATTTATGTGTTGTCTTCCTATGGTGCAGGAGTGTTTTTTATTCATTTACAAACTGTTGTTGATTGTTAAATGTACTTATTCCACGACAAGATACTCCTTTAGTTACCTTATGATTCTAAGCAATAAAAAAATGTTGGTGTACAAAATTATACAAGAAAGTTCCGAGCCAAACCGACCTATGCCGTACTGTGCTCAACATCGGTTATATAAAGTTCATGGAAGATGCTGGGATTTCTAGTTTACGAAAAGTTCGGTTAGAAAAACGGAAGTACCTTAATAACTGCATGACATCTATAAATAACAATTCACCGAACAAGATGACAAATTGCGCTGTTGAATCCTACGTAGTTTTGTGTAAATATTCAAATGCACCATAAAATATCCCTGTTGAACGCAGGAACGTTTAGAAGTAATAAAAGGAGATAATAATGGCGCCCTTAACACCAAAATTACTTTATAACGCTTTTACTGTTACTTTTTCTCAACTTCATTCATACAAAAATTTTGTCTTTACGGTTAACTGCTGATTTGTTGTTGCATCTTCGACTTTACCGTAATAAAAGTCAGAAGGCTATCCTGCACCTTAAGACCGAAATTCATCGTAAATTATGGGTAGTTTAGCACAGTATTGAGTTATTTATTATTTTATTAACTTGTCTTGTTCGTTTGTAGTCCGTTTGCAGCTCGTCGTTATAATAACGATCCTTGAGCGTTCGGTCACCAAACGCGCCGTCAAACGAAGCCTGATCCGTGAGGTACCTGTACCTACTTACTGCTATTTCTTTTCACAAAATTGCAAAGCAGGACTAACACACATCTTATGCAGGTAAATAAAAACAATGTAAAGTGAACTAACTACAATTTAACCTAATGTTGTATATGTTTTACTATTACTAATTAATAAATAGGAACACTAAACTTGCTAGCTAAATGGGTATGTAATATAAAAAACACTCCATCTTCTGGTTTCAAAACCTTATTTCAATCCTGAAGTTTCAAACTATCGTTCCAATTAGGCGTAGAATGAAGTCATTTCGACTATGACAAATGGACAGAACTTTCAACAATTACAATAGATTAATTAGGTTTACCTATTACTAAAAACAGTTGGAATGTGTATTCTTTTAGTCATGAAATCAAAAGTATTTCCTACCATTTATTATTTAAATATTGACCAGGTACCGATTCAATTGATAATAATCAAATTATGGATTTGCCTATGCATCCAAGTGTAAGTAAAATGGTACATTTTGAGGGTCTTCATGTTATATACATATAGTAGGTGGGTCACCGAGTAGGTAACCGTGGATGAATGGTATAATTCCCAAAAGATATCTATCTACCTGTGCGACAAAACTGCTTGGTAGCGACCGTACAGCAGATCTACCTGTATCAAAACAAAGAAGACAGGCTCTAACCTGCGCTATTATGTCTTAATGTCAATAAGAATACCACAATAAACGTGACAATAATGTAATCGGTTAATAGAGTTCTAAAGTAGAATGTCCTGCTAATTCCTCGCGTTTTCATCCACTTGAATTATTTGCATACTGGATTTGGATTTACTTTATTTATTGTGCGAGCATTGAAAATGGATTTAAGCATGATACACCGACTTCTGAAGGAAGGTTGTAAAATAATTGCTCAAATAGAGCGAAGAATATATTGATTACATGATACATATGTATGATGTACTTTGTTTATCGTTGAAACGTGACGGAAGAGCTAAGTTTGTTTGTTGTATCTGCCTTATTGTACCTGTACAGGATTTTGAAATTGACGTTTGCATTATAAAACATGCAGATAGACGCATGAAAATACATAATAGTATACAAGTACCTATATAAAACAGATGCTGAAATGTTTCTTTTTCCTCCGTGTCAAACAGGAATAAACAAAAGAAATAAGCACCTACACTTACCTTTCGGTTAGTGGCGATTACAATAGTGTAATTGTAGATATAGATCCACGTATATGATGTTTCAGCAAAATTATAAGAGAATTAAATAAATAAACCTGTGACGATCATACTAAACAGGTGCAATAATTCTGCAACCTTCGAAAGTGGGGAAATCCAAACTAACTGTTACACCAGTGTGCAGCAAAGTTTCCTTGTTTTGTATTGACCCAATGTATTGCGCCGTTTTTTGCTTTTTGTCCAACTACAATATATTTCCCAAAATTAGTAGTTTTTGGATATCAAAACGCCATTAAATATCCTGAAGACGTTTTTGATAATTATCCCAAAAAGGCACTTAAGAATGATTGCTTGTTTCTGAATAACATTTACATTTACATACAAATAATAAATTCACTTATAGGTACTAGATACGTAATAGGTGTTGTTGGTAGGAAAACATTTTGCAACATTCCGCAATAGCTATGTTCTAAAATTCGGCCTACGTTTTTGATTATGAATTAAGTAGGCATTTGGTTTCATGTCGGACGTCGATGGAAACATGTAGTAGGTACTGACGCTGTAGGTACGACGTATGTATAGGTACATATTATTTGTATGTAGTTGATCGCGATCTTGATTGAAAACCCCAATTATATGTGAGTCACAGGCGGATTACACATTTGTATTATGTTGTAGTTTCGCCTATTTTGTTGATATTTTCACTGGAATGCAGCAGTCAAGTTTGAGTCACGTCTTAGATATTTACCTACACTATCACTGGCGCAATAAAAATTTTAGTCGATACGCCAGATGTCTCGGACTTAAATTTTGAGAAAGAAATTGAAGATAGACAATGAATTCATGACCTGTGAAATTTCATGCACTAGAATCGTAGCAATGACGTGAGTGGGAATTCCAGCATTTTCTGAGAATGTATGTTCCAATCGGAGCCTATAATAATAATTAATCATAGATCTACGTTTGTATGTGAGTACATTAGAGGCTGTTTTATTACATATTATTATTATTATTATTATTATTAGACGTTGATTAGTCTAATGGGTTTCGTAGGTACATCCAAGAACGTAATGTATGTTTATTGGAGGAGTCGCGAAATAGAAAAAATTCGGAATTGAATTTTAAAGAAATGGAACCGGTTAATTAGACTCGTACTTATCATGTTTTAATTACCATTTTATTGCCTCGCATAATATAATAGAAAGTCAATCGCCTTTCCGTAAGTGTATAAATTTTTAAATAACCGGAGTCCTTGCATGTCATTGAACAAAAAGGCTAGAAGGATATATATTACTATTATCATTCGCCATGGGAAAATAAGAAAAAAAATGACGTATCTATAATGAAGACGTAATGGGACGAAAGTTTCTTCTATGAAGACGTCAATCGTCAGTGATCACGGTGGCGACAGGTTTTATTATGGTTGTAGAAGTGAACAACCGTTTTCGACGAAAATAAGTTGTACTTATAAATGTGTAACAAAACATAATTGTTTTCCTTGTAAATAAGATGTACGCGATATGGACGGTGGAAAAAATGAAATTAAAATGTTGTTCTAACGCATTAATAGTCTGCGTCATCCGTTTAATACTGTGTTAAAGCCAAGCAGTACAGAACAATAATTAATTACGACATGTGCGAAACGATGAGTGTGCTAGGAGAGGAGACGGCGGCAGCGCTTTGCGCCGAAGCGTCTTAAACGGACGCACGAACGGAGTCAGAGAGAGGATCGCGTAAGGATGGGGCGCAGCAGCGTCGAGGTCGTTTCCAGGAAGTAGGATGCTATGACGACACCCGGAGTTTCTCGGCACATACCCGGAAGCGACGTCTAGTAGTACAAGGCGCAGAATAGGCGATATGGCTTTTGATTTGAGCTGTGCCAGCTTCTCTCAAACAACGACTTAACTTAAGCTGGCTGTGTCTGCACCTGTATCGTGGTAGGGGCACACACAACACGGACTTTTATCAATGGAGGGAGGAGTCGCCCGTTGGACCCACCCTAGCGGTTTGTAAAACGCGGATATTGTCCGTTCGAGATATATAATTGTCAGTTGACGTTTTGACCACAAGCTCGACGTTAGTGTCATGTTATAACACCTGACGATCACGCCGCGTGTACTCATACGTACACTCTCATCCGGTGTCGACACATACACATATCCTTCGCGTATCCTATTCAAGGAGTTAGTTGTGTTATAAAAGAAGTCGTTCCAAACGCTGTAACGTTCATTTTGTGTTTGTCGTCTTTTTTGTTTTGCCATGTCCAGTGACTGTCGTGGTGGTTTTTTTGGTGCGAGCGAACACGATTCTTTAACGAGTTACGGCCACATCCAGGGGATGTTAGATCGGGATCAAAGAACAGCAAAATTGAGGTGTCGAAGGGAAGAAGACGCCGCCGACAGTAGAATGTACCAGTGGTCAATAATGAACGATTGCACGTATCCGTATAGCTGCTGCCGGAAGAATACAACGAAGCACTTATCGGATACGTTTCGTCCTTCGTGGTATTACTTCTGCAGTAAAAATAGACGGACGTCACGAATAACTCGGACGAAAGCGTACCTTCGGCGAGCCTTCCAAAGTAAGTTTCATACCTAAAAGAGCATATCAACGGTTTTGGCCGATAGGTGGGGCGAAAATAGCAAGCTAACCAATCGAATCACAAAGAGTACGAAACAGCACTCGCTGTAGTTACTATAATTACATCCATGCATGTTATTTGTTATTTAATATTGCAATTATAAAAACGCCTGCAGTTAAATTCGTAATACGCCGGTCGATTGAATCACGAACCCATATATATATTTTTACGTCACCCCAACAGGATACTTTGGGCCCTTTCCCATTTGAGTCGGTCAATTTATAAAATCTTAATTTTTCGATACCAATTCAGGAGAGAAAAGATGCTACATTTGCAACGCAAAGTAGTAAAGTACGTAAAGTACCACCAACTCGCACTGTGTCGGTTTTAAAGTGCATGGTAAAATACGATCCCGTTGGAAAAATCTATAAACCGACGAAGCAAAAGTCCCATTTTAGTTGTCAGTTTAAAAGTTACGTTGTCAAGTTGGTGTAGCATTACGTACTTGAATTTTTCTTCTCTGAATATACAGTAACTATGTCTAACAATTTCTAAAAGCTCTGCCGTGAGTGGACCAACTGAAACGGCAAGGGACTCGTGAAAGCAAAACAAACATTTCAATAGTTCGATTCCTTCTTCCTTTTACCCTCTTTTCAGTGTTTTTTACTCTATTCTTTATTATCATTGTTAATAAATTTCCCGGCATTGTGATCGTTTTTTTGCGTTTCGAAGGCTTCTTTAACGGTGCCCGTAAATTTAATTTAATTACTGGATAATTTGAGTCTGCCCGTTCCATTTCGCATTAGATAAATTGTATCGCGGATAGCAGGCATATACATGTAGGTACGGCTACCTCTTTAAAAGTTAGCGTTTAACAAAAATGCGGTAAATAGATTGGAATTGTACATTTACGGAGACTAAATGGCAATTAAGGACCATTACTGCAAATAACGAATCTCATAGCTCAGCTGAAGCACTTAACAGTAAATAGATCAAGTCGTACACCTGCTCGATGACACAAGTGGAATTGTTATTTATTCCTAAAGGACGACATCTCGACACCGCTTTTATAATCTTCGTTTTTTTCATTAATTTTTATTATCTGCATTTTTTAAGTTTATCTGTATACTTCCCTGATAGGGACCTTCTGAAATTACGCATATACCTAGACGTAGCTGCATAAATATCTCATGATGTATATATAAATCAAAATAAGTAGCTATATGTTATGGCCCTTACTCTGTTCAAGTGAAACACAAAATATGAAGGATAACTAATTCATTTCTAATGAATAATACTTTAAGTGGTAATTTTATAAATTTTGACACTGCTAGGTAGTCGTTAGCAAGTTCTACTTTACTGAAAGACAAAACTTTGCCAAAAATCATTTTTTAGCATTTTACGCATGTATAATACATGTAAATACCCTTTTACATATTTGCTCTCCTAACCTGTCCCTACAAAATTTACAGTTTAGGTGTATGTATAAAAATGATGCAAACGCCAATTTCCGGCGTCGAAAAAAGTCAACATGATATGCCGTTTACGACTGGCCCTGTACATTACAGTGTAAATGTTTACTATATTATCGTTAGGAAGTGTTATAGGTACTTAATTTGTTGTTAACAAATTAGGTAGGTAAGTAAGTGTCACTATTAGATACTTACAATTAGTTTAAAAACTGTATTATAACATCAAAATTACATAACTTGTCGAAAGATTTTCCCATTTTTAATCTAGTTAGTTAAATTTTTACTATACGCTCTTCTTAAAAACAAAAGTATGTATCACATATTCAACAACAACTGTTACAATTTCCAAATAGCTTGTTCGAATTTGGCAACAGTTAGGATGCAGTCATCAATTTCCTTTAAAACCGTTAAATAATACGTTATCATTTTCTTCATCATTCAACCGAAACTACATGATTAATATTTATACCCAATTTTCTTTGGCGTAATTAGTTAAAATAGTCTGACGTACTGATAAGCCAAACTTCTTTTCTATACGTATGGTAGATATATACCTATATACCTATACCTGTGTGGTTTTTGGACTTAACGGTTCCTGTAAATTAAGAACGTTTTTACTAGACAATTATATTATTTTTAATTGGTGTTGTGTTCTTGAAACAGATGTAACAAAACACGTGATTATTTTACGCAAAACTCGACTGTGCTAAAAATAGTAGCGAGAGCAATAAAATTATGTAATGAAGTGTATCTGTATGCAACCACAACTTAATTGTATAACAATGTTTGCACAGCTTATCAAAATTGTTAGCTTTTCTTCGTCAATAAGTCATCATGGATTTTCATGGATTCTCTAAACAGTTGGTACTACAAAACACCATACTTTTTAGATTGCTTTAATATGTGGATGTCTTTGTAAGGATCATCTTAAATAATAATTTTGAAATGCTGAATATGCTCAATGGCAAAAGCTGTTTGACGATTTTATAATTTCGAAAACTGGGCCAATGAACGAAGCGTGTTTTTCGATTATGTATATAGATAACAAAAACAAAAATGGAATCATTTTTTGCATTCTAATCCTTTATCGAACGGAGGATAATATGCATAATCAATAGAAAATTTATACATTTGAGTAGTATTGATAGCTTAAGCATTTAAACATTAGTTACACTTTCGTTATAATTTAGAGGTTGCTAAAATAAATCGCAATTCTGAATTTATTTGTGCTGCAGAAGATACATTTCGTTTAGATGTTAGTTGATTGATTTGAACGTTTCTACAATTAAATTGTTATCCAAACTACAAATGCTCAGATGTGTGATATCATGTTTAAAAACAAAAATAAGAAATATTTATTGCCGTCATAACAATGCCATGCGCCTTCAAGAAACTTCGCAATAAATTAATCCTTCGAAGAGTATGAGTTCAAAGGGCGCTATGGAAGGGAATATACGATGGCGGGACACCTTTTGGCATACGAAGAGTTTCAGTGAGAGACATATTAGAAACAGAAATAAAGAGTACAAAGGGGGTGGATCTAAATTAAACTAGTGCTCGCCAATAGTTGGGGATATGGTTTAGTTTAAGATACCGGCTCGATGTTTGCCTGTCCTGATTCAAGCTATTATGTGGTTTCCTTGCATCGTTTAGGCATATACTTGGACAGTTATACTCCACAGATTATCTTTCGGTTTTCCTCTGTCTTCATTTTATCCGCCTCACTTGTCTCTTTTCAACGACCATTCACCCATTCCCACTGAAAAGAGTTTTCAGTCCTACCCTTCGACTTTCCATTGGAGTGTACGTCCGAGGGATAGTAGCTGATGGTATCAAAACATCTAAAAGGGGGGATATGGGATGATCAACTTTTTGGGGGAATGCGAACATTGGTTCGTTGTCAGAATAGGAAGGAATGGAAATACGAGCTCAACTAGTGAAATTGTAATAATGTTGGGCTTTACAAAAGTTTTTATCCAACTAGATTGAAATCATCCATTAAAACCTCAAAACTTTCAAACGAAGATCCAATTCGAAGTACAGTCTCTGTACCTATTTCTTGATTGTCATGTTTTTTCTAAATATATAATTTAGAAGCAATATTGCACAACTTACTGTTTGCGTTTAGAGTACCATGCAATTCTTTAATGTAGAGACGGACATGAGCAATAATGATGTAAAAGGAACCGAAGGTGAATGCTTCTGTAACATTTTCGTCTGTTAGGTGGTACCTTTTTTAATTGGCCAGAATTTAATGTCCAACGCTAACTCGGTGAGCACTAATTCCTTTCACTTTAGTTAGGTTCCTCTTACTTACCATTAACTCTTTAAACTCCAAAAATGCTGTAACTTGCTTATGCTGGCAAGAAGCGTTTAACCGAGTGCATTGCTTAGATAGTAATAGTAGGCAGTTAACAAAAATGTCAATTTCGATTTATGGTGCAACTTATTTTTCGTATTATTCATGATATAATATGGTACCTAATTAAACTATGAATAATCCTCTGCACTGTACATTGTACATACATTATAAATAGTAATAAAATTCAAATCAAGTTCATTCATAAAAAGCGTCCAATAATTTTTATGTAAATCAAGTTTATAAACATTTTTCATTGATAACGGTGACTCATACGCTTACTCTCATACTCTGCCTTGTTTGTTGTAACGATATAAAAACGTTATATTGTTTGGATTTACTCATTTTTACTTAATTGTCGGAAAGGTTAATGAGCTCCCAAATTGTTCAGTGTTGCTATTTTAGAATCAATCTCTGTACATACATATATGACGGCCGCATCAAATGTTAAATGACAAATTCTTCAAGATGTTGAAGTAAAGTATATGACTTATTTGAGGGCTTGTTTCATAATGTTTCTCTAACTACATAGTTTGTTTCGAGCTCAACGATGGACCTTAGGAAAGAAAGAGTACACAGAAAGACGTCTAAGCTGCTATTATTTTTATTGTTTTGTCCTTTTTTCGAGACGGTCAATCGTAATAATTCGGACAGTAATTTTGGTTGCGATTGTTGTGGTTGTTGAACGGGGAGAGAATTTGAGTATAGTTTCTTTGATCTCCGCATCGTGCGTATATAGTGTAGAGTTAAGGTGCGTTCTTTTCGTTGATGGTCGGCTAGTTGACATGTTATGTTTAATGTCCACGACTGATTCTCACGCCCTGGCGCCCTTTGTCATGTTTGTCGACAAACGTTTTATATTTATATAGCATGTGTCGTTCGGCCTAAATGTCTCCAACAAATATTGTTACACGTCTTATTTGTCATTTTTATACTTTCCAGGATTAAAACAAGCTCTCATTGTGAGCGTCTACCTTCTTGGCTTCGTGAGCGTACCTTGTTCGTTAACGGCTCCGACTGTTAGGGGTAATAATAACGTTATGGTCGACAACGATAGAATGCACTCGACGCCCAAATGGGTCAACCCGTGCAATATTCGACATGATGAGGAGACAACTTTCGCCGGCGAAGCTGTACCGAACGTCGATTTGGTCACTCAAATCGTTCACCAAGCTAGAATTGCCAGCAACTATGCCGAACAGTTCAAGGAAGAATTTGTAAGTCTCTGTCTTCTTTTTATTCAAAAGAAACCTCTTTAAGGACGCTATGTTTAGGGTAAATTTTCATCATTAGATATGGCGAAAGTATTTCAAGTACCTACTTTAACCTTAGAGACCTGTATCTATTGCTACTATAACCCTTCCAAATTTACACATACTTTATCCGTAATATTCTTCATACCGTAACTTAATGGTTCCGTCGGGCGTTAAGCCATAGCGACTACCACAACCAATTTTTGACTCTAGGTGCGACCGTATATTCACATTTAAACACGTCCAACACGTAAAAAAATGGGTCATTTTTAATTAAAAAATTTGATAAAACTACAAAATCCTACATATCGAAGGTATTATTAGATTTAAGCCGCACAGTTCCATTCTTTAATTTAACGTTTAAATATTTAGCTGATTTCAAAAATTGGAATCTTGAAAGCAGACAAAAAAATACACAGAACCAAAGAGACGTAGAACTTGCAATGCGATGATTATTTATTGTATGGAATAAATCTATAAAAAGAAGACCGAAAAATGTATGTAATTCTACATACTTCATTCATCATCAATCACCGTAGGTAGGTATATCCGGCTCATACTCGAGGCATTTTTATAGATAGATATCGTCTCACTTGTAGTAATTACTTTAAAATTACAATAGTAGATGTTGTAAGCGCAAAAAAATAATTACCTACAATACTAATTTTGATAGACATGTTGTGTCGTCTGCTAGATAAAGTGTAATTGGTACATGTTTCTGTCTCAAACAAATTGTTGCACTAGGGGCATTATTTTTATTTGTGTTATATAAATATGTCTGAAATTGTAAATTTAGCCATCTTATCAGCGTTGAATATGAAGTATCTAGCAGCTTAATAGCCGTATCGTTATATGAACGTTAATTTTATTTCTTTGTATATACATACATATACGTATCTGTATAAATTTTGAAGTCAGAAACGAATTCAATAGCGCTCTGTTGTAAGTGAGGTCCCTTTATCTGATTTTCTTCCTTGGGAAACTTTGAGAACTTTGCTTGTTTAGCAACTGGGACCAGTCAATATGATATCGAAAATTGTCATAAAGTGACTTTTTATGTGAAGAATATGTTACATAAAAACATATGTGGTTCGCAGCTTACGTTGATTTTCATTCATTCATTCATTAACCGCTAACCTTTTACTACGCATAATCAATATGCGGGATTAGTATAAACGGTATGCGAAGCGAGCAAGCCATGCCGTCCGTCGTTGATGTCTGATTACACACTATCATATTTTTTGTCTCACTCACAGCCTTCTTTCATACAACTATACGGATCCTTCTTCATCGGATATAAATACCTTGCGTCTTTATCACATCCGGTTCGACATGTCCGCCGATCGTTTTCCTGAGCTCCGTTCGTTCTTCGACAACAATAATTAATTTACGCAAACGCTCGTATAGAGACAGAGACAACCATCTACTCACTATTATTACAAGCTAATACCTCCTCGTCAATGGAAACTTAAGAAAATATCAATAAGGGTTTTGTTTTTCATTCAAATGCCTTATATTGAGTAGGTACATTAATGCATATCAGGTACTTTGCTTTACTTTACTGGAAGGTTCTTTGGCATGTGCAAAAATTAATATCTAGATGTACGTATGTAGGTAAATGTAAGTCAAACAGAAATTGGAGGATAATTTCCTCAAGTTTATCTTGATGTCACAACCTAGTTTGAAAATTGAAAATAAATTGTACCTACAGTTAACACGTAGTTTTTTTGATATCAAGTTGAAATTGGATCAGATTAGGTGGAATTAGTTTATAAAGGAACACCACTTCAATATTTGAAATAATCTGAAAATTATACAACTTTTTTATGGTTCTTAAAACACCGATAGACGTGGGAATAAGTTCGACTTATTAGAGTAAAGAAAAAGTCATTTCAAAGAATTTGTTTTTGAATGCTTGCCTAGATGCAATTGGTAAAATACTGTTTTGAAATTTTGTTTGCTACTTCTAATCAACTGTCTGACTCGGAAGAGATGACATGCGATGGGATCTCAAATACCTCAAAGCTACTGTAAGTTAGATTGGGACTGCTACTAGAAAAGCAATCTGAATTATATAGAAGAAGATTCTACCAAGAGAGATGTCGACTCTAATAATACGTTAAGAAACATATCCAAGCACTAATAGCTAAGATCTCCTCAAAAGTGCTGCGATTTCTAAGCCCAGATCCCTTACATAAAGTGCTTTAACCCAGTTCCAGTTACATTTCAAAACTTAAGGAGCTTGAATCCTTTTGAATTAAAAATCATTATAACAAGCACTTTTATAAAATTATTCGCTTAACAATTCCCAACTACTTGTTCATTAAAGGGCTTGAATTACAGTGCGTTTAAGCCTGGGGCTGGAAGTGCATTTTCAAGCTCAAAGTTTGGTACAAAAGCTCTGCCCAGCTCTGACAGTATGTGCATATATATTATATCCATATTTAAGTATAAATATTGCTTAATACATAAGTGAAAGTATTTATTCAAACGATTAGCCATCATCTTACTAAACATAGCGTCTAGGTTGTGGAGTAAGATTAATTGCCGCGTGTAGACGTATTTAATCGAAAGTAAAACTGCATTTACCTATGCATAAAAGCATCTTAGGCAAGTCACTAATCGCGTACGTTTCAATTTTTTCTTTGTATGAGGTAACGTGAGGTTTTTGTAGAGTCAATGGCCAAATGAAAAATACGAGTTCAATTAGAACAGGTAGTAAGTAATCAAATGCTGCCCTGTTATAAAAGTAACAGACGAACTTATTGGCGGTGATTATCTTATTACACAGATACGGAGACGCGTTATCACCAATTCACACTTACATATAATCGACGTTTTAACGGCAATAGTAGATACTGTTCCGTTATTTACCTGTTGTTAATTACGGTTAATTGCAAATGTGCTAATTGCTTATTCACCTTTTCGGTTTCTCACTTTGATACAACTTAATTTGAAAATGCCTATAGTACCTACAATTGTACGTATAGGTGCGTCTGGACGTTGTTTTTATACAAAAAGAAGAAGCATTGAAATATATCAAACTTATTTAATTAATCAGAGGCCAAATGCTATCTCTATGCGTAAAGTACATATTTTGGTATTGGTTTTTACAATTAATCCAGGACTTGGGAAATTTTTCTGAAATTCTCGAGCCAAACCAGTCTCTAGTGTCAGTTAACAATGAGAATTTTTTCTGCCGACACTTCCTACTTGCCTACTTATACAACAATTATTAATATAAGACACCTATAGGAGTGTAGGTTAGCAGTCGTTACCACAAAACTAACGCCGAGGTGTCTCCAATATCTACTCCTACGTCCTAACGTAAAATCCGAACAATAGTTTAAGAACCGTTTTTAGGCCTTTTAGTTTCTATTACCTTGCATCATTTAGTAGATATATGGTATGTATGTAGGTATATCTACTAACAACACGTATAACATATTTCATATATCTACTAAATCGTTTGAATCGTGTAGGTACTATTAAGTAAAATGGGTTAAATTTACGTTAACATCCAACAATTTGAAAATAAAATTATGTCTTTTTGTAACGTTACCGTTTGTTGGTTCTTTAAATTGGAACCTAAAGCGTTTCCGTCAAATTGATTTATTGTATTGGTATTCATTAAAGCAGCTTGAGAAAAACGACGCCGGATGTTAGATTTTTGATCTCGGTATGCCAAGTACATATTATGCATAGACCGACGCTCGAAGTTTGCTACATGGAGCCTTGTTCATAACCCGCAAGAAAGAGGCAATCGCGCTGCCCAGTATTCTCGTTGGAGAGCGCGTACGCCGACCCATCGCATCGAGCTAAAGCTAGGCGTCAGGCTGTCTACATCGCTATCCGACGATCACGATGTAGGACACGGTCGAATTGCACATGTTTATTACTATTATACATTCAATGCCAAAAATTGAATTTTGAACACACAATTTATCTGCAACAGAATGTGAGCCTTAAATAGTAGTAACTATACTTGGATTTTTTAAAACAAAATTTTCAAGAGATTTATTAGCTTCTTTGGACGAATGTGGACGCGTGTGAACATTATCTAGGACAATAATCTTAATTATTGTGTCTAGCTTTGCACCTTAAAGAAATAAAAGCTTTCGAATTATTGTGAGCTTTGGTAGGTACAAGTAGTTAATAGAATAGGTATACCGTGCGTCTTGTTTCGTTTGGATGGACAATTTCAACTAGGCGTAGTCAAGGGCGGCCACTTGATGGCAGTTTTATTGCATCAGAGCACCCATGTCTACATTTCTATCACTATACGTGATAACATATTGAAACGGACAAATAAGATGGAACGTATGATATGCAGCATGTAAAGTTAGTTGAAACATAAAACGTAGATGATGCAGATGCAATCCCTCAATAATATTCACTGTATGTACGTATACCTACACATGCTGCAGGAATGAATAAGTATGATGAGTTGTGTCTTCTGCAGAATGTTGACGCTTGACATTCAGAATAGTTGCCGATAATCGTCACAATTTGTCACCTAATCGCGTTTCTAATTAACAACCTATTTTCCACGTAAAATCTTCACACAAGTGTTATGCATAGGTATATTCTAATAGAATGGTGGTATTAAATGAATAAAAGATATTGTTTTGGGAACGTTATTGTGTATGTTTCGCATGTTTGATATCTCGCACGATTGCATACCTGTCGTTCTTTGACATCTTAGCCGCATGAGATTTGCATCAGGTGTGTGTTAGTTAATGTTGCTCTAAAATAGTCACAGTCACCTCTGTCGATCGTAATGTTTACATTTTTATATCGCTGACGCAGTTGCATTATAGCCGATCTCGAGTTTTTCTAAACATCTGTTAAATATTTACGTCTTTATAATCTGTCCATTCATTAGAATAAAGTGGAAGATCGTGTCGGACATTGCATGCCTACTTATGTAAAAATTATTTACATCCACAAGGAATTACGGAAATAATTCAATTTTGTAGTGAAAGAGACAAAAACTTGCTTGGCTTAATTTGCCCAATAATGGGATCTTACAAATTACTTTCTTAATTTCAAATTCGGAGATGTCTTTGAGAGAACGAGTATACCTACTGTTATGGTTTGTTTAACTAGAAATTAGCGGTGAATTTCCTTAACGTAATTAATGATAAGTAGCAGAAGACAGAGAGAATAAATATTTGAATGTTCCTTGTTAGGGGTGGTTGATATAATACAGGCTCATGAACAGGTTTATTATTAAAATGTCACTTAATGAACTAGAACCGAATAACATTCTACTGTAAATGGTATCGCACTGGTGGCAATAGAAAGTGTAGCATGTTGCATTATAAAAAATTAACTATGACAAAAACTGATAGAAGTTTCTATGTGGACATTGTGTCGTGTGTGGGCACATTTACCACACCTGTGGCATCGGGTTTGCTACCAGACAGAACCCGAAAATTTACATGGGCGTCATAATAAGCAAGCATGAATGAACCGTATTAGTTAATGGATAGAAATAATACATGGGTACACGATAATGTATATAGTTAACATACTATAACGTACTAATTTAAAATAGTTCTTTTAGCGCTTTCGAAGCAAAAATAACAATAATCTACACATAGGTACCTATACAGGTACTTAAATATGCAATAAGCGTTCATGTTAAAACAGTAACGAAGTTGCTGTATGTAATTCCGTTTTAAAATCACCATTCCAACAGAGTTTTTGTAAGTCGATACTTTTACTCAATGATACGAAATGTCACGTAGTTTTGTTAAAAGTTCGTTGTCTTAAAAGAAATTAATGCATAATAAGTGGAAGTGTGAAGTGATACCAGGGGAAGAGTTATTATAGAAAGAGAGAGAGAGGTTTGTCTGATTCAACTAAGTATATGCTAATACAGTCAAGTTTTCTGCTGCTCGGAAAATTTCGCGAGGATGTTAAACCCTATTACAGCACACTTGCATCCAATTATGGTGCTAACTGGCATATTAGTGCTTATTAATAAAAGCATACGACCGGTGTGTGCCATTATTATTTTACGTATCACACAAATTCGAAGAATTGTTACTAAAACGCGTGGGACCTAGCGCGCGAGTACTCTAGTTCGAGTTCGAGTTCGAAGAACTTGTTCATGGACACAAAATCGTATTATTCATATACTTATTTAATACGGTCTAATTTGTCTCACATCTATATGCGATCAAGTGTCTCATTTAATAATAAAACAAAAAATTATCGAGTAGTAAGATCTTTTTACTGTAAAAGTGCAAAAAACGATGACGATGACCACCTGAGAGTTATCCTTCTTTTTTAATTAAGTATCTACTTACTGTTGACTAATTGTAAAATATACAATAGATAAATCTTGTGGTTCTTATTTTCTCGCAGTTTCACTATTCTTGATTTGGCAAGTACCTATCCGTAATTTATAGATGGCAATACATTACTGTTGATTAATTGAGTAAAAAGTATAATAACCAACCAATTTGTGTCTGTAGTAAATTTTCCATTACAACGGTACCTATGGGATGCGTCCAATTACAATACAATAAAAACCATCATTGGTCTGTTATGCTTTCGTTGAATGGTGTAATGTTTACAATTTCTTCTTTACAGGCCCAAACGATGTTTAATACACCATTCGAAAAACTGCATCAGTCGTGGACACATGTCAACTTCAATTGGCTTCCTACCAAAGAACAAATTCCGAAATCTTTGGGAGTTCCGCTTTCAAACCAGTATTTAGAATCCGTGGAAGTAAGCATTTTATGATTAATTTTTTATAAAATAAGTTTAAACATTTTTCTGCGTTATTACGTTTCGATTACTGATGATAATTTCTATTGTTTTTGTTGTATTGACGTCGTTCTAATGTTTTGTCTTATGTCTTTTTTTTACCTTCCAGCTGGACGAGATCCTGTTAGACGCATACGAAAACTTACAAAGGATTGCGGTGGGCCTGGAACAGGTGGTCTGGGACCAGGAAGACGAACAGGGGCCGTTCGCGGACCGATTCATGCAAGCCGAGTACAATTTGCGCGCGTTGCTTTGCGAAATTCAAACGGCGATCTACGAAAGAGGGTTGGAAATGCGACCGGACGTAACTAGAGATATAATGGCGCCAGACGAAAGAAATAATGAAAACAATACCAAAACTTCCAAAAATCTGAGGGCCCTAATAGTTTACAGGGATTACATGAATGCTCTCGAATACGTCATCGAATCCTTTACACATTTAAAAAGCAAAGTGTAGTAGTGATGTACCTTCCTAGCGGATGATGATGACGTTTTAGTAAGCGTAGTGAAATGTTAATTGGGGTCCTTTGGTTATTGTATCTACGTCGCCCTACACGAAGCTTGCCGGTTCCAAGAAGACTAATTATTATATTTTATTAATAGAATAGTAGGTGCCCTAAACGAGGTGTAGACCATTTTTCTTATTTTCCTCTTCAATCCACAACAATTTTACTAACTTAACGTGTAATATATACTTTGTATTTTTATCAATTATTTATACATTATTTATTAGCGTATTTTGTACATAATTATTTAATGTCTCCTTGGTAAGTAATTAAACAGTATTTTCGGAGTAATAAGCCCGTGGCTTACCTCCAACACTAGCCTATTAATTATTATTATTATTANTCGTTTTTTTTTTTTTTAATTTATAAATAGTTTTATACAAAAGTAAGACGTCTGTTCTGTATTGTCACGCAGAACAAGAATATCCTGCCTAGTTAAAAACTGTATTTCTGTGATAAAGTGCACTAAATTACATATTTATTGTTTATACGAAAAGGAAGGGTGTTTTATTTCTCTCTCCCGTTTTGCATTTATTCCTAGTATAGTGTTGCTTTTAACCACGAGAAGGCGTCTACTAAAACACATTCTGCTTTTTAATAATAATATTTAAAACAAATATTGTCTTTGTTTGGTCAAGTGCGTGTTAAGGAACCAGTTATAGTGATGGCAACTCCTTCCTTGTCAACAATAAATTTTAAGTCATTTCCTTTATTCTCTATGACGAGAAAGTTCACGATGTCTACCTAGCACCTAATGAAACTGTTGCTAAAAGTTAAAACTACTCGGCAATTAATGATACTCTTTTAAGGTAAATATTTTGATAACACCTAGAATCCCAAGTTTCAATTTCAATTACTTCAGTGGTATATCACCGAAAGATAAATAGCTCAACAACTAATTAATATCTTCAAAACTTTCGTTGTTTTATGGAGACCACACTCAACAACATCAAGACGTTAATTCCCCAAAGCTCACAATTTGTATATCAAGTACATTAGTGGCGTAACACCGTAATTCAATAACGCTCTAATTAATGCCTTCTAAATGGACATCACCACTCTACAATTAGTTGATAATATTTGAAGCTTTAAGGCCCGCCTCTTATTAAAGTGCATCTTGATATCTAAGCTAATCTACACTTGAACGACTTCAAAGTCTACAGATTTTAAAAGTTCGGGGATAAATAAATAATTTATCGCAGTTCTGGAGTAGTCGTTATTTTCAAGGAGAGATAAGACCCATTGAAACAGAAACCTTAGAAAGCTAAAAGAATTACTATTCCGAATTATAATACATTTATTTATTCATTTATTTCGATTGTAAAGAAACAAAAATAACAGTAAATTTTGTTTATTTACTATTTTTGGCTGTTTTAACAAAATAGCATTCTTTCAAAGTCATAGGAGTCTCGTTATCCTTATGTGTCTAGAGCCTGCGAATTCGACCACCGCCTACCAACCACCTGTTTATAATAAATGAAGATGCACTACAATGTTTTTCGTTGTTTTTACGCTCATCCTTACTCCTTAGCTAAATCGACTTCGAATATGTCTAGGATTGTCCTCAGCTAAAATTTACGAAAATTAATTGAACCGAGAATTGGGAACGTTTTGAAATCATTATGCATATCTTCGTTTTTCTTTTTGTTTTACAGTTTAATGTTTTATTACACATCGATGATGATGTTTGTTTTCAGTTGCGAGAAAAAAATAAATCAATTACGATATTAATAACAGTAGTAGATAGATATTGTAGATTTATTGTGAGGCAATTCAATATTAGTTTTGTTTTGCAAACAAATGTTATATTATTTATATGTGCAAATCGTCAACCTTACAGGTTCCGGTTATACTGAATACACGCCACATTTCGAAATCGACCATCTATCATACGCAGTTACCAAGAAGAAGTATTTATTTACAAATTAAATTACATACACACGGTTGTTCTTGAAGTACCTGTTATCTAGTATCTAGTTCAATGGGCCTAGAATAGGGGTTACAAACGCGTACTTGTAATATACTCATGTTTTCAATTTCCAGTACTCGCACATCTAAAAGTTTTGAATGAATTAATCGAGGAAGGAAAGTAGCTATGTACAACAATTTGGAAAGTTTGACTTGAAAGTTCATAATGTCGTTTTGGAATAATTACATTTAGTTTAATGTGTATAACTAAATTTTTATAAACTGACAATTTTCTGAATATACCAAATATTTCTGTAAAAGGCAATTCTGAGAAATATAAAATGACATTCTTTTTATATTATTATTTTTGGCGTTTTGAGAATATGAGCCAAGAAAATGTCCGAATGGTCATAATGCATGTTTAGACAAGATCAGTTTAATACATATATTTAGGTAACTGTCTGTTTCCTTACAGTAGTTACAAAGAACGGTATCATGTTATTCTTTTCGATTTTTCTGCATACCTAATCATTTCTCAAATTTAGAAAAAACTATTATTACAGCAATAAAACAAAAAGGTGTGAATTAGTTACGGCAGTCGAAAAAATAAAATACAAAGGCATAGATAATGAAAGCAATTTATTCACCGGAACAAACACCTGTGTAAGTTTAGTTCAACTCTGGAAAATCCAAGAGACAATTTATCTCTTCTTTAGTCGAGGGTGATATTGGGATAACTGTCTATTCGTGACAAAAACATGACGCAAACTTGATTGAAATTTCTTAAAATAATGAATTAAATCTAACGGGTTATTTTTCTTTAATGAGCAGGGGATGACCAACTTGTGGAATCATTGATTGAATTTCTTGACACTATTTCTATCGCTAGTAAAAGGCGACGTCCCATTAAAAACCGCAAACTAAAATATTAAAACAAAAAGCAAATTGCTTGTCTCCGAGGAATCAGTAGAGACGATAATGACACCAAACTGTCGTTTCATAAAATGTGAAATTTTTTTCCATTTCGTGATATATCTAAAAAATGTGAAATTTTTTTCCATTTCGTGATATATCTAAAAACTAATAACATAGAGTCTTGTGTAATAGTGGAAGCTGTTTTAGTACTTGTAACTATTAATAGCATATATGTAAAAACATGACACTCTGTTGTCACAAAAGCTTTTCATTATAATAATTATTTATCCACAATAATTATTTTACTACACCGTGAAGAAATCTCTCGAATTTTTCTAGAAAAGCTCTTCACATATCTTCTCATGCCTAAGTATTTTGTATTTGTGCATGTTTATGATTTGTTAGCAGCTCCGGCAGTCATCGTCATTACAAAGAGTATAGGTTATTATAATTTAAAGGGTGTTTTAATAATTTCTAGGAATAAATTAATATTTTACAATTAGTTATAATGTTAACATTTTTAGTTCCCAATTGGATGATACTTACCCTTAGGTAACTCTATTCACACCATACCATTTTTAATGAAAGTTGAAACAATTTATTTAAAATTGGGTTTACACCATACAATATACATACATATGTATTCTCCTTCACAATGCAATTAAATGTCGGCTATCCTTAGATGCTAACGCAAACATAGCGACGTCACCTTTCCAGTTGCTTTTTACTTTTGTTTTATTTTTTCAATTTTTAATTTTACTGATTAGCTGCGACGTAATACAGAATTAACCGGTCGTTGTATGAATTTTACAACAGCCACGAGCATGAGTCGCAGCAGTATCAAGTTCAACAATGACAAGTTGTATAAGTGATAAGCACGGTTTTAATCTCTGGTCCATATAATGTTTAAAATATTAATCATGTTCAAATATAAACGAACATCTATGAATGATGTCCGATGGAATTTGTTGCTTGTTGTTTCGTCCTAAAATGACATTTGATCATAAACCTAATCACGGCATACCAATCTTCTGCGTTTACATTCTGTACGTGCAAGGTTCTTTTTCAAACGGCTATCCAATTTTTGAACATTGTTGTCTTATAACTTAGATTTTTTGGAAAGTTAATATCAATTATTAACAACAAATTAAAGACAAAAAGGCAAAAGGAGGACTGAAAGTCAAATGCATCCTGCCGCTTTCATGCAAAGCTATAAATACTTAGCTGTACTCATAAAAAGCTTGATAAATGTTGGAGGCATATTGTGCTAAATACACGCAACTATCCGAATCACACTTGATGCACACACAGTAGGAAAGCAAAGTAAATGAACGGGTCTGTCGGATACACACAACACGATTGAATTTCCCGTAGTCATTCCCAATTTATTTGATGTTTAGTATTTCTGAAGCGGGACTTTTAAATGAAATAATAGTAGTAGTAAATAATGTTGTTTAATACTTCTTGAAGAGTTGTCTAACGATACTCCGCAAGTTGCGTTATGTAGGGAGTTTTCATCCTTATTTGTTTATACGCGACACCGGGTTTCCTTCGTGATCGAGCATTGAAGTCTCCAGAGAATTTTCGCTTCTACGTGTTCCCCGTTGCAGTTTTTTCGCATTTTTGATTTTATTTTGTTCCTGGGGTTCCATACCCAACTAGAGACCCTTATCATACGCCCATGCGTCTGTCTGTGTATATGTCACAGTTAGTGGTAGGCACTCACGTATACCTATCAAGATAAATGGCCTTATATTGATGATCTGAAAACAGAAACGATGAAATTTTTCGCAAAATTATTTTTTTAACACAAATGCATCCTTTATTAATAGAAATATTCATTTCATGGAAGCGTCCATCCTTTATCTGATTATATTATCGGTTATTTGTATCACTGAAAATTATAGAATTATCTCACTGTTGAGTCTTCCTGCCTGCACACTAGTCATTTATATATCAGCTCTCTTATATCAACTGTCGACTATGCCCTTATCTCGATATCTCGCATCCCTGTTCATAGCGAAAAGTAACTGAAAATCGTCGGTTTATGAATAACAATTTTCTGGAGTAAAACACCTTGAGCCATAGAATTGTTCAGTAACCAAGATTATATCTGTCATCGGCCTAAAGTCTCGGTCGACTCTTTCCGCGAACATTCCACTTAGTTCTCACGAAAATTCCTAATGTTCTTCGAAACTCCCACCTTGTTTAATGGAAGCCGAATCTCGTTTATTTTCAAGACCCACGAAGAAGGCAACGGAACCGCACCGCACGGTGCAATACGGTGGTAACCTATCGATGTTGTCGAATATCACATGTCATGGCCGGGGACAGGCAATTCTTTTTTACAAAGTTTGCTTTAGGTACATTGCATTTTTACTTGTAGGTATCTTCTCTTTATTGTTACCCTGTTGTGTGCGTGCCAATTCGAATGCGCTGACCAGTACGAAGCACAACTGTTTTCAGCAGCTAGATAGAAATTACTCTCAAGTTTGGTTTTTAATAAATTTATGTTGAAACTGCTTACCTACCTGTTTGTATTAATAATGATTTGTCAACTGTACATCTCAGTTGGTTGATATAAATTTTATAGTATGTAACTATACGTTGTGAATGATTAGGTACTACTGTAGGAGAAAGGTCTAGCAATAAAGTATTATTTTTGCAGTTTAATGTGGCATAAAGGAAATAAACGTGGACACCCTTGCAGAGGCTGTTCTAATACATTTACATTCAATGATGCCGAAAATGATTGCAATATCTGAAGGATGAGACTTCTATTTCTTGTAAGCGTCGAATGAAGTTAAAACATTACTAAAAATCTTATACGCCATTGGTAAACTGTCGCATTTAAAGCATTATTCTCACTATCTGATGTGGAGCGTAATTGTTCCTCTTTTAGAAAGTTCTCTGAACGACTACCCTGTGTCTCCTTTCACCCTTGTTTTATGGTAATGTTTAAAAATAATGTAAAAGGTGCTTGAAAGTTAATTTTATTTATTACGACCCTTATCATTATTTAATTGACTCCAAAAAAATCATGCGTACTATCGAAATATTTTGGGATGGCTGAATTCCGTCAAAGTTCTATTATAAACATACTAATACGTTATCCCTTTGAAGTTATTCATCGTCTACCATGTTAGTAAATTGTTAAAATGCGAAAAGAAAGAATGTTCGTAAAATTTCTATTTGCTTTTCTCTACACCGGTATGTGTATTACAAGGTATCTACGAACCTACAAAGCAAAATCGTTTCAAGTAAATATGCACACTAACTGAAAGTACGAAAAAAAGCGGAAATAACGTGTTGTTGTCAGTGTTGTAATTCTCCTTAACAAGCAGACGCATACATTCCTACAAGTGTTATCCATGAAGAATTTTTGAAACAAACTGATGTACAAACAAACGGACAGAAAATCACGTAGGTACACATACTTATATTGCAGCCAGTTCGAACAAATCGCTACTTTTAATTCTGCCTAGACGTTTCTGAAAGCAGTGTTCCGTTAGGCGGAATTAAAAGTTACACTTAATTCGTAATGGCTGATATGGCATGTATGCATGTGGTGCAAATGTTTCAAAATAATTGTGCTCATGTAAAATCCTTATATCATTAAATAACATGTTGATCTGTCGTGTTTTTATTTTGTGTTTCTTGGAAAAGCAGTAAGAAGAGTAGTACGTGTGTGACCATTATATATTTATTTGAGAAGTTTTAATAAGAAAACAGGCACCAAATTTTGTGATTTCCATTAAAGTAATAAAACCCAATGCACCTATCTATTGGTTATATTGTGAACTTCCAGGAAATGTTCGAGAAACTTCATTAGGTAATTTAAGAAGAAGAATAATAATAAAGGAATAGTACTAAAAGGTGTTACCCAAAAACCGACAAAGTATTGTTACGGTTTTTATAATATTCTGTTAACTTTTCAGTTTCTACAAACCTATTAAAGAACTGACTAAGTCTATAAAGACACACTTAATCCCTCAATTCCAGCTTCTTCCGATAAAACGAGAGCAGTATTTTAATCCTCCAATTAGCGTCGTTTATCTTAACAGAACTTTTATGTCACAAATCAAAGCGACGACGACAACAAACACGCACATAGATATATATATATATATATATATGTTGAAACAGTTNAATAAAACTATATAAATCCGGTTAAAATTCAAACGGTCCGTGCAAATCAGTTTCTGAACATGAAACAAAACATGCGGTTTGATTAAAAATGCCTTGTTTCGGACCACAAATAAAAATTTTTATTGGATATGTTAACATCAAAAACTACTCCTCTGAAGAAATAGGTAATACAACTTTTACCTGCCGTTCAGTGAGACCTGTTCGGCGAAAGCTGGTCAAAATTCATTTGAAGGGGTAGGTACCACAAAACTGGAAATGAATTTGATTACAAAGTGCAATAATAATAGCACGTCCTTTTTAGAGGTGTGCACCACTACAGTTGAAAGGATGTTTCTATAATTTGTATGAATGAATGTAAAGTTATGTCACCATTTTTAGATTCTAATTGGATAGCACTTGCCCTCTAATTGGATAACTAATGTGGAGGTGACAAAGTTGATACAGTTTTTAAAACCCTTTTTACTATACAGTTAAATGTCAGCTACAGTTTATTAGCAAATGCAATTTACTACTAAAATAATATTTATCTTTGATTTGTCTTCCTTATTGGCTCTTCAAATTCCACAAAAATTGAGTGAAAGAGACTTTTCGTTAGAATTTTTTTCATGCAACTGAAACCACAAACATAATAGAATATAATACGGCGTAACAATATATCAAGAGAGAATGGCAACATATTTATAATAATAAAAATCCTTTTATTGTATTTAAAACAAGCGTTATTTTCAATACCCACAATAGCTGCAAATTATCATTTAGCCCATAATATTTGGCTGTGAGATTTTGACCGGATTTCTACGGTTCAGTCACGTTGTGTGTCGGTTTGAAGTTCCGAAAGTCGATGCAATTCTCTTCTTTTACGTCTGGGAGACTCACTTGACAAGGCGGCCGAGATTCCCTTATCTCGGGGAGACATCGCCGAGAGCAGGTATGTACCTAGTATTCTACATATAGGTACTATATTCCATCCACACACAACTTCACATTTTGCATAACAAAAAAAAAATAAAACAAAATAAAAGGATTATGCTACGTCGTGACTCATTAATACCAACACACGTATATCATATACATCATGAGAATTATGTGTAAACCTTTACCATCTTAAACTAACTCGGAATATTCTCAGATGTGACGTGCGTATGAACAGTGTTGCACATAAATTTTCTTTTATTCTAGATATTATTTTTCTGCTTGACGAAATTTAGATAGCACTTGCAACCCAGTAGGAACGGTAAGGTAGTCAACGGCCAGTCGCATACGCACGCGATAGACTAGCCATTCACTAATTTATTAAAGTTTAGTATTTTGGATTTTATTAACAGGTTTCCTTCGTGATCGGGCATTGAAGTCTCCAGAGAATTTTTGCTTCTACGTGCTTACTGTTACAGTTTTAAGGTTATTTATCATTTTATTTTTTACCTAGGGTTCTATAGCCAATTAGAAATCCCCATCATACACCCGTTCGTCGGTGTGTCTGTGTGTCACAGTTCCGAGTAAAAACAGAAACGAAAAATTTTTTCGAAAAGTAAAAGTATAAAGTATCGCTACTTATTCTACTCCTTTGAGTGGGGTGAACTTAGACAGTCTCTTAATAAAACGCAACAGAAAACTATTATGGGATTTTTGATTTTAACCTTTAAGTTACAAAGGAATTAGTTTCAAGGTCGTTATTAAAGTATGCCCCCTCTATAGTATGTCTGAACTATCTTTATAAAATTCTGAATGTAGCCTGATTAAATTGGTTGTCGTACTCACTCTCTAAGTAAAAATAGAAGCTCCTTTCAATTGCTTTGTATCTTTTCCTGCCGCTTTCAAGCAAAGCTATAAATACTTACCTGTACTTATAAAAGCTCACTCAACTATCCGAATCACACTTGATGCACACACAGTAGAAAAGCAAAGTAAATCAACGGGTCTATCGGATACACACAACACGATTGAATTTCCCGTAGTCATTCCCAATTTATTTGATGTTTAGTATTTCGGAAGCGGGACTTTTAAATGAAATATACAGTAGTAAATAATGTTGTTTAATACTTCTTGAAGAGTTATCTAACGATACTCCGCAAGTTGCGTTATGTAGGGAGTTTTCATCCTTATTTGTTTATACTCGACACCGGGTTTCCTTCGTGATCGAGCATTGAAGTCTCCAGAGAATTTTCGCTTCTACGTGTTCCCCGTTGCAGTTTTTTCGCATTTTTGATTTTATTTTGTTCCTGGGGTTCCATACCCAACTAGAGACCCTTATCATACGCCCATGCGTCTGTCTGTGTATATGTCACAGTTAGTGGTAGGTACCCACGTATACCTATCAAGATAAAAGGCCTCATATTGATGATCTGAAAACAAGAATGATGAAATTTTTCGAAAAATTATTGTTTTAAGTCTCCTTGCTGGCCCTTTTGAGTGGGCTGTCCATAGATAAGTCTCTTAATGAAATGCAACAAAAAATTATTAAGGATATTTTGATTCTAACAATTCGGCTACGAAATATTTGTTTTTGAGGTCGTTATTAAAGTATGCCCTTTTAATGCCTCAACTATTGTTTTAAGTATCTACATGTACGTGCCTACACAAGTCCTGAAGGAAGGTATATTTTGTCGAGTACCTTCAAATAAAACTATTTTGAGTAGTGGATTAGTAATATTTATTTATGCCAACAATTTGTGTTATTCAGTCAAGTAAGTAATACATATTTATTTTAATAATTTATAAACTATACGTGGCCTTAAGGGTTAGCACGCTTCCTTTGTTAAAACCTAAACACTCGGAAACCTGTTTGTCCAAACAGAAATGATCTTTTCCATTCGCCTCCTCATAATCTGTTTTATGACGGGCCTTATCATTCCATCTTTTGACTCATAAATCACTAAGAAATGATGCGCATAATAAGCTAACGCGTTCCGTCTCATGTTCGCCGCCAACGAAGGCATCCAATCGGACAACCCGAGTGACGGATTTGGGAGCCAGGGAGTCAATTAGATTTTTGAATGGGCATTCTATTAAAAGAGGATTATCGCATGGCACAGTGGGATGTTGCCTCACCAATATCGCAACAATACGTCGGGGTTTATAGCACTTATAAATTATACGATTAGCTCTACGTAAAACTGTTTGGCGAATTCAACAACAATAAGCACCGGCTAGTACTGACCTTGTCGAGAAAACCACACATTTCGTTAAATAAATTTAAGGTAATTTGAACAAATTGAAATTAAGGTATATTATTTTAATATAATACGCTTGAAAATACTGTTTCACTTTAGATACAAAGAAGCCGGAAAACTCTTCAAGATAAAGGAAACTGTTCATCTTATTTTGGAGATTGCATTATCTGAAAACCACATTTAACCGCTTTTTTTATAATTAATACCAAAAACTTAAGGTCTTCAACATAAAATATTTTTAACTTAAGAAGGTACCTGGATGGATACATACATACATACATACATACATACATACATAAACATATATACATATGTATGTAGGTCGACAGTTCACTTCTAAACTGTTTTAAAAAGGAAAATAAAAAAAAAAGTTAACGTAGGGAAGTTTAATTTTGCAATAATGGAATGGAATTGTTAAACATTATTGTTAGAGTAATTTCTAGTATATGTAGATATAACGTGTTACGTACAATTAATCAAGTGTTTTATTCATTTATCTACTCAAGAACTTATTTTAAACGTTATGAATTAAAAACTGACCTACATTCTAAAAACCATATTTTTTATGAATTCCTTATTTATAGTTGAATAACGCCCTCTGAATCAACTGCAGGTAATCAAAAACGATTGAAATGAGAGCGATACGTTTTGACACTATTTGACCTTACTTAAAGATGTCGCAATAGAATTAAATAACGGTCCGTTGAAGTGCGAGATACCCTGAAAGGTAAACTGGCGTCATATCCTTTCGCTATATGCTGCTCTCCAATTAGACAAAAACAAATAACTGTATGACGAACACAACTGACATTTGCAAACGGAAATTCTTGTTACCTATGGTTTGTCTTCGCATCTCTTGATATTAAATTGAATTCAGATTTTTGACATTGGCTTTCTTTAGATTACCTAACTCCAAAAAAGGATCATGTCAAAGGATGAATCAATATTATCCTATAGAAAAAAGTTAAAAAAAGAGGGTCTAAATCTTAGTAGGTACTTCTGTGACGTTTCATAAATTCAGAAAGTTACAGTTTTATCATTGAATATAATGGAGAAGAGTCAGTCTTACACTTATATTTTCAATCAGGTAGATTTTAAGCAGAATTAGACATTTTAGATTGAAGTAGATATTTTGTAATTGCACGATTTTCCAATTTATCCATTTTTATAAAAATGGCAAGTGGGCCTTCTTTAAAACAGGATGCCAAAAAATCAATTTTTGAAACGTTCGTTTAGGACAACGAATATATTGAATGCGTACCTAGTAGTGAATGTGGCACCCACTTTAACAGGTAGTAAAGAGTTTATTACTTTATTATAAATGCCCAGCAGTTTATACTCGTTGGGTCGGACCGCTGGCTTAACGATTGTCGAAAAATAAGTGAGACCGGACACCACTCTGAAAGGCGATAATCATTTTACAATCACACTTTCATAAATTATACTTTAAACCGTGAAACTGTCTTCAGTGGGCATCTAATAATTTTGACAGGAGTTATCCTACTGATGATAGTTAACTCAACCGAAAATAATGCAAAAGCTGAGAATTGATAAGTTTTCCCTAGGCTCCCCGAATAAGATAAGGAAATCTATCAAATTACAACAATTGCAATTACATTGGCTATAATATTAGGTTGCTTCGACCGTATGTGTGATAAGTACATATCTATACTTAGAAAAAGCTTGATAAATGTTGGAAGCATATTGTACTAAATATCCTCAACTATCCGAAGCACACTCAGTAGGAAAGCAAAGTAAATGAACGGGTCTGTCGGATACACACAACACGATTGAATTTTCCGTAATCATTCCCAATTTATTTGATGTTTAGTATTTCGGAAGCGGGACTTTTAAATGAAATATGCAGTAGTAAATAATGTCATTTAGTACTTCTTGAAAAGTTATCTGACTATACTCCGCAAGTTGCGTTATGTAGGGAGTTTTCATCCTTATTTGTTTATACGCGACACCGGGTTTCCTTCGTGATCGAGCATTGAAGTCTCCAGAGAATTTTCGCTTCTACGTGTTCCCCGTTGCAGTTTTTTCGCGTTTTTGATTTTATTTTGTTCCTACGGTTCCATACCCAACTAGAAACCCTTATCAAACGTCCATCCGTCTGTCTGTGTATATGTCACAGTTAGTGGTAGGCACCCACGTACACCTATCAAGATAAAAGGCTTTATATTAAATAATATTGATTACGAATTAGTGCAAAAGCTGAGAATTGTTAAGCTTTCCCTAGATTTCTCGAATGAGATAAGGAAATCTATCCGTTTGCAACAAAATACAAACCGATCATTGCAAATGTTTTGTCGGACCCATTGACTGCAATAGTAGGTTGCTTTGTCCTAGACAAAAATTTTCAGTTTCTGTCCAGTCTCTCAAAGTCTTTCAGCGTCTCTAAGAGCGTCTCTCACAGTGTTTCACAGTCTCTCAGTTATTGCGTAGGTGTTTTTATGAATCTCTCACAGTCTCTGTATGAGAGACTCGAACGATAAAATTGTTAATTTAGGGATTCGAGTTTCTCACAGGGAGACTGAATGAATAAAACTGAAAAATTGAGAGACTCGAGTTTATCGTAGAAAGACTGGGATCTCTGAAATATGTTGAACTTTTTTAAAAAAATTTTAACCATGTCTATCGAGACACCACTTAATGAGAGACGGAGACTCGAGTCTCGCTTTCAGAGACTCTGGGAGACCGAACATTTTTATGTCGGGTGACCATGTCTGTGACTACAAATATGTAAATAAATTTTATAGATAGATAGATAGATAGCTATCTATCTAATAAATTTTATAGACTGATCCTAAGTACGTATACCATTGGAGCTCAATTTTTTGGTCTACCCACATTTTTGACGGTTCACTGGTGTGAAGGTACGATTGTTCTAGTAGAAAAATTGAACATAGGTATGTTATAAAGATTCGCAATTGTAGAGCGTTTTAAGTAGTTTAATTCCGCCCTCAACAGTAACTTGCGCTATAACTTGTTCAATTGCAGTGACTACCTACTGACTACTTCCGATTCATCGGTGGAGTTTACGGTTGCTGAAATGTCGTGCAGGGCCCGTAATTTTGGCTTATAAGCAAAAGGACATGCGGTAAATCACCGCGTCGAATCGGCAACTAAACCAAACAAGTATCGGCAAATATTTACGTAAAGGAGACTCTTTCGCTGTATTGTTACGGGCCGGACTGGCTTTCTTTCCACGGCGGATTAAGCTCGTTTGTGTGACAAGTAGATTTATGTACAAAGTGCCATCACATAATGCATAACTACCTGTTCTAATAGCTTGGAGAGGCGCAAAAGGTAAACGGTAAAAGGGAGAGGAGAATGGAAGCGGTGCGTGGCGGTGGGTCCTCGAATGAATGGACCCCAGCGCCACCGTCCGCTCTCAATGAAAAGAACTGAAATGAATTGAGTTGTCAGGAAATACTCGACATGTAATCGGCAACAATGGACACTAGTAAATATTTCACCCCCTAGGAGGATTCTTTCGCAAGGGTGTTAGATGCGAGCGCGACACCGCGTCGCCAAGCGGCATCGATAAAATGTGCAAGTCAGATGCACCCGAATTCCACAGGAATTCTCTCTATTTTTTCTCTCCAATGTGGACGGAAAATTTGTATACCACCTAATAATTCACACTGTAACGTGAAACTGTACAAACAAAGAGCTACCGACAGACGACCGTATCGGCGACCACCTTACGTTTTGCCAAACCCATTTTGACACACTTCGAATTTTACAAGATTTATTATCGTCGTCCATTTTTCAAGGTAGCGAGGAGACATTTTTACAGAACAAATTTCATACTAATCAGCGGCAATTATCCAAACGAAAACTGTCAACAACAAAGGCTCCGTTTTGACTTACAAATATGTTAGGCATTCCTTTGAAAGAAACCAATCAAATATTTTGAAAGTACTCTCTTAATCAAACACTGTTTGAAATCAAAAAGCATCAACACATTCTAATTCTACATGAAAGTTTACCCTAGGGTTTTGTAACAAGAATTAAAAAGATTTGCAAATAAAGAAATAAAGTGAAATGTGGGGAAAAACAATGAAAAATAATCAGTGTCACTTAAACTACAATAAAAGTAACTATTAAAACGGACTACTGGCAGTAGTGATACCTGTTTTATGCTAACAGAAGCATTTTTTTACGAACTTGAACTGTTCTGAAAACGTTATTTCACATTTGAATTAACCTTAACGTCATCATCATCATCGTCATCATAAGGTCGTCAGTCATAAAACTGGCTGGACGCGTACCTCTATTTTTTTTGTCCTGAGCTAATCTTCGCATTTTCGTAAAACTAGAACATCCTTTTTCAATTGCCAATTTTTCTTCGTAACCTATGTATATTTCATAGTCATCTCGATACAAAGTTTGGAGGTCACTGTATATAATGGGCATATGTATTGTACCTAAATGACACAACGATACCTTCGAAAAAGATGACTCAAAGTTTGTCATGGACATACTATGAAAAACCGAAGAGATATTGAAGATACGTTTTTATTCTTTTGTTAGTCTTGTCAGTTAAAACAGAACATAATAGTTACAAAATCTATATCTTATTAAATGTGTACTAATGAGTCACTAATTTATTAGCCAATTAATTGAAATTGCAAATATAGGGATCACTGAAGTACCTATACAGTTTTCAGTGTATGAAACCGTTTTGGCACCTACGTACTGAAAGATTGGCATGATAAAATATTATTTTGTCCTTTTTGTAATCTACCCACGTATGATTTGAAGTTAAAGGACTCTGTTAGGAGTAGGTAATTATAATTAAACGAAAACTAAATGTGCCTATATTTATATATGTACATTTATACATATATCATGTTGTTTCTTAGAAACAAATAGATATTGTTACACATAAAATTTTCTATCAAAAAACCGTCGAATTGATTTGGTCAAATTGATTGAATTCTTATATATATAGATACGCATCTATTTTGTCACTTGGACGTTTCATTCAGGAATTCAACAATAACCGTGTAGGTGCTTTTTGTTATAAAAAGCGAGACTGTCAGATAGAGGTTTCGGTTTGATAATGACACTGCACTGTATACAATATACATAATATGCAGAGCTAACGAGGGCGACAGCCCCCGTTGGCAATGGGAGGTCCAGTCGGACATGTTTCTAAACAATACGCTGCGAGAGAAGTTCGAAATTTACGAGCGAGTCGGGAAGAGTGACTGCCAGAGAGAATAGCGCATCCGATAATCATTTCTGACACCTACCGCCGACACCGTCTCACCACCAACCGACCGATCGACCGACCAGCACGACCATCGTCTCCTATCCGGCAGAGCTCCTGGCAGGCCTTGGAATTTGGCACCTTGACGAAGAACATTTAGTACACTTAAGTGGACAACAGGTATTAATAACGCTAAACGGACCCAGAAATTACACCACATAACAAGAAAGACAAACCTGCCTCATACAGGCTGCTTGCTGTTATTTGACAGCACGTGGGTTGATAAAAATAGGCATCGACTAACACCTAAAAATGGAAATGTATCATGCTTATTACGAATAATACAGATATATTTTTTCTTTTTCGTTAATGGATTGGGAATGGACTATATTAGATCGGATATCGGACGTGTTTAACATAAGATTTTAGGTAGATTTATGCTAAAGTTTATTCAAGAAGAGGAATATATAACATAATCACAATCCTTCTCCCAGTATGAAGGATTGCTCCCATCCTGCTGCTTCTTGTGGCGTTTTGTCTTCCTTCATCAATGTTCCTTCCGCTTCATCATTCCATTCTCTGGTCTGCCTCTTTTTTTTTTCTCTTTGTACCTTTGCGTTCTATTTTTGCAACATAAATGTCTAAACTACTGTGTTAGTAACTGTTTCTCTTCCGTCTCTTCCTTAAACGTTTAGAAGAAATTAATTTCCATGTTGGTTCTAAGAGAGTTGACATTCCCATGATCTACATGAAACCATGTTTTTGAGCTTTTAATTTTATTCTTGCTTAATGTACTTTCTGTTCTTCCATACTAATATTGTTTCTAGTATCTTTATTCAAAGGTGGATTTCATTGTTGAAGCCCACCTACATAGATACCTGCATGCAAATGAAAATCGTCGTTGTCGTTGAAGATTGGGTGACGTTAATAGGCCCTTTTTTTTTAGAACAATGAAATCACAGAGTTCATTGGTCAAACGTGTAATTCGTCTCTGTCGTTTCCCGGTGCAACACTTAAACAAATTGACCGACGGTCGACGTGTATTCGCGCTACGTGACCGCGAATACGATCGCAATATAACAATAAATATCGCCGGGCTTCGTGCATCATGCATATACAAAATATTATTGTTGTTGCTGGCGTTGTGCATGAAGTTTGCACTTTCCTCGGTTATAAAACGGTACTGCAACCATCGCGCCCATGTCGTGGATATGCAGTCACATTAACAGGATGGACAACAAGACCTGCGTGGTTTAGTTTCGGTCGGGTCCGATGCTAATTTTGCTCGTTAAGGCATACGCGAGTTGCTGCATAAACAGGGAAGCGGGCCCTTTGTAGCATCGTACGGAAACGATTTCGTAATTTTACGGATTTACACACTACTTTCACATATGAACCAAGTCTACTGTACGTATAAATAGGTAGATAGGTATGTAGGAGGTTAATACTTGCACTTTTATCGCAAACTTTTATTTAAAGAATAGACGATGCGAGTTGGACTCGGGCCCAAATAAGGAGGAGGAAGAAAGGATTAAATCTAAAGGAAACTAGCCGTTTTTTCTCAAGACCAAATTTCCCTGGCTTTTCCCAATTTTCCAGTCAGAATTTTGCTGAGAATGCTGAAATATTTCTACCTTATACTATAAACTGTAACCCATCACACTGAAACAACGTAATAGTGAAAAATCCAAAAGCACTTGTTCAATAAACAATTATTGGTATCTAATGCGGCATCACTTAAATGATAAGAGCTATAGGTACATATTCTTAATAAAGAAGACCCATAAAGATATCTCATCAGTCATCATAAACTTTGACACGAAAAAGATACTATAATTGAAGTGATATTCTTATTATATTCGCATACTTTTTACTGTTTCCAAATTTGCATAATTTAATAGGCATTAATGAAACGATTCATGGTTTGTGGGGTCCGACTTTTCGATAGTTTATTTTTAACACTTCCAGAAATTAATTGCTCAGCTTGGGTTGTGGCTGTAAGTCGTAAAAGAGGCAATGACGAAACGGCCAACAACGATAACCGGAAATTTGAGTGGCTTAAAGGACCAAACAAAAAATGTAGACGACTTGTACGCGTTCTACAGTCCCAAGTAAAATAATCAAGCTCATTATTTAGTCAAATGATTGAGATAGGGTTAATTCATCTATAAATTTATTAGAATGACAGCTAATAAGTATAAAAACATTAATGTTGCAATGGGAAATTCTACGATAAATACTTATGTATGTTACATTACATACGTGTAAAGTTGCTCCACATGCAGTCTTTTAATAATGATATTATAGGTATAATACATAAAACATGCATTGATTGTTTTGTAAATCGCTGCTAATTTAGGATCCCTTTATTTGACTTAAATATTGCCGTATAGGTATTTTATTATAAGCCTATTGATCGGGACATGAAGTTGCTAAAGTGTTTAACGCATTGTCGGTGGCAGTGTAAAGAGAAAGACAAAGTATGCAGGTCGTGAGTCTGGGAACAAACATCATGAGCAGCCACACCATCATCACCGCCAACCACTTCATTATCTGGCGTCCCCTGTCAACCCTCAGAGGTCGGGTGGTCCGGCGACTTTGAAACACCGGCATGTGACTCTTCACCTAGTTACAAGATAATCTCCCGCTGACACTTCTGATGTCTCAATAATAATAGTTTGGAGGCGGTGCCGTACGGTGTCGCTCAGTTATGTTGTTTCCATTTTTGACCCTCTGCTATAGTATATCCATATTACTTACATTAGGTACCATGTTCGTCGTTAGTGCTACCTTCATAACAAACACCGGTTGTACAGTGGCAAACAAAAATTCGGAATTTTTGACGTCAACAATATGAACAGTTTTATTATAAGAGAAAATGGAAACAGTTCCATTCTTTCCACCGATGTATTATAGACGAACAATACATTGCAAGTAGTTGATCAGTTTGATTAAAACTTATGCCCAATACAGTCTAAATTATTCCATTTATTACAAAAAACTTGCTTGAACTTTGTTGGCTTCCTTTGTAACAATGCCCATGTCATACGTGATGTTGACTTCTCTATGCAACAAGAAAAAATGCATGGATATAAAAGAACAATAAAATGTATTTGGTTTCAATCTACATAATTTAGTTATTTTTAATTTACGTACTACACACTACAGCTTAATTTTTTTTTTTAATACATCACTTTTCGAACCAACCTATTTCAATCTTCTGAACTTATTTGACGTATATGTATATGTAATAAGATGTAAATTGTGTGGAATCCGGCGTCTTGGGGGAGCGTTAAGTCTTTAGTTTAATGTTCGGTAAATGATCGGCTACTTCTGATAATTCGTTTACGAATGTACGTGCTTATTTGAAGTGCCTATGTATGCGCTAACGAGTGATCATCAGTGGGCCCACCCATCAATTATGTACCATAATGGGTAAATGGTTAATAGTTGCAATGGGCATTGTAATAATCTATTATATTGCAATATACGTAAAAGTGAGTAGTAGTAGTAACGTATTTATATAAAGAAATTTGGCAGACCATTCGAAATATTACTCGATTCCGATTTTAGCGTCAGTCTGTTATTGAGGATTGAGTTAGAAGATAGGTACTGCTGCATATCTATTTATTCCAATATAGTTTAATTATTATTACTTTGCTCGAAGATGTAAGTTCGGTCAACCTGATATTTTTTTATTTATGGGCCGCCGTATACATGGCTCATGTAATATGAGAAGTCTTCAGTCATTCCACAGTGTGCTCTGTTCGTACCGATCGTCAAGTAATAACCGTCTAACAAATTGAGAAAACTGAGTGAGAGCTTTGCCCTTTGCCGATCAACCGTCCAAGAACTGAATGAACCGACGACAGCAAGAGGGTCTCGTCGTTCGGGGCTAAAAGAAATCGTCGTTCCCACGAGTGTCGTCCGTCGGCGGGTTTCCGGAGCACTAGCTGCAAAATCTTTCGGCTTCATTTTCGTCCTGTCTCGTCGCTGATTTGTGAGTATATTCCGTTTGTGAAAGGCATTTCGCCGACACAGTCGACTTGGAACGGCTTCAGCACCAACTATAGATGCGATTCACTGCGGTGAAATATTAACGTTTGTCCGACATTCCACGCCTCACACATCAACTACCTCTGATCTTGAGGAGTAATATGGCGCCTCTCGAATGAGTAACGGTTGGATTAATAACTAACCGATTCCAACTGTTATCAATCGCTTATTTGTCACATGAATGTAATAATTACGTTGATTATCGAAATTGAGGGACTGAAAGGGAAAACAACGCATTTCCATATCCTAATCTAAACTAAAGGACAGGACATTTCCGAGGGTCTTCCACGTCTTAGAACAACCCCAGGACATAAAGTAAATGTCTTAACATTACAATCCAAGTGATGGTCATTTAGATCCTTTCGTTTTGATATTTTGGATGTCTTGACGAATTACGGCAGTCAGAAATACAGGTACATCGATTATTTTGTTCCCTAACTGAGAGAAATGCTGTGATAATTTTTCATTCAACATTTCGTAATTGACCCCATTCGCAATAGAAAAATGTCTAATGTAATAAGAAATTAATACAGCATAGAAAATCCATTATTTGTCCTTCTTAGTGCCCGCGGTAACACAGAAATCGGTATGTAATTACTAAAAGATAAGATACCTTCGATTGCAGGTGTTATAGAAATACTTAACAAGACACAAAAGTATTTCATTCTGTTAATGCTGTAAGAAGATTGTTCTCTATAATTTTTTAGCGGTGCAAACGCTTTAATTACTTGATGTGATTCACAAGTTCATTAAATGCGTAATAATGGGTAAATGACTACGACGTGAATAAGTTACGACAACTATGTAAGTAAGTTTGGGTCCACGACTTCATCATCATCATAAGGTCGTCAGCAGTCCTAAGACTGGTTGGACACGTACCTCCACTCTTTCCTATCCTGAGCTAAACTTCGCATTTTCCTAAAACCAGAACAACCCATATCCTTAACTATCTGCGAACCGTAATCTAAGTAATCTAATCTAGGTCTACCCCTCGTAACTAATGTCCACGACTTACTCATTCATTATTTCTAAAGAGAAAACGCGACGTCGTCGAGCGATAAATTTTCGGGTTTCTTATTTTATTGTAAGTACCTATCGAAAACGAAGCAGTTATTACAGTTCCGTCCGACTCTCTAAACACTATAATAATAATGCGTCTACATTATCGTAGGTTTTGCCGCTGCAAAAGTCCAATTTACGGTAATTAGCATCCGCAACAGAGAGTAGATAATGAATAAGCATTGTCACCTAAACAAATGCCGCCTACTTATTGTTTGCTTTCCGATGATTTCATACATACCTATTTAAAATGAATACACAGATTTTTTAACTGGCGTTAAAAATGAGTCGAATATATTAGTTTTCTAAAAATAGAATACGACTTAGTTATTAAGCCAGTTGAGTAAAATTGCGATATTAGTCAATTCTTTTCCGGAAAATACAAATTCAGCGCCGTGCGCAAGTTCAATATCTCATAAAGAATTTACGTTATTACTCAATGCTTATATTCGATTTCTGATGAATGTAACTGCAACGAGCAGGACTAATTTGTCGGATTTTTTCAATTTCTCAATTTTCACGTGGGTGTTTGTGATGTAATTTTTCTATCGACTTTTATTAAAAACTAGTTCAAATTAAGTACCTAATTGTTAATACATTAATTGATATCTAATCGTCTCATAAGCATTAATTAATATTTAAGCCTTATATTATTCACAATTCTGATGAAAATGGAACGTTCTTGCATGTATAATTTAATAACTACCATTCAAGTTCATAAACTGGATGGGTTTTGTAGTGGGGTGCGGATCAGATAGGCACGGTGTAGGTAGGTACTCATTCAACGAAACTAATTCTCACTATATCATTTTTAATTTAAAAAGAACTGAAAAGTTTATTTTATATACAACACGGTGTAGCCGAACAATATCTTCAACAATCCTACTGAATGTGAAGTATACCCGGTTTTGGAAATATGTATCTCTACTTTCAAAACGACCTAGACGGAACTGAAACTGCCGATTTATTCATATTGTTTCTGATATGTTTATTCATCATCAACAACAAATACTAGCATATTTTTTTGTACCTAACTTTTAGCGATGTTCGTTGGCCCCATGCTATTACTTTAACAAAAAATCTTCTCGCTCCTAAAATAATGTTAATTAATAATAATCACTTGTACAGGGAAAATCCAACCAAAATTAGTTTGAACGATCGTAGATGATTCCACTTGGTGAACCAAGCGTGTGAACAGTAACTAAATGAAAGTCGACCATAAAAATAAAATTTGCCAGTCAATTTCCAGAAAGCACAACCGTCGCTAAAGAAATTAGACGATGGTTTTTTGCTTAGATATCTGTTGTTTGTTAAATATTTAATTCCAGCGTAAATATCACAGAATGTCTTGTAAAATTTTGATGAATACGTGAAATAGCGATTCTCAATTGTGAATTCGATTGAATAAAAACGGTCATTTCACTTACTCACGTTTAATAACGTGTTTAATGGAGTTTGGTGGAAGTGCCGGGCACTAATTTGTAAATAAGAATATGGAATATTTGTAAAATGTGATAAACATATTCAGAATTTCGATCCTGATGGCGTAGCTTCTCTTTTATTACTGGTAATCCTATTTATTGACTTCTGTTGAGTTTTGTTGGGTAGTTAAATATAAAATAGAATTTAGTTTCGGTTACAGAAGAAGTACCTAAATTTGATTGCTTTTCTTATTTGTTTTTCAGTAATTTTTCATTGTTCTGATGGTTATATTTAAGTTTCAATCATCATTCATTCATTATATCATTTTCTCTTGCTTCCTACATGATCGGTATAGCTAGTCCTCTCTCTCCAATGTTTGTTACTTCAAATGAAACTTAGTCTCCGTTTTCTTATACATATGCTGTTCTGCTGAAACTTTCTTTATTCATTTCAATCATCTATTTAGATACATTTAGTCTTACATCCTATAAAACCAATTTGGACGAATTTATGAATTCGTCATGCAGATACCTTTTCGTGTTTTCTTTAGTAGGTAATAGTTTAAGAAATGCCAAACGTATGTACATCTGTTATGTAGTTGAATTGCGTGCAACTTAACAGAGACATCCTGTTACCGATTTAGCAGTCACTTGGCTAATTTTAGAAAAATCTAAAGATAGATTAACAATTTGTAATATCAAAATACATTATGGGTATGAGGCACATGTATTTTGTTTAAGTTAATGTTGTGAAATGCTGGGAAACCATATGGTTCGCATACTGAAGTCGTATTTAAAAATTAATAGTTGCATTATGAATTGTGTTTGTACTAAACGATAATTATTAACCACTTATAAACATTATTCTTAAGCTTTGACATTTTCGGTAGATATTTGTAGAAATATGCCAAAAGGAAAATTTTCTCAAGTTACAGCAGTTTATTGTCAACCTTTTCATGTTCCTTTTGAAAAGCTTTTTCTACTTTCCGTATTTTATGTTGCCGAAGAATTATAGAAAGCTCAAAATCTGTGATTTTAGAGAATCAACAAATATTTCCAGTGATCCCTAAAGTTGCCAAAAATTATGCTTCTAATGAAAATCGCGACAATACATTTTCAAATTTCTAATACGGCTGCCTACGCTTCTGTGCTTCTCAGTTTTTCCGGGGGACGCAGTTTATGTTTACCGGTTTCATAGTGCAACTAATGTAGTGTTTTGACGGTAAAGTACGGACGTTATAAAAGATAACCGACTTCGTAAGATGATTTCACTTCATCCCTACCCCTTATTGCAAGTGACAATTACAAGTGATATATCGCCCATGAGCTCGAAAACGGCAGGTTCGCGAAATGGTGCGTTTTATTGCCACGTTGAGCTTTAAACAGCCTAGATTATAACTTAACATCTGATGACATTTATAGGCTGTTGTGTAGGTGAAAGAAGAAAGAAAGCTTCATTCCAGACATCGGACTTCGATAGGCCGACCCGACAGACAAATAAATAACAAGAAGTTGCAAAGAAGGCGATGACGAAACATGAAGACATTATTTGCAACTAAAGCATTCGTTTCTCATCAATTTCATTAAAATTTGAGTCGGTATCTTTTATCCTAGAAATGAGACGAATCTGAATTCTTAAGCGAAGTTTTAATATACTTACCTTTTTGGTTTTTTTTATTTTAAAAACAGTAAATGATGGAGGCCGAAAATGTTTATATGCAGTCCTCTTGACCGTTTGAAATTTATCGAGTAACTGTAGATAAGGAAGATACCTTCAAGTCGACTTTCAGCAAAAACCGTTGCAACAAACATAAAAAGATACAATTGATTGCAAATGTTTTCGTTTAATATGTAGCTGTTTTGCAACCCTTATATGTTTTTTTTGCATACTGTGTAATTTATATTTGTTAACATCAATAGTATGAAGTTCTTTCTGATAGACAGATGCATCAGGTAGGTATTACCTGCACGTTTTTTACCACTTACGTGTTTTGTTCACTTGCTAATTTTAACTAGTTTAATGGCCTACAATTATCGTACCTACTTAAGTTTATTCCTTTTAATTCAATTAATTGAGTATACATACATACATACATACATCAGTAGATAACCATGCCTTTTTCTCAACTAAACATGAAACAGTTGAAATAGAATTACATACAACAACAGTTACGTCTTTAAACATTCTGTATTGTTCTGACCACGGCATTACAACGTTACGAAGCACTATGGCATTCGGGTGGGCAGCGAAAGTTGCTTCCGATTTATTTGTGTTACGTCATACCTCGAAGAGCTAAACAGCTAAATTCTTACACCATAATTTGCATTTTAACAGTAGTGCGCCATGTGATTCACACGGATTAACGAATGCGTATCCAAATATTTCCGACTTCCTTCAGTCTTCTGTAACGGGGTTTTAATTTTTTAAAACATACCTACTAAAAAGTATTTATCCAATTTGGCATCTGACCTAGACCTACCTCACCTTTACTGCCTTTTACAATCCACAACTATTAGCTGCATTTAATGCAACTAATTTGTACAACATGTAGGGTGTATTACAAGTTTACAACATTATGCGACGCTTTAATAACCGCATTGGTATCCCGTATTCCGTATTCTGAACATCAATAGTAAAACTCTCTAGATTTTGATTGCGTCATTTAGAAAAGGTCTAAAGAATAGGAAATTCCTAAAAACAAAGCAAGTATGCAGTCTCCTTCTAATAGAATTGCTTTATATATTTTATTTAAATATTCGTCGTTGTTTCATATGAATAGAATGCTTTAAATGTATCACAAAAAAAAGCAAAAAGTTGGAGTATTGTTTCAAAGAAAATTACATTACATTATGCAAAGTGCAACAGAGGATCTAGAGAACTAATTTAGATGACCATAATATATATAGATTAAATTTTTTTTGTACCTACTTAAAACTATTCAGCGTAAAAATTTAGAAATCCAGAATCTAACAAATTATTTATCAAACTGTACTAAAGTTGAGGCACCACAAACTCCATCGAATTTAGTAAGAATTACCAGCACCTAAGATGCGTTAAATTCATAATATTCTTCGTTCCTTATATGAAACTGTTCCTCCCACATTATCTTCTTAGAAAATGCTTAGCATTCGCAGAAAACGATGTGACAGAATTCACCAACGATCAAGTTGCCTAAATTCTCCCACACTTATTTTATGAATCAATCTCAGTGAACGGGAGAACACAGGATTCCAGTCAGTACCGTACCACACAGGTGATTTATTTGAACGTAAATCGCAATTTCCATTGTAATTGGTTAAATGGCTTGCACACCCTCTCCAAACCATTGAACGTATTGAAGAGTTTGTACGTTTCTCAGAAAGTTTCTTTCCCTTCAGTTCTCGCCCACATTTAGCTCTAGTTGTAAGTACCAATTACCCTCTCTCTTGTACGTAGCACCAAAGCAATAAACCACAAGATACCCATGTAGAGTGCCTTTAATGCTAATATTCGGTAGAGCAATAAATATGAAGGTATGAATTAAGTGTAATCGACAATGATGACAGTATCTAAGAAATGGCATTCTTTGTAATTCCTGTAATCAATAAACGTATGGCATCTGGGCATCGTCTATTAAAAATCGCTAGTATTTATTACCGGTATGCCTACTCCTTTTCCTTTCTTTGATTTTTCTGTGATTCCCTAGGTAAGTAAAACAAATTTTGTTTTTCATTCTTTCGATGTCAAAATTCAGAGATTATTGCTAGAAAAGTTATGTAGTTGTTTCCTTTTTACTTTCCTTATAGATAGACATATTTCTTTCTGATCATTAAACTGAATATATGCACAATATGGTGTAATTAAAAAAATGTAACCATTTTTGGATTCTTCTGCTCACATGTGCTTTCTGTTTATGTCATTTATAACTATTTATAGGCACTTATGAATATAATTAGCTCGATTATTCTACTAAAATTAGCATCCAGTAATGATTAACGTCGGAAATTGGATTGGAGTCATGAATGTTTGTAAATATACAAAAGGCTTGACGCATGTATTACTTTAATATTTTTAGTTATGCACGTTGTTCTCCGATAGGGTTTTAGTGTAAACACTTGTTTTACGCGACTCCCGTCTAAAAATAATTTAAAACCATAATTAATTTTTTCGTTGTTTACATTAAACGCTGCTTTTACTTCTCGTAACAAATGCCTGTTGAAATATCAACACAAATTAAATTTTTATTACATTATTTATTTTGATACATTTAAATTACATTTTATATGCCTTAATAAGGGTATACCGTGTTATTATTAATATTATATCTATTACTTAAAAGAAACAATTTATTATAAACCATCTGCAGGTTTAGATAACGACTACAAATATCTGTTGTTCAGATTGTATCTACGATATATTCCTTGTAAGTCGGACCTAATTATGTCAGTAGCATTTTTCTAAGTAGCGATTTTTTTATTTATTTTCTGTAACTGAGAACGGTAGGAGATACTTGACATCTTTCTCGTCCATGCACTTTGGATTCACGCTACGCTTTATTTAGTTTTCAGACACGTGCAACACTACCATATAGGTAAACTACACAAACGAGCGAACAAGTACATCATTAAATTTTTGTTTTTCTTGATTTGTACTATTTCGTTTGTGATATTTCGATACGGTCTATGGTGAATAAATATCCCTCGCGACTAAACATCAAACTGTTTTTGATGGAAGTACCTAGTTGTAGATTAAGTAGATTGCAATTTGCAAATATAATTACAGATATGGAATGTTTGTAATAGGGAAATATGAAGATTGGCTCAGGATAGAAGAAATGTATTTTTGGGCATATCAGAAACCTTAGAATCGTGGGTCGTCTTTGTCGAAATCGTTTGTTAAAGCCAAGAAATCTGTAATATTAAGGACATATGTAGTTTCATGTTTAATATGTAGATAAATGTTTGTATATTTTTCGTTTCTACTATTGAAGTAATTATTCATTCTCCAATCGGAAAAGATAAACTTCAACATGTCATTCCCATAAAGTTTTACTTTCCAGTCAATTACGTATGTTAATACGTTGTCATGAAATTGCCTAGATAATGCAAGCCGCACTGGTGGTTGCGTGCAGATAACTATTATGTATATCTAGCTCGAGATTTCTGTCACCGCATACATATAATTGACTCGTTTATAATTTAACGATCCCGTGTTACAAGCGTATACATCGAGACATTTTTGCGCTAATGAGATCTCTCCAACTAGGTATATTATTACTTCTGTGTTGCCGAGTTGTTAAAACGCGACTCGAAAAAAGATCGCACAACTTCTATGTATGTAAAACCGCTACCGGATGATTACTGCACTTAATAGATATTATTTAACCACCGTGTGTGACATCGGTTAAGAAATTTTTCTCATAATACCTATGCCCATATAACAACATTTTTTCAATCAGAAATATAATTTTTCATTTTGTTGAGAATAACAGACCTGAGGTTACAAGGTCCACAGAGCTGAAGTCTATGAGAGGCAGAATTTTTAAAAAATTTTACAAAATGAAAATCTACAAATATTAACGTAAGACGGTCTGGTAAATGCCACCTTGACAAGATCCTTCATGGATAAGGATCTACTGAACTTTTCAAAAAGAAAATAATAATTTTGTTTCTTTTGACAGTTCCGTTGTATATAAATAACATTAATCGAGTAGTTTTTATTATATTTTCCCTTACAATAAGTTATAGAGATTTTGATGTAAAATTCCACCTACTTGCGAGAGGTTAGGTTTAATATCAGCAGTGGTCTACAGATTTGTTCTTAGACCGATGACGAAGTATTTGCCGAATGTCAATATGAGAAGCTATCTTTGGTAAAATTGAAAACTAATTTTCTTTTCCGTGAGCTACACCTACATACTAAAAATGCTCGAAATAAAACCAACAACGAAATGATACGATGACGTAGGATAAGACTAAACGTCATATTCGTTTTAAGAAAATTCTGCTACGATGACCGTTCATACGGAAAATAAACACTAAATCTTAATCGATATTCGATACGTATATTCATCCTTTATCTCCTCCTTCGCATGAAACAATTCCAACTGTCTTTTTAAGACAAAAAAGAATTTCTAAAATTAGTTCTGTTTCTAAGTCAACTAGTAAGACTTGTTTGTATTACCTACCTAATGCAGTGGAGATCTCAAAATATCGTAAAATCATATTTACAGGAAAGTCGCCCAATCTTTTATTATTACGATTACGTTTAAGCGTTTGAGGCCGTGTGATTAAAATAAAAATATAGTAGGAAAAAGTTGTTCTAAATATTTCGGTTTGTGATAATCTGATATCTTTCCTACTGTATCCATGTCAAATTATACTTTCCTACATTACTTTCCCCTCTATAACAGTTTGCAGACTAGAAGAAAACTCTCCATATCAAAAGTAAGCACCTGATATTACGGCTCTGTAACGGGTAATGCTGTATCCAAAATTTGATTTTTCCTCTATAACATGCCCTTTCCGTTTATTAAGTAGATACAGTATATATTATATAATTTTTATATCTTCGAAACTGCTAATCGCAATTTGTTCAAGGTCCAACGGTGGTATCGTTTTTACTGATTTCATTTGTTGACGCAATTCACCTCTAAGGATCCATGTCCGTTTCATTTTTAAAATTCATTCGTAAAACAACTTTAAAATGTTTCGCCAAGATGCTTACATATTTGCTTGAGTCGATCTCGTGTTGCTTTTGAAGATTCTTTTGTTTCAATTTTTATGACTTATTGTTGGCTGAAACAATAATATGCAGCTAAAACGCGGTTCAGGCTAAAGTATTACATCTCATCTACAAAAACACGCGTTAAGTCATTCCGCATAGCTTTCAATTTTTATTTGAAAAATCTTGCTGTCATTATCATCAAGAGAGCTATTTAAAAAAGAATGGTCCAACTGGAAAAATACCAGATTGAAAACTTATGAAGCTTGAGCCTTGTCCGCTGTTTTGTTTACAGAGGGAGGCTTTGAAGCTGGTCACTAAGATTCGTTTGTGTGATTGGATTGGTCACCGTTTGTTAAACTAGTGCTAATTTTATTTATTATATCTATTCTGCAAAATATATAGTAAAGTTTTTATATGATTACTTCAAAAAATCTTCGGGAACTCCAAAAGATTCACATACAATTTAATTGCTGTTTATTACAGTAAATTGTTTTAGGAAATTGCTGTATCATTTAGCATAACTCAATTATAAATCCGGGAAAAACAGTCATTGTCGCAGATTTCCCACGATAATCAGCGATCTATAAACGAATCACTGCCGCTCCATTCATGCTTTTCTTTGCACTATTTACATATGTGTTCATGCATGTGTATTATTATCGAATAAATAAATAAATAGTATTTCTATCGACGTTTCGTTTGCTTAAAATAGGCAATAAATTAGACATTTTGACATAATTACATAAAGATCTAAATTGCATTTGTAGTAGGTATATATAAGCAGATAATGAAAGTTGGGAAAATTAAATTCATGTCAGTAAGCGTTTGATTGGTCGGTGTGTCATTATTCAATAATCCCTGCGCACCTGAAAATTACAACAAGAAACCCCTAGCACCAGCATCAACATTAAAAATAATGAAATTCTCCTGAAAGTTATTACTGCATACGTTTTGCTATTCTGTCAGAATAATCAACCCTCCCCTCCGGTTTAATGGGTAACAAGTAACAGAAAGTGTCAAATAGCTTATAATTTAAAACGGACTCCCTCAATTAAACTTTTCACGCACTATGGACTCTATCTACAATGTATATAATACCTCAGTTTGACGATAAGTTATCAATGTGTTAAGCGTTCTTCCGGTTGACGTCTACGGACTTTCCATCTAATTAGAAAAAGCGCCGGAACTCTTCACGTCAACACAGTATGTAAATATCTTTTTCACCTAAGATCCTGAACCAAGTACCGTGTTTGCTTTGGACATGAAGAAATGAATAATAATATTATTATCATTTATAACTAGAAATCGATGTTAAATGCGAATGAGACTAGAAAACTATTCACTGGCCCACTGTGAGTGCAAATGCATGACTATCGTTCTGCTACAGAGAAAAAAGTCTCCCTGATGGAGATGCAAAGCTAGTAGATAATACTTGCACCATATTGTTATTAAGTGTCTCGACTATTTGTATAGTGCTCTGCATTGTGTAAGGGACGCCAAAACGAGCATTATCCGATTTTTTTTTAATTAGTTCTGTTGCGAATATTTATCTACCTATAGATACATAATATAGAGTAAAAAAAAAACAATACAAATTCTTTTTCGTTTGTTTCTCTTTTCGTGTCAAAGGTAGACTCTCAGGAATCCCTTTCAATTTAAAGTCTCGTAGCACAGCGTTGTTGTTGTTGTATCACAAAAAAAAAGTCAGACCTGTTTCGAATGTATCGGAGGTGCCGTGTGGGTACCCTCAAACGTTGGTCCACCGCGACCAACACCACCATCATCACCATTCCGCCACCACCGAAGCGGTTCCGATTCAAAAAGATAGCTTTCGCTTTTGCTTGCTTGGCTTGCGTCCATCTCATCCCATTCGTCGGTGTTGGCGCCACCGACCAAACGGTTACGAACCGCCGCGCATCTAATTGATCAATCTGGTTTGCAAGCTTCCAGACATACACGAACGCAACGGAGATTTGTAAACAAGTCCAGTACAACGTTGTAGTCGGGATGTTAAACGACCGCGGAATCCGATAAGGATCCCCAAAGGTCTAAAAGCAAACAGGTTCAGGTCTCTTCTCCTCGGTCTCACTCGCCGGCTATCCGCCTGTTCTGATGCTGATGCTGTTGGAACTGCTTGAGAATAATAAATCCCGGAGCATTGTGTCGTCGAGAGAGAGGTATTCTGTATAGGTACTGAAATTCGCTTTATAAGAACCATAATAAATTTATTTGTTGGTCGTTAACTTTTTTTCAGGATGTCGAGATAACGTTATTTTGTGATGATGACGATGACGACGATGATGGTGATGGCTGCCAGGAGACGTATGTGTGTGACATTCGGCTCCCCATTGTGTGAATATGACAAGCCAACTACACAAAGCAGCGCGCAATTCATCTCTTCAACGCTTTTCTAATGGATTTTGTTATTTCCTTTTCTTTAAGGACGTCTTCATAATATCTGCAATATTACCTTCTGCGGACAATACCATAAGGAAGTGATCTCGAAATTGAAACCTTACCGATTAAGAGTTTGAAATTCCGGTATTAATATTTATGCCTTTACCCAACAATCGATTAATCATCAAATTTTCAGAAGACGTCTATGTAGCAAATAGTGATACCTGGCAATATATTTATCGTCAAATTTTAAATATAAACTGGTGATTATAGATTTTTGGTTGAGCACTGGAGGCGTAGCAACAGTGAAGGGGAAAACGCTTGGATACTGGGGTCTCTATCACCAACAATCTTTTTAAATCCCAGTGCAAAATCAGGCATTAATATTAATGGGGGTTTTTGTGCATCTAACAAATGAACATCTTCTTCTATTTAGAGCGTACAGTTTTTAAAAACATTTTGAGTATCTAATTTTAATCAAATGAAAAACGAGTAAACAGAGAAAGGTACACGTCAAAACTAGGCGTCCACTTTTAATTTCAGTTTTACAAACAATATCCGTATTGTAAGTTATCATTTAACAGCTCTTTAAAGATCAAGTGTTATCGTTATGATCTCGTTTCTTACATTACACAGATATACTTTAATCTTTACTGGTAGGTTTTCATAGGTTTTCAATCACGGACCGTACTGTTATCATAATTAATTTTTTTAAGTGATACCCTACGGTTACTTCACCGTAGGACGAAAGCGAAGGCGCGTGAGAAATCGTTTCGGACAACACTTTATCGCTTGGCAAAAGTGTAAACACAGGCGCCCAACCGTTGGTGTTATTTCTTGGTTGCAATGGGCCTTCACGCCGGCCGTTTCTTCTTCTTCGGAGCAGCTTGCAGCGCTCACCACCGTAGCCCGAGCGTCGCGTCGTAGCTTTGCCGCTACGGTGTTCAAACAACACGGCGACGGTCGACGCGACGTTGAATAATGAGAGAAATGGTCCAGCAGGGGCGGCAACGCAACGTGGGTGCGCATTCTGATGTGTCGACCGATTAGTCCGTTGACAGGACGATGTATGAGAACGGATCGTGCCACCGCCGCGGCTGGCACCCCCGATGAGATGCGGTGATGGCGATACACCGCGAACAAGTCCGCATATGAAATGCACAAGCGATCAAAGCAAGCACGTTCTAGTGGGACAGTAGGATGGACCGACGATAATAATAAATAGCCTGTATTTTACAGGTTAAAATTTTAATCCTTTTCATTTAGTATTTTAATGGCATTTAAATTCGTATAGTCGGTATTATTTAATTTATCCCCATATAAATAGTTCTCAATCGTGATAGAGTCCATACCTATAGGTAGTATGCAATGTAACTATTGAATAATATTTAATTTGGCGCATAAAGTGCGCGGGAATGCTACATAAGAAGACCTGTAAATAACGCTTAAACTATTAGCATTAATGTGTGGCATTGCTGTTGCAGATCAAACTGATAAATCTTAAAAAAAGCACAGAGAATTTGTTTGAACACCTGGAATTGATGACTAGGTTGGTGTCTGATTTTGTTTTTCTTATTTTCAACAAATCTGTTATTTAATGATTAATAAAATCATTATTAAAACTTGTAATTATTTTTCTGTTTCGCTATTCTTTCTGTATAATTGTAATTCTGCATCTCTATTTTGCCGTTCAGTTGCCAATGAAACTGATTTAACATTTCAAAACGAGGACAAACCTACATATAAATTTCATTGAGATAATTCGATTGTTTAATAACATTTACCACTTATTACAAAATTGGAAGTAGATTTACCAGCAAGTGCATTTGGATTACACTTTAAATGGAATAATCACTTGGATGACCACCTAATGAGGAACTCTTCCTATACGAATGACGACACCACTTATTCATTGTAAGTCACTTAATTAGCCCTTAAAGCTAAAAAGAGTCTGTTGTTATTATACGAAAGGGTAATCCTAACTATTTCATGTGTAAATACTTATTAAAGAACTTTCCGAAAATAATCCTCGATATAAAACTGCATAGAGCTGATTCCTATGGCTATGACAAAATGTATGGATCGAAAGTGTCTATAACTGATTGGCAATGAAGGTATTTTGAATACTAGAAATACTGCACGAAAAAAGTCGTTTTATGTTGCCTTTATCGAAATCGCCCCTAACGATTTCGAACGTATTTATAAAATAGTGAACCGATTAACATTCTGCATCTAACCTACTGACGACCACTTGCAGCACGCAACAAAATTATTACCACTGTCGGCTGGTAAGACTTCTCACTATTACTGGAACGTAACGTTTAATCACGCAAAAGAAAACGTGACGAATTATAATACATATATCTGTTTGTTTAGCGTACTTAATTCTCATTGGCAATAACTATGTACTATTAGTCGAAGTAAATGAACACGACCTGATAGTATGCGAAGGGTAGCAGAAACAAATTCAAACCCGTGGATGAAACATTTTAGAATAGAGTAAGTCTAATGTACTAAACTATGCTGATAGTAAAAGAAAATCCCTACATACGTAGTAGTGTTTATTCACAGAATAATCAAAGTTATTAGATCAAGACTGATAAATGAAATAATGTTAAGATTATTAAAATTGGAGTTAATTGTTAAATGGTTTCATATTGTTGACGTTGAACAAAGCTGGTGTCGATTCTTTCCATATTCTTTCAAAAAAGAATAAGAATCAGCCGCAAGTATTTCTATAATCATCATCATCATTATCTTCATCATCGAAAAAAACACTGGTTGGATAATCACCTTTATTTTGAGTCAAACAGAGCATTTTCCGAAAACTAAAATTCTCCATATCCTTATTTACTATTTGCGAACAGTAATAAAATCTAGATTTTCCTCTGCTCTTATTTCTACTTCTAATATATGCCTCTGATTAGCCATTCGTGCCTCAGAAGTTATTCTACCATAGTATCTCTTCTTGTCCTTATTGACTTCTAAAGCGCCCTCTGTTCTCTTCCTCTTTCCAGTTGGTACCTCTTCTGTTCTAGCCTCTTCTTTCATTTCAACATCGGCCGAAAGAACCACATCTCATAGTCTACGTTTCGCATTCGCACAGATAGCATATCAAAAAAAAACCTTTTTCCAAAAAATTCTACTTCAGAAGCTTTATTTTTGTTACTCAAGTTCAAATTTTAATATTCTAATCCTTTATATTATTTTATTCGTAAGTTATATAGCTATTTAAAATAGCATCTTTCCAGTCTACAAACAGGGCTTACCCTTCTGTAGATATTTACTCTGTAAATATATTATCTGGATAATAAATACTTAAATAGTCTGACAAGAGTCCGACCCTTTACTTGGACGTAGAAGAATAATTAATGTGACGACAAATAAAATCTGGACAGTCATAACGAGACGTGCAATAATCCACGCCTGTGTCTCCTGCAATTCTTAGCCAATTGAAATTACCGACAATTGAAATTATGAAATATAATGAAGTTGTTTGACAGTAATTACAGGCGATGACAATATCTGAAACACGTAATTTCTAAGTGTGTACTTATCAGGAAAATTATCGTACGTTTACGTACAAATTCTTCCACAAGAAGGTGCAATTAAAACGAACAAAACGGAAATCGAAACATTATAATTATCATGCGTCTGTTCACGCGTGTACATTTGAGCATACAAAGGAGTTTGCTAAGAAGAGTATGAATATAATCACAGTCATTATTATAAGAAATGGGTATTACACAATTCCGCGATCAGCACATATACCTACCGAAGTACAGATGAAGCGGCCAGCAATAATAGGTACTATAGATAACCACCAAGAATCTAAACCAGCCCCGGAGTCAACTGTCAACGCCTAAATACTCAAATACTTAATTTTTTCATGTTTGGAACAATCATTTTCTTTTCAATTTCAATCACTAGAGCATATTTTGGCTAATCTGCGAGTAGATACAAAATAGATATGACCCTTGGATGAATCTATCTCATTCATCATCATCATCTTATTTTAGGAATCGTGGGAATAGGTGGGTGCCGGTTGGATTTAAAAAAATAAAACCAATGAAAAGGAGATAGCCTGATCATTTGTCTAAGCGATCCAAGGAAATCACAAAAAACATGGACCAGAGTAGACGAACCCCTAATGCTAAACAATAGTTTAAACTTCTAGGCTACATCGTTGGTACGGAATGCCCTGTTCAGCCTCTTTTTATAGAAATCGTGGAAATTAATATGTGGTGGTTAGGAGGAAACAGAAAAAAGTTGTAGAGTAGGTATCTGCGGAATATTACTACCCCAGCATTTGCCTAAAAGTTTCCAAGAAACCACAGGAAAACTTGGACGAAGACAAACGTATGCAGAATCGAAATGGTGTCTTCTCGAATGTTTCATCAATTGAACACCACTAATATCAACTAATAACCGTTGTAACCATATCCTCATTGAGGGTACTTCAAATGTTATCCAAAACGTAATATTCAGCTTACAATTAAATCAATTAGAAGAAAAACAACGAACGCAAGTAAATGACAATGCAAAACTATTAATCTTGTATTAAGAAAATACCTAACCTAACCACTTACTAATGTCAAGATTGAAATGTACCTGATCCGTTAGCGAATCAATTAGTACAATTAATAAATTTTAGCGACTCATGTCTAAAATGAAAAATGACAAAGCTACTTTTTGCAATCGTAATTAATTGTTTTTTAATAATTTAAACTAAGTATTACAAAGCGAAATTTTAGAAATAATCATGCTTAATCACAGGTCAAAGTTGAAGAAAAAAAAAATAAAAGCTCAACAAATAATTTGCTTTTGTTTTTGTTGATTTTTCAAAACTTGATTATTCATCCTGAATTGCACTTTTCTAATCAATTATCGATTTTGACGAGCTTTCTAGTCATGAAACTAAATAGTTTATGAAACGTGTTCAGACAAAACATTGTCTTTTGATGATTTGTAATTTTTGGTTTTATGTGTCCTCACAGAACAAATACACTTGCCATGAAGTGCTTCTAAGTGGTTAAAGCTATCGATGTAGCTACGTCTAAATGAAAAGTATGTTATTTTTCACCACCCACAATATATTCATTAAAAAACGAATACCTAGTTGCTGGACGATTGCACAACTTGTAGGTGCGGATTATTAAGGTCTGACAAATTGCCTTATCAAAAGTATGTAGGTACGTTTCTCCAGTGATCCATAAAAGGCGTCTGTTCCATTTATGTAAGCCACCTTAATCCAAATGATGTCCTTCCATTTTAAATTTAGAATATCAATTAAGGCGCTCACAACCACTTATTTGCAAGGATTCGGTCGAAAAAATCTCATCATTCAGCTTGAAAAAACCATGTTGTGTTTTTGGAAAGAAAAGGATAACTGATGCAGGCCAACTTAGATGGAATTCGGACTGAAAAGGAAAATAATACCTCCATTTGTTTCAACAAGATTAGCATCGCTGCGATTTTGTAATCTACCTATTTCTGGAATAATTTTGTTTTTTTAATTGAACTACTTCATATTTCGTTTTATAACACTGAACTCTAAATAATCTTCTCTTCAATATTCTATATTCAAAACTTCGAAAAAAGATTCTTTTGGATAATTCATAACTGTAAAAATGATTGAAATTAAAGATTGTTAAAGATAATAGAAATGTTTTCGAAGGTCCTTGAGAGGCTTTCTATTACCGTCCTTCGTATAGATACACTGGATAAAAAATTTACACTTATCAACATCTCTACGTTTCCGATGCAATTTAACGATTTCTATCTTACCCTACGAAGTTATGAATCGTAGGTAGTTTGGGTACTCATTACCACACGGTATAAACGTATTTTTGCGTGAGAAAAAGTTGCGTGGGCATTTGAAATAATTACATCTCTAAACAGGAATGAGTGCAAAACTTTCTTGTTGGTCAGTAAAAGTACTTTCACTGGAAGAAACAACAAGTGGGATTAGCTTACTTATTTCAAGGATGTTTATTTAATGCAGTCATCGCTGTAACGTCTCAGCCATTATTTATGAAAGATAAACGGGTGGACCCAGAAATTCGGTGACGAAAATCTTATGAGCCAAATTATTTACAGTTTGCGTCACTGTGCTCTCCTAGCATGTTTTTGTATGAGCACAGGCGCTCTAAATTACTGTTGAACTGAATTTACTGGCACACTATCGACATGAAGCATTTCGCAAATATCAATAAGCTGGATCTGCTACATTTCTTGGGGTACTGGGGTGTATTGTCTTTTTTAATCTGGTGCTTTTATATGTAAATTGATTAAATCTATTTCTGTAAGAACAAGTTTCATTATTTCATTATAATAAAATGGAAAATACCACATGAACATTTTTCTTCAATCAGTTACTTATAAGAAACATTGATAGGCGTATAATTAAAATGAAATCTTTTATAACTTTTTGGGCAATAAAACGGCGTCTTTTATTAAAGATGTGATTGTACATAATAAGTTAAAGTATTTCCTCAACGTCAGATTAATATTTTCGTTCTGTTTTATGAGCTGGATCTCACACTCTTTGCAACAAACACAGTTCCTTATACTCGTAGAGATATTATGGGCACATATCCACACGTGTGGTAGAGTTCCAGTGTAGATTTCACCTGATCGTGAGTCTCTCTGCTCTTGTGGTCATATCTAAAAATAATGTCTCAATGTAAGCCAGAACGAAATGAAATCACCTGGCCGACAGCACTTCGGTAGGCAAGCGAGATTTAAACCCATACGGATATTGACATCGAATTAATGCATTAATTATATTGCAAGTGAAGAGGTGGATGCCGTTGTACGAAAACGAATGCCGTTGCCATCACGAAGCGCTTAATAAATTGTAGCGTTGCCCATAATTTCACCGATTTCTGACAAAATACCGCTATACCATTGCCATGTTTCCTTTTTTCACGAGACCACACATAAAATTATTATTTATACGTCTTTTAAAGAAGACCACTATTTAGAATACTCGACAAAAATGTCATAATCAGTATCATCGCCAGTGTCTTTAATGCCACAGAATATCTAACATCTGAGCAAGTGTTTTAGTTTGCTCATGGCCTGTAGTGGCGCAATGACAAATTGTGTCGTCGCTTGATGAAATATTTTAAACGGCCAGTGTCTTACTTTTACGCTTAGAATATAAACAATTATACCTACTGATTTTCAGATTACGTACCCCCTATGGTTCACATCACCGAGTAATCAATGATCAGAAAGTTAAAAACTTACTGGAGAATGGCTACCTATTTATTAAACACCTTCAGGAAAAAATTTTAAATAAACATTGCGATGGCGGTGCTTTTCAGTATATTTTCATTCTCTTTATTTTCTTTATATTTCGATATATTTAAAGTAGGTAATACAATAATATGCAATTAAAACAGTTTAATAACATTTTATTGTTAAAACGCCGATTTGATTATATACCTACGTATTACGTGAAATACACTATTTTAGCAAACGTGACAGTTTTAAATTAGCGGTCTCGCTTTTCTATAGATCAAGAGTGGACTTCGACATGTCGCGTGCGGAAAAAATCGATTTAAATAACAGATAAGTTACTAACCTCAGACAAACGTGTTTTTCCATAATACCGACATATCTATTTACGTTTTTTGTCACTTCGCGTTGACTCAGACGCAATAGAATGTCAAGGTAGTAAAGCTTAAGGTGCTTATCTAGATTTTATCAGTGCAACACTACCTACTTGTTATCTTTCAGTCATTTCTATTTTAGCATAGGTCTGATTAATTTCCTGCCCTTTCCCAAATTAGTTAGGTGGCTGGCACGGCATCTAATAAGTAAATGATGAAACTAACTTCTTCCGATATCCAGGATTTGTTGTCTTTTAACCGGAACTAAGCCCCCGCCGACGGAATCATTAGATTAAATTGGCTTACGGTGTGAGATATGCCTAGGCCTAGGTTAAAATATGCACTATCGATAATGTACATTTAGACGCATTGTTAAACATGGCGCTCCACTATCATTTTCCATTATTATCATCAGCATCATCAACGTTATCATGGGGTCGTCATCATCTTCCTAATATAGCACCGCATTTCAAGCGGTTCTAACCTTTTATTCGCCATCTTTTTGCTAAATCCCTATAATTTGTTTCTCATTGACTACAGGTAGAAAATCAGTTTCTTTTTTGTAAAGCCTTCCAACAGTTACTACTTACTACTTACTACTTACTTAGAAGAGCAAGATAGGTTAAAGTTTTTCCTGATTCTAATTTTTATTACGAAAGGGGTTTCAGTATAAACATCAATGGTTTTCTTCTTACTAAGGTTTGTGCTCCATACGATTACGCAACTATAAGTATTAGGTACCTATATTGTCATAGAATTTAAAGTGATCATTTCATCAAGAAAAAATTTCAGTCCAGGTGTTGCATGACCATGATCTTACCAATCCTCTTTTGTTAGTTGACAATCCAATAAAGAACCTTGCTAATAAATTCTATTATGAAATATATAAATATGATCAGCTATTTAATCTACAAAAACAAAACAAATCAACGCGATGGATGACTTGAGTCCATTTGAATTTGTAATTGTTTTATGCAAATGAGCACTTTTAAATCAACATCAAATTAATTACCTTCCTTGGCGCGAAGTAACTAGGTATAGTCAGTCATTGGTTAACTTGTAAGTATAATACTGAACGAGTTGTGAATGATAAGAATCTCTTTTAGTAGATAGCATTTGTTAGCATTCAACTCATTTCCTGGTAAATTTATAGAACAGTATCACTTTACAAGTCATATTTCTAATAGGAAATTAAAACAAAATTGTAAAATACTTTCTTCAAGTAAGCTAAATCCAAACTAAAACATGAATGTTTGAATGATGCATTTCGTATTATCTCATACTACAATCCATTAAAAATAAAATAAAATAAAACAAAAAAGTCGAGTTTCCTAGTAATAGTTTCGTATAACGTATGATACTTTGAAATATATAAATGTATATAGGTATGTGAAAAGCACGAAAACTAAATGAATGAGAATAAGAAACATAGTCTACACTTAAATACAGTCAATCAAAAATTATTATTGCTTAACAAGATGAAACAATCCCGTACGGCTAACAATTATGTCACCATCGAATTTGTTGCTCCACCTCGATTAATTTGAGGCACAATGTAAACGAAATATTTGACTAAAGATGTGATCTAAGAAATGAAATACGCCTAGATACTAAAACCTAAAAAGCTAAGTAGGTGCCTAAAGATCCTACCTTTGGCTATTTTAAGATAAGGTTTCTCCCCAGTAATTTCAGCAGTTTCGCAAAATTGAAAAAACATGCATACGTCTTTTATATGCGATTTTCACAAAGACTTTCCCGAATAATGGACAGGTTTGAATTAAAATCTCAAATATGAAGATACATTGAGTTATCTATCTAGACGTGTTAAGCATATATTAGTAAATTAACTTTATTTACACCTGTGTTGGTTGTCGAGAGAGTGGTGCGGTTATATTTTCAGTTAACGAATAAGACGCAGCAAATCAGCGCCCGCCGGCGTAGTATGTAACTTAAAAAGTATTCGAAGGCTATATTTGAATAATAAAATTTATTAGCAAGTACTTTACGATCACATAAAATTCAATAAAAACGTGAAACAATTGCATCTCAATTTTTATTATGGGAGTACATTGATCTATGAAGGGTTTTCACTGATGCAGCAGATAACTTCATTCATTAAACTACCTGATCATGCAAGTTGTTCCTATGCGTATTTATCGGTAGGTAGTTGTTCATTTGTAGTACTTGAGCGTACCGTATCTACTAATGCACAATCAAATATAGTGGCACAAGTGCTATTGTTAAATCAAACGTGATTTAAATAAATACAACGATTTTTATCTAGAGAAATCCCGGCGACTTCCAATTATCCGGACTACACGTAGTCGTTAAAGCTATTGCTATTTCGGTTGTCAGACATTTATTAAATGCATACCTTCAATTTCTATTTCTCGTTCTCGCATCATTCTTTAATAATTTTGCTAATACGACTTGATTTTTCTCGGCCCATTGCACGCAAATGTTAAAGGCATCTACATGTTTAACATATAACAAGATTCACAAGAATTTCCTCATCTGCAACACTAACGTCGCTGACTTAGGGACAAAAGGTCATCATCTCCTATTACTCATTTGTAATGTTTAGGTAATTTTCATATGTTGGTGATATCAGACGAAATTTGCTACAGCAAGCTGTTAATCTCGATAAATTCCTGTTGGCTCTGTCCTTAACGAAAAAAAGTAGATCATCTTCTAAATGTGACCCAAAAGAAAGACTTTTCCGAGTTATTAAAATTTTGTTAAACCTGTGACATTCTAATCCATTGGAAGAATGGAAGCGAGGTGTCATTATTACAATTTCACCGTCACCGCTGGTCAGTCACGCCTTTGGTGCGTATTTTGGAACGTTCTCCGCATTCTTGGTTGAATGGCACACAATTGGAACGTTAATGTTTAGCCGGGATTTTTAGTTTTACCAATATCATCATTTTTAGTTTATGGAAACTATCACCACTTGCACATGCGAGAAAAGTTGCTCCCTCGTTGAAGGATTTCCCGTGCGGTTGCAATAGGAATTGACGGGGCCCTAGCGATCCGGTTGACAAAATACCTAATGTTAAAGTGCAATATTTTGATTTTGTCCGAATCACAAGGTAATCCCGATTACCGAAAATAAATTAAATTCACGAAAAATAAAAACGCATGCACCATGTAAACTGTAAAATTTGTATCTTCTAAGTATCTATAATAACAAGCAAACGGAAGTTATAATCAAAGGACTTTTGTCTTGTCAGAAAAGTTTTGATCGAAATTATTATTAAATAGCCATCTATTGGTTTTAATGTACAGACTGACGATAAAAGTTAGCGATTTAACATTTGATTCTTATATCTTATATTGCCTACTAACGATAAGTTAAAATATCAGTTTTTTTTTTTAACAAACTCTCATGCGAAATTAATCCCTAGACGAATGTTGTGCTATTTCATCAATTTTCTTTGCGAAAAGGTTTCTATTAGGTTGTGACTAATGAATACGTCACTAATAAATTTGATGTTAATTGTTAGATATTAAAGCAGCTAGCAGTTATGAAAACGACGTGGTATATTGTAATAATTAAGCATGTGTAACAACAAAGTTACAGATGATCTAATTTTAGCTCTCTTTTATAAATGTATCATCCCATAATACTAATAAATACAATAATACTATACATAGCAACATTTGCTTAGCATGAGCCGTAAGGAAAAATGTCCAATAACGAGAAAATGGTACAAATATATACAAAACACAATAACTTTTTAGAAGGAAGGGCAATTTTATATTCCTTATTTAGTAATTTCGTAATAAAATTTTAAATGAAAATGTTTGCTGTTTAAGAATATCATGGAATAAAATTGGTGGGCATACAGATTTACCGTTATAAAATTTTAACACGTAGGGTGTAGGGCGACCCTGCCTATCAAGTGCTAATATTCGTTCAAAATTTTTCAGTCATATATAGGTACCTATGCTTTAAAAATTGGGTAGGAGAACATATTTTTTGTCAGTTTCAACCACTATAGGTACTTAATATATCTGCATACGTATATATTAATGAAATATTGTTCTTTTACTAATACTAATTTATCCCCCTACATCTCCAGTCCGTTCTTTAACTGTACTTTGACTCGAAAAAAGATTAAATGAATAGCATCAAAAACTTGTGCAACATTTCCGCAAATAAGATTTCAAACTATCACCTGCAGCTTACGTCTAGCAAGTTAATTAATTGTTAAACAAGCTTTCATTTGGAAATCCCCGAATCAAAAGACGACGAAAAATTTAAAAAATTAATTACATAGGCGACGAACCAGAGAAAAGCGTTCTAGAAACTTCTTGAAAATTACATTTGAAACAAAATAGCATTACAAGTTTCAGAATTTAAAGCAAAAAAGCTGGCAATGACATGCAGCTATTGAAAATATACATAGGCGATACGACAAGCCAAACTGATTTAAAACAGGTCATCTCAATCCATTACAAACGATACTTAGATTAATGCTACAAATGCATAGTTAACATTAAAAGTAATAAACATGAGCTTAAATAAACGATATTATAGGCATTATCATTTTTGCAGTACAATCGACAATCCCCTTAACCAGCGAATATCAAATTACTTCCATCAGGCGCAATATTTTTTAACTCCATTAGATATTGTCTAAATCAATTTTCTTTTGAATTCTCAAAAGTAAATAAATAAAGCAACCCTGTAATATAAACTTCCAACTACTTTTGTTAGATAATATTTCCTTCTGCTGAGCACTGTTATACATTATTCTGTAAAACTTTTCTTCTCAGGAACAGGATCTGGATGTAGCGTTACTATTATTATTCTTACAGTTTAGTTTTCGTTAAACGTTTACGTGTCTCTTACGTTAATGGAGACCCCGAATGTGACTAATCGTGAGAGTTAACTAAGTCATCAATGAATGCGGTATGTGGTGATATTATGTAAACAGTTACATTGCGTTTTCCAAAAAAAGGAGACCACAGTGAACATTTGCATTATTGAATTGCATCAGTTATTGTAACGGTTAATATGAGCCAATGTGATAAAAATGATTTGATAAATTATGTATTGGCATTTTTTGAAAATAATTAAGAATTAAAAATACGATAAATGTCTTCTTATATTTCAGTTAAGTTAATTACAGTAAGAAAAAAAAAACAAATTGTAAAATATTTGAACTTCTAGCAATTGTTTAACAGAAATCTTTTAATATAATGGTTGTAAAAATGTCACGATAACTTCTGAAAAATTATCTCCAATTCCATGAACATTTTATGCTTAATTTACTTGATTATTCTTACATTTATCGTTCTTATTGATATTTCATAACTGATATCGAACGATTAGTCTGCGAGAGCATAATAATAAAGTGTATCGCTTTCTATTACTAATGCAATACAATATTCTGTACCCGAAGGGTTGGTCTATAGGTGTAAATGAAAATCGTTTTGAATGTTATAAACAAGATTACTTGAAGAGGCACCGTAGGTACCTCCAAAACAAGGGTAATTATTTTTTTTATATGTTTGTGGGGTGACGTTCTGCGAGCTTTACAAAAGCAGGACACAAATATATATTTTTCGAATTTCGACCTAAATTAACACTTTGTAAGCCATCAAAATCCTAGTTCTTAAACGTACTTTTACATAACAAGCGGCACATTAAATTCGATATTGCTCATACACCCTCATACAAATTTTTAATGTAGCTTATTATGCAAAAACAAAGTTATAAGTAAATGTACCTAAGTGAATAAATCCAAAATAGACATTTTACCATTTTACTAAATCACTAAATTCACAAAAGAAACTTCTGCATTTCTTATTGTGTACTTTTTAGAGTTTTTCATAGTGTGGATACCTAGTAGGTACTTGATCAGCTTTTTTTTATTGAAATGCCTAAATATTTTGCTTAATTTGACATACGCTGTAACTTTTATGCATTTTTAATCACTCTAAATGCCATATAAGTATAAATAATATACATATGTATGTACATATAATTAAAATCGAGAGAATGCAGGTTGAGAAGGCAATTGAATAAAACTACCGATAAAAGGTCTCCTGACCTAGAGAGCACTTAATTACGAGATAATCATTTATGTAGATAATGTGTAGAAACACGTGCATAATGTACAATATAGGTGCTTATTTATAGTTAGTTATTAGGGTGGGTACGTCCCACACTCGATACATACGTACACATATACATACGTGCATATGTACGTATGTACGCTCGTAGATGTGTTTACCTATATATCTTATACTAACTGATAATGATATACGCGAATGATGTAGTCATTTAAGCAACATCAACACAACATAGGTAGATAGACAGCTTAGGTACGATTAGTCGAGTCGAATAGTTTCATTCGGACATTTTTTATTCGTTCGCACGATTGCGGATTATGTAAGTTAATATCGCAATGTTTATAAGTATCTATGGCTAACAAGTTAACGCGGGTACGTACATGTAGAGCAGTTCGACGGCGATGCGGCGATAAATGACGCGAAAATTTAGTTCCTTAAAACGGTAAAAAATTTCTATTTTTGGATTCGCGCGCAACGGCGAGAGAGGGAGACGACAACGCGACGAGTCCTTGCTACAGTTTATTTTGCTAAAGATGCGTGTAATTTGTGTTTTGTTTATTGTACATGGTATATCCCCGGTGTGACGTAAAAGAAAGAACATCAATGAACATGCTCCTGCTGTCTCACCCCCCTCCACTGTGGCCGCCGCCGTCAGGACCTATAATACAGACGATGATAGTAGAATCGCGGCATAATAATTACACAAAACACAGAGAGAAGAACCGAAGCTATAGTAGTGGAAAACTAGTCCTTTGCTGTTTGTTGATAAGTCATCAACTTTCTGCGTGCGTCTGACTGTTCGTCTCCTCCGCTCGTTTGTTCGCAATCATCGACAGTGAGAGACCCGGCTGCGGCTTCGACGTTTCCAAGAATTTATTATAAGTGAAACAACTCACCCACACCTCACATAAATGGCAGTGCGGATTTTACTCGAAGGTAATCATCATTTGTTCCAAATTGTGTTGTAAAACGCTCGCAATCGTATTGCCGCAAAAATACTTACACATCGCAAGTGCTGAATAACAGAGATGTGTCACGTTAGGTACATACTCGCGACGTCTAGATTTTTACCAGCATGCACCTCTGAGTATGCAGAAATGTGTTTAAAAAAATGTTTCAGTCGGGGTCATAAAGATCGCGAATCCATTCAAACCGTAAATAACGCGAGCATCTTTCAGTGGTCGAGTTGGGTCGGTGAGTTCAATGCGGGTGCTTCGACATACCTACATGTACCTATGTATACCAAACACAACAGTCTGGTTGCAACCGCGAAACCTCACGCGACTTCACCACTTATCGTAAGCAGCGACTGTCTGACGGACATACCGATCGTCGTGTCCGTCGAATTTTCTTATTAGATGCCAAATGGTCGCGTAATAACTAACTACAAACTTCATTACAATCAGTAATAATACAGTAACAGTAGGTAGTACCGTAACTAATGCGATCGTTACCGTGGTTTGTCATTATCCGTCGCGTTTACGCGCCCGTTCAAAATATCACCGGAATTATTCATGAATCACGGCGCGACCACCTGTTGAAATTACTACTTCCCGTCGTCGCCGTCGTTCTCGTTTTCATCAATGAATTTCGCTGTTTTGCAGGATCACTGAGGACTACCGCTGCGGCAATTGGTCTAGCGGCGCTGGTCGCAGCGTCGCTCCTATTACCCGTCGCACGTTGTGCCCCCGCACCGGTGTACGAAAATGAAGAAAAACCGTGGTGGCACAATCCCTGCAGTTATAATCCCAATAGGATACGGCATAGCAGAGGCATACCGCCAGCCGTCAAAACTCAACTCAAAACTATCGTAAATATGTTCAATAGTCGAGTGTCACAGCACGTACAGCGGTACTGTTCAAAGGTAAATTTTTAAATTCTGTGTTTTTTCACTGCTTTTAAACTCTCCTGAAAATCGGAAAATTCTCTTCTTCTCCGTAATTCTCCAATAAATAAATAAATAAATTTCACCAATGAGTGCTTTTCTTTCTTTATAGTTCGAAAGTACCGTGCACAGCAAGCAAATTAAGAAACCAGATTGGCTTCCTACAAAGAAGTTCTTCCAATCTCTTGACGATAATGTTTCGGTAAGTTTCAACAACAAATTCACTTTGCTAAAAAGGGAATCCAATTTATTTCCTTTACTAATCTGAAATAGCAAAAATTGTATAAAAGGTGAATTGTTCCTTTTTTTTGGTTAAAGGCTCTTCCGGAGTTTCATTATCAAATTCAAATTCACGCCGCGACTTTACATAAATTATGGAATATGCACATCGAGTCGGCTGTGAGTTCTTTCGACGGAATAGAACGTAGCAACTTAATGAACGACACCGCACAACATATGAAATCTCTCCTTTGTGAGGTGGAAACTGCCATGAACAGTAGCAAACTTCACAGGAAAAAATTGGTCCCGATCAATTACGTCAGCGACGTCCAGATCCCGTCGAAAACTAACTTCACTACAGGTATCGTAACTGACTGCACTTTGCTGAGAGAATACGGAAATTTTTTGCGTAAAAGCAATAAGAAGTTGTCGGGAAAAAATAGAAGAAGGAAGGCCGGGAAAACGAAGAAAGCAGGGAAGGCAGGAAAATCAGGAAAGCCGAACAAAAATAGAAAAAGGACTTTCAGACGTAGGAGTTAGTGAAGTGCGCGTGAAAATCAAAGTGAAAACAGCTCATCACACCCAAAGAGTCTTTACTACTAATTTCAACAGTATTATTATCGACCTTAGGATTAAATAATTTGACTGTGACAGTTAGCATAAGAAAAAGTGCCAGTGCTTAGAAAACAGTAAGTTCCTTTTCTACTTATGTATTAGGTATTACCTATATAGGTTTTCCAGTTGTCTGTGATACGATACGATATTTTTGTGAATCTCCTCATAATTTATTTATTTATTTTAATTTATTCGTAGCTTATAGCCTAGCAATTGCCTATTTATTATATTATTTTAATGATCATGCTTGGTCTTGCAAATTTTAAAACTTTTATATAAAAACGACTTGTGAAAGAAGGAAGTAAAAAGTCCATTCGATTAAAGTAAACTTTTATTTCATCCGAAACAAACCAACAAATCATTACATTATACCTAGGTGCCTATATTAAAAAATTAATACAACGAAACCAAAGGTAAGTGATTACCTACTTGTTTATTTATTGTTCTTCTCAAATAATATTGCACAAAAGTTTTGCACAAAACGATGAAACATTATTAAGTTGTATACTTATTACCTATTTGTAAATCTCTCAAAAGAAGACATTAATAACCCAGAAATCTTCGTATTTTTACCAATCCAAATGGTTAGAAAATCTTGGTGGTGCTTTTTCGACCACTCGTCCAATATATTTTCTTATTTTAACTTAATAACTTACGATAATTGCCTCCTTGTGGTTAATTCTTCGGTTGCACTTATTATTTCATCGATAACGACGACTGAAATTTAAAAAAACAGGCAATGAGAAAAAGACATGCCTGTGCCTGTGTACTTTCTCAACTTACTTTGATACAAAAGGAATATATTAAAACATCAGTAAATCAACATTGAAAGTAATTACCTTAATGTTTCAGTTGCATAATTGACGCGGTTTTTCCCTGGAGATCATTAATTACTTTGCTTCAAAACGGTCAATGTAAATGTTAATTAATTGTTAAAACGAAATGCATTTTTAGCCATTTAAAAAAGATAATTTAAGAGTACAGGGGTATTCAACTGAACATCGGTTAAAGGATTTTGCATTGTCCATGTATGCTAAATGAGAAATATATGCATTTTTGTGACAGGGATGAATTGAAGTTGCAGTGAAAAAACAAAGCAAATTGCCTGCAATATACATCAGATTGTAGAAATAAGTACGCATTACTTTATTTCTTTCTTACTTAATGAAAAAACTTTTCGGTTATATGTCAATCAACTTAATTTTTATGATGAGTTAGGTAGGTATTTCTTTTTTGATTGCTTGCTTATCCCTGTCCGTTTATATCGTAAATCCACTTAAAAACAAGGAAAACGCAGAAAGCATAAAAACTAAACCAGATTGGCACTATTGTAAATAGACGTAAGAATTTTGTTTCATTATCTGACAACGTCACTCTGGTCATGACAGAATCGTTTGTTATGAAATTAGTTCGTTTCAATTTGTGCCTGCATGGATGGGCAATAATTTAATTGGGCACAAACAAACGTTGATTTAAAAAACGATTCAAATATTCCAATTTCTAAAAGCGAATTCGCTTTCTTCACTGTTACAAAAAATAAAATAACATCTACGGCGGTGACGATTGAAATAAAAGTTATGGATAGATATAATATTACTACATCAGAACCTACTCCGAATTATGTAGGTAGTATTTTTTCCGGACTGCTCCGTTGTAGTCGATAGAGGTTTTCGCTTCCAAAAGATTCATCGTTTTTCGTTAACAGAGGTACCTCGAGTGCCACAGCTAGTTCAAATTATGTCACGACTAAATATGTCATCAGTATAAAGGATGTGCTCTCCAACAGCCAGGAAATAAAATAACGAGACACAAACGCTTTATAGGTATATATTTTGTAGTTTTATAAATGAAAAATGAAGGTAACGTTTAATTAATTGTACGAACGCAGATCAATTGAAAGAAATTGGTTCTTTTCTATCTGAATGTACTTAATGTAACATTTTAGTCCTTGTAATAATACTGCATCATTAGCTAATATGTAGGTGTATTTATAAAAATTTTACGCCATTAACGATTCGGAATTGACAGTTGTGTGTAATAAATTGTCGGAGTTTCACGACTTTTCTACAAACATTGGACAATCCAACACGAGCTTTTCGCTAATGTTACTATTAGGTATAATAACACACTTTTTTTAACAATTTCTCGGTTTCGATAATTAATTTTTTTCGCTTCGATAATTCTATGTAAGTCGACAGTGTTTGTCAATGCAAATTTAACGTGGAGGCTCATTACAAAGGAGTTTTATGTAAATTACTTACAATTGTCTATGTTGTAATAGGTTCCATCTTGAAGTAATTGAGAAGAATAACCAGCTTTGTTCCACGACCACAATTAATCGTATCGAGAAGTGTTTTAGTGTTGAACAGTTTTCCGATTTTAGATAACAACGGGCACAGAAAGGATGCAAATACTCTTTTGTTCGATGAAAGTTTTGTTGCCGAGTTCGCCCAAAAATCGCACGTGGGCTGAAAGACACATTTCATTGTAAAAGTCAATGTACTGGGCGAAAATAAAACGTAAAAATGATGGACAGTTTGTTTAACTAGTAAGATTTTCCAGTTTTAATTATTTCACGCACTATTGGTTTCGTACTATGAAAAATCCCAGAAGGTGTGGAATTGTTAGTAATCCTAATCATGGTCAACATGATGTTTAAAAACAACGGCTTGGCTTCTGTTTTTGCAGATTTCCTTATTCAACAACATATAAATTCTAATTCATGTCTTTTATGCGGAAATGATGGTATAAACAAACACATTTGGGATAGTTTATGATTATGTAACGAATTCTCTGGTATTACTTTACTTAAACAGATCTCATATACTAGCCACTTATTTCATACAGTAACAGTATGTACAGACTTCTTTAAGGAGCTTTTATATCGACTAAATCTCACTGACTACCATCAATCATGCATTTATCTTATTGTTGTAGAATTTAAAGCTTTTCTGGATATTTAAACATGTACCTTCCGAAACTTGTCCTAATTTCGTTTTATATTGCATTCCATTATGTGTCATATCCCACAGGGGTGCCAGTATAAAAGAAGTGGCGCCTGCTATGTACCGATTGCTGCTCGCGGCTCGCTCTCACAACAAATTTATTTATTTATTTATTGAACGATACCTTGAATTCGATTCTTTTTCACTATTTGTTGCACACACCAAATCTAATGTGCATACATTAATTTATTTCATTTAAATAAATGATTAAATAAACTCCAGCAAATTTCAGATAGTAACACCCCGTACAGAGCGAATTCGATTCAATAATTCGCCAATAAGCGACTATGTAATCAATGTTGAAAACAATTTGTTCTTGATAGGTGCATTTAAAAAAAGTATCTAACAATCCAGAAGAACGAGTTTGCCACAATAGTGTGAAGAATTTGGGCAAGGCAACAAAAGAAAACAGTTACAAGATGCAACGTTTTGTCTTGGGACAATGTGATCACGTTGTTCTTCCGCGATGTTTTGTACACGCACCTATATGGATTAGTGATTAATGCTGGTCCGATTGGGTTGAATATGTAACAGATCGTACGATTAACATTATTTCTGTACACCATACCGCTAAATGGGAATACTACACGAATTTAAACAGAAATCCATGACATCAATAGCACTACCATCTATCTATCTATTAGGTAGGAACATACTCGTATAGCATTCCCGTTCTGGATCAAATGGCTACCTGTCAAGGAATTTCTACTTGTACGAACACACCAATAAAAGGTTAAAGCGTTTGTAACATTGGCAGTGGCTAATTTATTTAAAATGGACCGTACTTCAATGTACCAGTTCCTTTTTTAAAGTTGATACAGAAACCTCTTTCTTTAGTACAACAGATTTATATTCTACTTGATGGTATTTGAGAACGCAAACGTTTATAAAATAATCCAAAACTGTATTTGGATTAAACACATAGGTAGGTGGATGAATCGGTTCCCTCATTAAACAAATCACTGTAGGCGATTTATTTGAGCATAAAACTTAAAAACAACAGCATAAATTGAGCTGTATATGTAATTTAGTGAAACAACCAGACGTGGATCGAAATTTCGATCTTATTAGATCTCACCAGCACTCTATAGGCTAGTATACCGAATGTACCGAATTTGCTGAACATGAGATACTTCGATGTAACTTAATAACTTATTCTATTTTCATTTCAGCAAAGTAAACGATTTTATGTTGTTAAATTTCTTCCGGATTTTCTATTCTATAAACTTTAATACAATTGATTATGATACCAAAATTAATCGTTACTGTTTACCTATACTCATCGTAGAAATACGTTCATACGTAAATTTCTAACTCAATCCACAAGAAATTTGTGGTTAATTACCTCAATGAAATTACATTTCCATTTGAGGCATGAACAAGTTATGAGTATTCCATAATTAATTGTTCTTTTAGGACCATGTTCTTTTATTCCGAGGAATTGTCAGTTCTGATTAAATTACATCATAGGTTTATACAATAAAATATGTATACTTACTATTACTATCAGTATTAGGTACGTATCTACTTACATGTATTTTTTATTACAAACACATATACCTAAACAATCATCTTTGCGGTTCTATAAACGTTATTTTGATTGATATTTACTTAATTAGATAATTAAAAATATTATGGAAACGTTGTTGTTATTCCTACTTTTATTTATATATTTAAATATATTTCAAATTCATTGAACGTACTCAAAATTTCTGAAAAGTTTTCTTTGGAATTCACGTTGATACTTGAACACTTACATCACCAGTATTGTACTGAGGTAGGTACCTATCTATTATCTATCGCAGACATGTTCAAGTTAAGTGCATATTTTTACGTTTAAATTGTAAACTCATACCTGTTCGCCTATCACATACCATTGAGCAATGACGTTATTATATGTTTAGTTTCCTTTTCCGCACAGACTGGGAAATCCGAGGTAGAAAATATACCCGAACAATTAACGCCATTATTTTCTTATCCTCATAACGTCAACAAAATATTGTTTACTACATTGTGAATATTTTATCGTATTGTTTATGCAAAAGGTTCGAAATGCAAAAGAGTCGATCTGATCTATCGGAGGTGAACAGTACAGATAGAAAAGTAATGTTGTTCAAGTAAACCAAGTAAATGTAAGCACTATTTGAATTTTAATCCATCATTTATTCAGGTAGTTCGGTAATTATTCTACTCTGACCATATTTGATATACGCAGAAAATACCAGTTTATTGAAATTATAAATAAATAAATACATGACTCTGGTAGCAACGTTTTTAGTTTCTTTTTCAAAGACTATTTATAATAATAAGTCATACACACGAATTTATTAAACTCGAAACTAAACTTAGGTATAACGAATCTTTTTGACAAGGATTAATTCACCGCTGTCAAAAGTATCATAAATCTCATTAAAGAATAGAGACAGCCTACACCTCAACATGGCAATTCAATTGAAAACTAGAAATAAGAATACTTAATTGGTGCATCGCTTCAGGCTGATACAAACAAAAGAGAAGCGTCTACAATCGTTTAAATTTTTCAAATGGCACTTTTATTTTTAACACTGAAATCGTTATTTCCGAAAAATAATAAATAGAGCAGAAAACATCAAACATCATTTGGTCATTATCCTAACAGCTAACAGTTTAAAACGTAAACTCTTCAATGAAATTAATATTCGCACTTGATATGTATGATGATGACGCGACGTTTGAAAGTTTAAATTTCGATTAGACTTCGTAAGTGCTCGATTGCTATGTAATATATGCGGAAAAATAACTCTACTGGTGTTACAGCTTTTCACGACAGTATAATTACAAGCAAATGTATTTACATTTTACGTTGCCCGAGGCTCAGACACTCGGCCGCGACTACCGTAGACTTNTTCTTCAACGGCGCACCGTTGCTGAATGCTAAATGTCAGGTAAAATTGAAAGAATAAAGGCAGTTTCTCGTGAATCTTCTGATTTTCTGTCTCCTTGAAAATTCAAACTGCATATTTTGCGTTGATTCCCAGTTTACCTCACTAAAAGAAGAAACTCAAGTATAGCACATGTAGGTGTTTCATTTTTTTTGCCGCTCTTTTTTTTTTTCAATAATTTGTTGAGAGTATTATAAAAACTCAAGTGAAGAGTTTAAACCTTTTGAGTTGCTACTTTTACCGAACATATCGACGAATAGCATTAGAAATATGTATTGATAAAAATACTTCGGCGTATCTTAATTTGTTTGTGAGTTTTCCGTTTACTACAATGCCTGGATTAATTTTATGTAGGACCCTGCAAAAATGTCGAAAAGTAGTGACAACAAGCTCTATTTCTATTCTAACTTAATATGTATGTTCTTGGAATTTTTGTTGTTCGTTAATGTCATTCATATTTGTGATTACTCTAACGTCTGTACCATTAATCTCCGATTCTTAATGAGTCTGTAAAGTCTGGATTTATCAAGTGCCTTCTAATAATCATCGCAAACAATCCATATGAACTTTACAATGGATATTGCAACATCTTTCTATATGGGTCTTGTTACAAAACTTTTTCGAAAGTCAAATTGATAACAAAATATACGTCTAATCGGACGTAGGTATATCATCATTAAGATATAATTAGATGGATTTTAGTTTATATTCAAGTCACAGATGCATATCTAAACCTTTGGCATCTCCCTATTTTAAAGGTGCTTCATAACAAGAAGGTATGTCTTGAACGTTTCCAGCGGTGATGCGTTCTGCTTCCAAGACATGGCATCCTAAAAGTCGGTGCTTCCGTCCATTCACTGCTGCAAATGCAAAAGGCAGGTTTTAGCCCAATTTGGTGTTTATATTTTTACTTTCAGAAGTTTAGGGGTGGATCTAGTCAAAGGAAATGAATCGATGCATAAATTTACAAGGATTCCCTGCCATTACCGTACACTCCAGATCTTCCATCACACATTACGTAAAATAAAATAAGTTCACATTTTAATCATCTCAGTGACTATTAATCTGGGGTCCCCGAACACCATAACTATGAATTACTTCCGAAATTGTGTCCTCAAGAGCTCAACGGGACGTTGTGCACCATTAGTACCTAGTTCTGCGACAATTCTTAAATTCAGAAATCCATTTTAGGTTAAGTACATTTTTTGATTTCAAAAGCAGTTAGATAAATTTTTCTAACGGACATATACTCTGTAATGGCATACTTTTTCAGTTTTCCTGTTTCTACGAAAATGATAAAAGCTTCTTCTGCCAAGCGCATATACTACTAGAGCCTATTCTGAAATTTGTTAGATCAAAAACTAGTAAGGAGTAGCCCTATGAAAAGTCACCTTTTGGAAACATATGAAACTTCGCACCTTGCCCTTGTATGTGCATTGTGGACATTTGTTGAAATTATAGATAAACAACCCACTAATAAAATAAACTTTTACTCCATTTACTTACTCTACATTTTTATGCATATTTTACATTGTTTTTAATGCCACTGTCCTGTTTAAGAGGCTGCAACCTTTTAGCGTGGAACCTCTGACAATGAGACAAATCATTGATTAAACAGTATCTGATGGTAGTATGTACGAACTGTTCGCATAACTATCGCCTTTCAATCGACACGTACCATCACCAATGATAGCAATTTTCACTCGGATCTGTTGAGAAGAAACTGTTTACGTAAGAATATAATTTTTCATCATCGATATCTGTTTCCTCATATTGCTTCAGTAGTCTCAGAAATCCTTTCTAAACGTACAATGTTCTCCTAGTATTAAATAAACAAGAAAATTAACTGCACACCTAATAAATAAAACTGTTTTTTTGGAAGAATATCACAAATGCTCAAAATATTGTTCCGCCTTTCATATGCTATGCTGTTTTGTTAGCGACATTAATAATGATAGTGAAACTGGAAGACGAATTTGTAATTATGTTATACGACGAATGAAAACAGAAAAGTCGGATTCTCGTAATGTGGGATTATTCTTTCTTATAATAGGTACTTGAATATGATAATTATTATTGATAAATAGACAGTATTTTAAAATGAAGATATGGGTTATAATTTAATTATGTTTGTTTAACTACTGCGAATATATTATTTGTCAGTAATAGATCTCGTTCTTTCTATCGAAACAATTTCACGATGAGTATTGATTAATGGAAGTCAAATCTGCTGCTTGCTTGGTGACGGGTATTGTTCCACTCTGAATCTAGAATTTTATCCGACAGTTACAGTTAGAACAGGCTGGGTACTTTTTCAAGAAAAACTGCAATTTTTTGAACTTGAATTTCATTTATAGCAATGCAAAATTGTGGGAAAGCTCATAGAAAAACAATTACAAAGATATATAGTGGTTATAATTCAAAATAGAAATATTCGAACGTTTCGAAAATAGCTTCAATAAAAGTTTCTAAATTTTAGAAACATGTTATTTGAAATGGAAGCCCTGCTCTTCTGCAACAATGGCATAGGTGGGGAACTAAACCAATGTATACGACTATAAAGCCGATAGAAAGTTCTTCAGCGCGAAGTAACTCGCAAAATAGACGCAGCAAGACAGACGGTTGTTTGTCCAGTGTGAAGTGAAACCAGACGTGGCTAAAGTTATTATAGATATCGTAATGATTATTAACTGTGTATTATTTGCGATCACCGTTTCCTACACCTACGGATATCCGCAGTCTGATTTCCATCGTAAGTTATTATGGGCTTCCGCTCTTACCTGTTGTGCATATGTATGTGTGGAGTGAAAGTGAAATTTTTCTCTCAGCGGATCAGATGCTACTGCCATTATGAAGAGCTTCATTAAGTACCCCGTTTCACACATTCATAATCACTATGGGGAAAATGTTATTCAATATTTTTCACTAATCTACTCGTTTTCCTTTAGAAAAGTTTAAAATGTTTAATTATAGTTTTCACCCTAGTAAAGATTCACTTCAGTTTTCAAATAAATTGATCTAATCTAATCTTAATGGATATTGAAGTTGTCAGTTCTGCACATTTCCACATTTATTATTTATTTATAACTAAAGAATTAACCTACATAATTATAAAAAAAATGTCTGGGATAGTGCAAATTGTTTTGACTACAAAAAATAAAATTTAGTGTGCATAGTTTTCGGGAAACAAGTAACTTTGAGTTTACGAATTTTTGCTGAATTTGTTTTTCATAGTGCCACCGATACTCGTTGAGCCATCTCATGGCCAGGGAAACAACCGATTGCAACGCCAACATTAACATCTGCAGCTACCACAGCTGCATTAGAAGATTTCTGAAACGCTCAGAACGGATCTTATTTCACAAGTTTTCTGTAATTCTCTTTCACTGGCAGAACCGTTAATGAAAACACAAGGATGTACTTCACTAAAAATCCGATAGCCTCGTTAGTGACCTAAGCGCACTCAAATGAGTTTTGGCTAGGCGTTATACCTACACGTGGCAAAATTCATTAAAAAAAAGAAGAAAACAGAAATCAATGACTAAACTAATCGGATGTTTCGAACGCAACACATTACTGACGTTAGGAAACATGTTATTGCAAATAATGAATATTACTTTTTTGGTACCGAATTAACTGACGACTGACTAAAATTTTAATTTAAAGAATGCTGCAATTGTCACACAATATGTTATAAGCCATGGCACACGCAATGACACTTTTGACTTCACAATCTGTGGAGCATCTTTTGCATTTCTTCATGAGCTCTGTCACAAGGTATCCTTAATTTAAGGAGCCGGTTTACCTTCTTTACCTTGTCGTAATAAAAAGAGTTGATACCAAAATTACAATTACTGTTTATTAGGTACATTTATTGGATAATGGATTCAGTAAAGTCTATTACCAACCTAAATTAAGATAACAGGACGCTCAGAATATGAACGCATTTATTAAAGGTTGATTTATATGAAAAAGAACCTAATATTAACAATAACCAGAGGGTATTCTTTAACCTAATGCTGCTCTTTTGATAAGTCCTTCAAACAACGTGCTTTCATTTTCAGTTTTAATTTCGAACATCGCATGATGAGCTTAATCAGTTGGTTGTTGCGGTAGACTTATACTTACATTGTGGTTTTAATATGTTCCTGTCAAGTCAATAAACTTTATTATGTTGAATTCCTCATAAATTGCTGCTGTGCCTATAGGTAAAGTAAATGTTGTAGTATAGGTGTTATCGTCATTACGACATGTTACCAAATTCATTTTTTATGTATGAATTAAATTGCTTTAGTGAAACCTACAAAGAAATTCGGTCAAAAACGACAATATGAAAATAACAAAGGCGTCATCTACAATCTGCACCATTTTAATGGGTCACCTCAAAAAATATTGCATAAACTGGACAATTACAGTTTTTCAAACACATACGTGATTGAACAGAAGGAGGAATAGTGTGTGCTAATTGTATTACCAACTTTCTGAACTGTAACCTCGCGGTCGTACAGACTGATCAATTCCTTTCGCTATAGGTAGATAACTATACAATAAAATTTCTCTTTCGCACACGTGCAAACAAGTACTTGAATTTTCATCGATTAAATTACAGGATTAATAGTTTACGTGATGAATATTATGTAAAGATAAATTAAGAAATTATGGAAGAACACGCTTAAAAACAATTTATTCTCTGCTGAATAATGGCGAATGGTCACCCAAAAAAGTGCGAATTCAAGGCTGAGAACGTTTTTATTGTTATTATCGATAATGAAATAACAATAATACTTACCTGTACGATTTATCGAATATTTCCTTTCCACAAATGGCACGCTGTAGGTGCTGCTTACCATTAATAACTGTTACAAAAAAGTGTTATTTTCGATGTAGTGTTTAAGGCTTTTTTTCCCCCAATAAAATCCAAAAGCAGACTCTGGTTTTGGCTAGCCAGTAAAGACAATGTAGGTATTTGGTTACAAATTTTCAATCCTCCTTTCATCAAACATGCGCTGAACACGCTTTTCTTTAATTTTTAACCAGCATCAGCCGAAATACGAATTTTCATGTGTTGCACAAACATCTTCCCATTCATTTAGTGACTTTCAAAAACGCAGTACAAAATATATGTTCATCCATTTAGTACATACAAACTTTCATGTGTTTAGAGGATTGAAATTTTCATACATCACTTTTATATGGAGAAAGGGGGGATTCTATCTCTTATTAATGAGTAACTCTCAAAAAAACAGTACAAAACACATGCTCATCAGCATTTCGAATAGAGACTTTAAAACAAACTTTCATGTCTCTAATAACTTCAAAGGATTTGAATTTTCATAAAACAACTTTATAGTCTCTTAATTCGCCTAGGGGATGAATTGCCTAAAAGCCAAATGCCAATTCTCACATTTCTAATTTCAGTTCTGGCCGTTCATTATGTTTGATGCTACTTGTTTTATTTCAGGAAGTTAGTTAAATTATGTACCTAACCTTTTCTTCCATTTTTCTTTCTGTCTCTCTGTTTCTGTGAATACTGTTAGGTTATCGCAATGTATAAAAATGAATATGATTATTGAGTTACAAGTTTATTTATGGTTTCTGGAGTTTCAAAAAAAAGAATGGAATCAATGATTGTACAGTGTTATGGAACAATAATTTTTCCAGAATTGAAACCGCAAATAGTGATTTTTGCGATTCAATTATTGATTCATTTTTGTAAGGAGTAACTTATCGTGAGTTGAGGTTGAGGATCCAAAGATCGAAATGCGCTATTGGTCATGATTTATTTATCGTGGTTCAACTGTTGATAAGTTTTTCGTGGTAATAACTTATCGTGACTTAAAACCCAAGACATGAGTATTCAGATATTAAAATGTCTAGTCATAATTGTGCTCCATTAAAGTTGATTATGCAACTTTTGGATTGCGGAATTATCTGTGCTTCTTAAAAAAAGTGGGAGCATTGCATTGTACCGTATGGTATAATAATTTTACTCCAACTGAACTCAATAATGTTTGTGGTTGACAAATGTTTGTTGTTAGTAATTGGTATTGAGGTTGCAACTAATCTTGACCAAAGACATGAGTATCCAGAGCTCGAAATGCATTACTAGTAGTGATGATCCTTAGAAGGTATTAGTGTAATTTTTTAGATAGCAGTGCATCTAAAACAATGGGTATATTGCTACTGTAAAAACTCTATTCTTTGCTCCATTAAACGTTTCGTTTAACTTTAAATCCTTAAGTGTGAAGGAAACATTTTGAAAATGCTATATTTTGTTAGTAGAATTGGAGCATCCAGAGCTCAAGTAATTCTGCTGTTTTCGGCAAAAATATATTTCTAAGGGGTAAAAACTATTGATGAGTATTCACGTTAGTGATGTGAGGGAAGAATGTCAGGATGATGAGGCTTTAATAAAAGGAACTGTTCTTCAACGGCGCACCGTTGCTGAATGCTAAATGTCAGGTAAAATTGAAAGAATAAAGGCAGTTTCTCGTGAATCTTCTGATTTTCTGTCTCCTTGAAAATTCAAACTGCATATTTTGCGTTGATTCCCAGTTTACCTCACTAAAAGAAGAAACTCAAGTATAGCACATGTAGGTGTTTCATTTTTTTTGCCGCTCTTTTTTTTTTTCAATAATTTGTTGAGAGTATTATAAAAACTCAAGTGAAGAGTTTAAACCTTTTGAGTTGCTACTTTTACCGAACATATCGACGAATAGCATTAGAAATATGTATTGATAAAAATACTTCGGCGTATCTTAATTTGTTTGTGAGTTTTCCGTTTACTACAATGCCTGGATTAATTTTATGTAGGACCCTGCAAAAATGTCGAAAAGTAGTGACAACAAGCTCAATTTCTATTCTAACTTAATATGTATGTTCTTGGAATTTTTGTTGTTCGTTAATGTCATTCATATTTGTGATTACTCTAACGTCTGTACCATTAATCTCCGATTCTTAATGAGTCTGTAAAGTCTGGATTTATCAAGTGCCTTCTAATAATCATCGCAAACAATCCATATGAACTTTACAATGGATATTGCAACATCTTTCTATATGGGTCTTGTTACAAAACTTTTTCGAAAGTCAAATTGATAACAAAATATACGTCTAATCGGACGTAGGTATATCATCATTAAGATATAATTAGATGGATTTTAGTTTATATTCAAGTCACAGATGCATATCTAAACCTTTGGCATCTCCCTATTTTAAAGGTGCTTCATAACAAGAAGGTATGTCTTGAACGTTTCCAGCGGTGATGCGTTCTGCTTCCAAGACATGGCATCCTAAAAGTCGGTGCTTCCGTCCATTCACTGCTGCAAATGCAAAAGGCAGGTTTTAGCCCAATTTGGTGTTTATATTTTTACTTTCAGAAGTTTAGGGGTGGATCTAGTCAAAGGAAATGAATCGATGCATAAATTTACAAGGATTCCCTGCCATTACCGTACACTCCAGATCTTCCATCACACATTACGTAAAATAAAATAAGTTCACATTTTAATCATCTCAGTGACTATTAATCTGGGGTCCCCGAACACCATAACTATGAATTACTTCCGAAATTGTGTCCTCAAGAGCTCAACGGGACGTTGTGCACCATTAGTACCTAGTTCTGCGACAATTCTTAAATTCAGAAATCCATTTTAGGTTAAGTACATTTTTTGATTTCAAAAGCAGTTAGATAAATTTTTCTAACGGACATATACTCTGTAATGGCATACTTTTTCAGTTTTCCTGTTTCTACGAAAATGATAAAAGCTTCTTCTGCCAAGCGCATATACTACTAGAGCCTATTCTGAAATTTGTTAGATCAAAAACTAGTAAGGAGTAGCCCTATGAAAAGTCACCTTTTGGAAACATATGAAACTTCGCACCTTGCCCTTGTATGTGCATTGTGGACATTTGTTGAAATTATAGATAAACAACCCACTAATAAAATAAACTTTTACTCCATTTACTTACTCTACATTTTTATGCATATTTTACATTGTTTTTAATGCCACTGTCCTGTTTAAGAGGCTGCAACCTTTTAGCGTGGAACCTCTGACAATGAGACAAATCATTGATTAAACAGTATCTGATGGTAGTATGTACGAACTGTTCGCATAACTATCGCCTTTCAATCGACACGTACCATCACCAATGATAGCAATTTTCACTCGGATCTGTTGAGAAGAAACTGTTTACGTAAGAATATAATTTTTCATCATCGATATCTGTTTCCTCATATTGCTTCAGTAGTCTCAGAAATCCTTTCTAAACGTACAATGTTCTCCTAGTATTAAATAAACAAGAAAATTAACTGCACACCTAATAAATAAAACTGTTTTTTTGGAAGAATATCGCAAATGCTCAAAATATTGTTCCGCCTTTCATATGCTATGCTGTTTTGTTAGCGACATTAATAATGATAGTGAAACTGGAAGACGAATTTGTAATTATGTTATACGACGAATGAAAACAGAAAAGTCGGATTCTCGTAATGTGGGATTATTCTTTCTTATAATAGGTACTTGAATATGATAATTATTATTGATAAATAGACAGTATTTTAAAATGAAGATATGGGTTATAATTTAATTATGTTTGTTTAACTACTGCGAATATATTATTTGTCAGTAATAGATCTCGTTCTTTCTATCGAAACAATTTCACGATGAGTATTGATTAATGGAAGTCAAATCTGCTGCTTGCTTGGTGACGGGTATTGTTCCACTCTGAATCCAGAATTTTATCCGACAGTTACAGTTAGAACAGGCTGGGTACTTTTTCAAGAAAAACTGCAATTTTTTGAACTTGAATTTCATTTATAGCAATGCAAAATTGTGGGAAAGCTCATAGAAAAACAATTACAAAGATATATAGTGGTTATAATTCAAAATAGAAATATTCGAACGTTTCGAAAATAGCTTCAATAAAAGTTTCTAAATTTTAGAAACATGTTATTTGAAATGGAAGCCCTGCTCTTCTGCAACAATGGCATAGGTGGGGAACTAAACCAATGTATACGACTATAAAGCCGATAGAAAGTTCTTCAGCGCGAAGTAACTCGCAAAATAGACGCAGCAAGACAGACGGTTGTTTGTCCAGTGTGAAGTGAAACCAGACGTGGCTAAAGTTATTATAGATATCGTAATGATTATTAACTGTGTATTATTTGCGATCACCGTTTCCTACACCTACGGATATCCGCAGTCTGATTTCCATCGTAAGTTATTATGGGCTTCCGCTCTTACCTGTTGTGCATATGTATGTGTGGAGTGAAAGTGAAATTTTTCTCTCAGCGGATCAGATGCTACTGCCATTATGAAGAGCTTCATTAAGTACCCCGTTTCACACATTCATAATCACTATGGGGAAAATGTTATTCAATATTTTTCACTAATCTACTCGTTTTCCTTTAGAAAAGTTTAAAATGTTTAATTATAGTTTTCACCCTAGTTAAGATTCACTNTATACGCAGAAAATACCAGTTTATTGAAATTATAAATAAATAAATACATGACTCTGGTAGCAACGTTTTTAGTTTCTTTTTCAAAGACTATTTATAATAATAAGTCATACACACGAATTTATTAAACTCGAAACTAAACTTAGGTATAACGAATCTTTTTGACAAGGATTAATTCACCGCTGTCAAAAGTATCATAAATCTCATTAAAGAATAGAGACAGCCTACACCTCAACATGGCAATTCAATTGAAAACTAGAAATAAGAATACTTAATTGGTGCATCGCTTCAGGCTGATACAAACAAAAGAGAAGCGTCTACAATCGTTTAAATTTTTCAAATGGCACTTTTATTTTTAACACTGAAATCGTTATTTCCGAAAAATAATAAATAGAGCAGAAAACATCAAACATCATTTGGTCATTATCCTAACAGCTAACAGTTTAAAACGTAAACTCTTCAATGAAATTAATATTCGCACTTGATATGTATGATGATGACGCGACGTTTGAAAGTTTAAATTTCGATTAGACTTCGTAAGTGCTCGATTGCTATGTAATATATGCGGAAAAATAACTCTACTGGTGTTACAGCTTTTCACGACAGTATAATTACAAGCAAATGTATTTACATTTTACGTTGCCCGAGGCTCAGACACTCGGCCGCGACAACCGTAGACTTGTCGGCGCTGAAGCACATACACATTTATAAGTATATACATGTTGCTATGAACGTGTTTTATAGTACAAAATGATATTAATCAAATGGTCAAGTATCCACGTGAATTTAGTCTATAACCAAGAATGTGATTGTGAGAGACGAACGAACTGTAATCAACAGCATTAAAAAGAGTACATTAAAATCGTGCTCTGACTCGTTTTTACCATCAAATCAATTGTGTTTTATACGCTAGAGGTTAAATCAACGATAATTAATTTAAATTAACTGTTTCGAATCATATTTTTTAATTTGATTTTCATTCCTGCGGCTGATCATTTTCCAGAGTATTTTGCTGGGTATCCGATAATCGCGTACCACCCTTACCAACTCTCCAAATCAATCATTAAGTCCCCCTCAAAAGTCGTTTAAACTCCAAATTAATGAAATTTTAACTGTTGGAATGGCGGATTTTCAATCAAACAGTGAGTTTATAAACACTAAAAGTCCACAAAATGACAAAATCATACTAAAAAGTTATTATTAATCGAAACCTTATCAGTAGTAGTTCGGTCATGCAGATGTATTCTTGTTCACTGGAAACTTCCCAAAAGTTACAATTTTACTATTAGTTCTGCGAATAAGCGTTACAATAATAAAGTACATTCGGAGGTCACTTCTGCTTGCCTTGCCTTGCCCTTTATAATACACATACAACTAATTGGAGAAGCAAGCGAACATTTTATAACTTTAGTATGCATTTATTTTCTCTAAATCCATTTATTACCCCATGGACTTGTTCCGTTATGTCTGATCTTTTTCTCAAATCATTTCACAAACAACTGTTATTTACAACAAGCAGCCTGTTTCACTATCCGACGTTTGTTTGTTTATCAATTAAATATAATTAGACCATTAGAGTATTCATTAATTAAGTTAAATGGTGAATGGGATGTGGAAAAAATTAGCAAATTCCTCCTCCAACTTTCGAACAGAAACAATCACTTAAGTAACGGTTAAGCTTGGAAGATTTGGTTTTTTCCATTCCAATACTACCTACTTAACTCCTCACCAGCACAACCTAGTAGCTAATTCTAAAGAGAAGAAAAATGTAACTAATGTATTGCATAAGTGTTTACCGCTGATTGTATCAATAATAACTGTTTAAGTGTAATTACATGAAGGGTGTTTCTTTGTTATTTTGAAATTTCTTCCTCATTCATAGACAGTTTTTATGAATATGACATGGAGAAGGTAAATGTATACAACAATGGTTCCGAGACCACGTACCAATTTTTTTATTTTGTGTAGATCGCCCCTTCCCCCACCTTCACAATATGCAATTGTTACAAATTCATCAACTTGAAATGCGTTGTTGGTGTAGCGCTTCGACAGAGGGCGATCTCATCATTGATCTCAAATTTTTCCTTGATTAAGGCATGCAGTCACATAAGGATCCCTAAATCTAGCTCAAAATCTTCATCTTCCTTCACATAACGAGCTGCTAAAACGGGATCCATTGTCCTGGAGTCACATTTACATCTCATGCACCTACAATTTAATTTTTGTTGACATGGACCCCTTGCAGTTCAGAGTTGATCTTTGCGATGGCGATATAAACCATTTCAGTAGACATATACACATACATGTGTGTCGTTCTAGATATGTAGAAAAAAATACTAAAAGAAAAACAGTTTTTGCTTTAAATAAAATGACATCCTTGTCTGAAGTATCCAAAACAATAAGTATATGACAGACAAAATGGAAAGATGAAGGTGCAATAGAACCCAAATCGAGATGCCAGTAAGAGTTGTTGAAGAAGTTTTCCGAATTTCCGGTGATATTCAATATAGGTTAATGTGTATTGGCTTCTGTATTGTAAGTATGATTAAATAATATTCCAGCAAGAATCATATTGTACATATATGTATGGAAGCGCAGCAAGAGTTACTAATAACGAAAGCGCTAGGAATGATCAGACGTTTGCAGATATATTTGCATTAGTATTTAAACCTCTTGTTTCCTCTATTAAGAGCAACTTTAATTAACACATGTTTTGAAAGACAATGTACTTTACTCGTAACATTCTAACGATGAGCTTAACACAATAGCAAACACGGAATGCCTCCTAATTTGCTAATTTTCACACTTTGTGTAATTAAATGCTCAAGAGATTTATTTTAAGAATTATCATAAACAATTCTGTACCATAATAGATGGATGGACACAGTTTCAACAAAAGTTCAATGTACAACACAATCTCTCTCGGCGTATAAAATCTCAGTCACTTCCCTGTTTTTTAATAAGGAAACAGAAATCGATAACTGACTCTCATTAATTTATCTTATTATGTGGAAATTCAAACTAAAATGATTAGGTTTTGCTTCAGATAAAGGATTTTCATGAACGATCCTAGTGCATATCCCTGTAGGATTGGTTACTACCTTAATCGGGATTGTTTGTCTAATTTATTTTTTTATTTTCAGCAATATATTTTAAAGTAATTCTTTACTCAATCTTCTTCTGGAAAAAAGTTATAAACCAATCTGGAATATTTAGATAACTAGCACATCTGATGTGCAGCTTCTAGATCTGACTTGTAAAATGTATCCAGAAATCTTTAAAGCACGTAACGAATTTTTCCGCAACTTTTCAACAAAAAGAAGAAAAACAAACTGAGATGCCCCCCCCCCTTTAACTTTTATATTTGTTTTTAATTGAGTAGTCACTTCCTTGTGGTTCAGAGTAATCCGCTTCAGTTTTTACTGTCTTTCAGATACAAAACCTTTTTCCATTTATTGTCAAGCAATTGACAAATAGCCGTTGGAAAGAAATAATGGAAATGCCTTTAGCAGTGGATTTTCCAAATTGTTAGTTAGCGTTTCTGTTAGATAAATCTCCCAGTCCAGCTTCGATCTATAACAAAGATCAAATTGAAAAGCAGCTTTCTTGAGATATATAGATACTTGAACACTT
>NW_020438894.1:639439-708771 GCF_000699045.2 Agrilus planipennis
AAGGAGCCGGTTTACCTTCTTTACGTTGTCGTAACAAAAAGAGTTGATACCAAAATTACAATTACTGTTTATTAGGTACATTTATTGGATAATGGATTCAGTAAAGTCTATTACCAACCTGAATTAAGATAACAGGACGCTCAGAATATGAACCTAATATTAACAATAACCAGAGGGTATTCTTTAACCTAATGCTGCTCTTTTGATAAGTCCTTCAAACAACGTGCTTTCATTTTCAGTTTTAATTTCGAACATCGCATGATGAGCTTAATCAGTTGGTTGTTGCGGTAGACTTATACTTACATTGTGGTTTTAATATGTTCCTGTCAAGTCAATAAACTTTATTATGTTGAATTCCTCATAAATTGCTGCTGTGCCTATAGGTAAAGTAAATGTTGTAGTATAGGTGTTATCGTCATTACGACATGTTACCAAATTCATTTTTTATGTACTTAGTGAAACCTACAAAGAAATTCGGTCAAAAACGACAATATGAAAATAACAAAGGCGTCATCTACAATCTGCACCATTTTAATGGGTCACCTCAAAAAATATTGCATAAACTGGACAATTACAGTTTTTCAAACACATACGTGATTGAACAGAAGGAGGAATAGTGTGTGCTAATTGTATTACCAACTTTCTGAACTGTAACCTCGCGGTCGTACAGACTGATCAATTCCTTTCGCTATAGGTAGATAACTATACAATAAAATTTCTCTTTCGCACACGTGCAAACAAGTACTTGAATTTTCATCGATTAAATTACAGGATTAATAGTTTACGTGATGAATATTATGTAAAGATAAATTAAGAAATTATGGAAGAACACGCTTAAAAACAATTTATTCTCTGCTGAATAATGGCGAATGGTCACCCAAAAAAGTGCGAATTCAAGGCTGAGAACGTTTTTATTGTTATTATCGATAATGAAATAACAATAATACTTACCTGTACGATTTATCGAATATTTCCTTTCCACAAATGGCACGCTGTAGGTGCTGCTTACCATTAATAACTGTTACAAAAAAGTGTTATTTTCGATGTAGTGTTTAAGGCTTTTTTTCCCCCAATAAAATCCAAAAGCAGACTCTGCTTCTGGTACCAGTAGATAGTTTTGGCTAGCCAGTAAAGACAATGTAGGTATTTGGTTACAAATTTTCAATCCTCCTTTCATCAAACATGCGCTGAACACGCTTTTCTTTAATTTTTAACCAGCATCAGCCGAAATACGAATTTTCATGTGTTGCACAAACATCTTCCCATTCATTTAGTGACTTTCAAAAACGCAGTACAAAATATATGTTCATCCATTTAGTACATACAAACTTTCATGTGTTTAGAGGATTGAAATTTTCATACATCACTTTTATATGGAGAAAGGGGGGATTCTATCTCTTATTAATGAGTAACTCTCAAAAAAACAGTACAAAACACATGCTCATCAGCATTTCGAATAGAGACTTTAAAACAAACTTTCATGTCTCTAATAACTTCAAAGGATTTGAATTTTCATAAAACAACTTTATAGTCTCTTAATTCGCCTAGGGGATGAATTGCCTAAAAGCCAAATGCCAATTCTCACATTTCTAATTTCAGTTCTGGCCGTTCATTATGTTTGATGCTACTTGTTTTATTTCAGGAAGTTAGTTAAATTATGTACCTAACCTTTTCTTCCATTTTTCTTTCTGTCTCTCTGTTTCTGTGAATACTGTTAGGTTATCGCAATGTATAAAAATGAATATGATTATTGAGTTACAAGTTTATTTATGGTTTCTGGAGTTTCAAAAAAAAGAATGGAATCAATGATTGTACAGTGTTATGGAACAATAATTTTTCCAGAATTGAAACCGCAAATAGTGATTTTTGCGATTCAATTATTGATTCATTTTTGTAAGGAGTAACTTATCGTGAGTTGAGGTTGAGGATCCAAAGATCGAAATGCGCTATTGGTCATGATTTATTTATCGTGGTTCAACTGTTGATAAGTTTTTCGTGGTAATAACTTATCGTGACTTAAAACCCAAGACATGAGTATTCAGATATTAAAATGTCTAGTCATAATTGTGCTCCATTAAAGTTGATTATGCAACTTTTGGATTGCGGAATTATCTGTGCTTCTTAAAAAAAGTGGGAGCATTGCATTGTACCGTATGGTATAATAATTTTACTCCAACTGAACTCAATAATGTTTGTGGTTGACAAATGTTTGTTGTTAGTAATTGGTATTGAGGTTGCAACTAATCTTGACCAAAGACATGAGTATCCAGAGCTCGAAATGCATTACTAGTAGTGATGATCCTTAGAAGGTATTAGTGTAATTTTTTAGATAGCAGTGCATCTAAAACAATGGGTATATTGCTACTGTAAAAACTCTATTCTTTGCTCCATTAAACGTTTCGTTTAACTTTAAATCCTTAAGTGTGAAGGAAACATTTTGAAAATGCTATATTTTGTTAGTAGAATTGGAGCATCCAGAGCTCAAGTAATTCTGCTGTTTTCGGCAAAAATATATTTCTAAGGGGTAAAAACTATTGATGAGTATTCACGTTAGTGATGTGAGGGAAGAATGTCAGGATGATGAGGCTTTAATAAAAGGAACTGTTCTTCAACGGCGCACCGTTGCTGAATGCTAAATGTCAGGTAAAATTGAAAGAATAAAGGCAGTTTCTCGTGAATCTTCTGATTTTCTGTCTCCTTGAAAATTCAAACTGCATATTTTGCGTTGATTCCCAGTTTACCTCACTAAAAGAAGAAACTCAAGTATAGCACATGTAGGTGTTTCATTTTTTTTGCCGCTCTTTTTTTTTTTCAATAATTTGTTGAGAGTATTATAAAAACTCAAGTGAAGAGTTTAAACCTTTTGAGTTGCTACTTTTACCGAACATATCGACGAATAGCATTAGAAATATGTATTGATAAAAATACTTCGGCGTATCTTAATTTGTTTGTGAGTTTTCCGTTTACTACAATGCCTGGATTAATTTTATGTAGGACCCTGCAAAAATGTCGAAAAGTAGTGACAACAAGCTCTATTTCTATTCTAACTTAATATGTATGTTCTTGGAATTTTTGTTGTTCGTTAATGTCATTCATATTTGTGATTACTCTAACGTCTGTACCATTAATCTCCGATTCTTAATGAGTCTGTAAAGTCTGGATTTATCAAGTGCCTTCTAATAATCATCGCAAACAATCCATATGAACTTTACAATGGATATTGCAACATCTTTCTATATGGGTCTTGTTACAAAACTTTTTCGAAAGTCAAATTGATAACAAAATATACGTCTAATCGGACGTAGGTATATCATCATTAAGATATAATTAGATGGATTTTAGTTTATATTCAAGTCACAGATGCATATCTAAACCTTTGGCATCTCCCTATTTTAAAGGTGCTTCATAACAAGAAGGTATGTCTTGAACGTTTCCAGCGGTGATGCGTTCTGCTTCCAAGACATGGCATCCTAAAAGTCGGTGCTTCCGTCCATTCACTGCTGCAAATGCAAAAGGCAGGTTTTAGCCCAATTTGGTGTTTATATTTTTACTTTCAGAAGTTTAGGGGTGGATCTAGTCAAAGGAAATGAATCGATGCATAAATTTACAAGGATTCCCTGCCATTACCGTACACTCCAGATCTTCCATCACACATTACGTAAAATAAAATAAGTTCACATTTTAATCATCTCAGTGACTATTAATCTGGGGTCCCCGAACACCATAACTATGAATTACTTCCGAAATTGTGTCCTCAAGAGCTCAACGGGACGTTGTGCACCATTAGTACCTAGTTCTGCGACAATTCTTAAATTCAGAAATCCATTTTAGGTTAAGTACATTTTTTGATTTCAAAAGCAGTTAGATAAATTTTTCTAACGGACATATACTCTGTAATGGCATACTTTTTCAGTTTTCCTGTTTCTACGAAAATGATAAAAGCTTCTTCTGCCAAGCGCATATACTACTAGAGCCTATTCTGAAATTTGTTAGATCAAAAACTAGTAAGGAGTAGCCCTATGAAAAGTCACCTTTTGGAAACATATGAAACTTCGCACCTTGCCCTTGTATGTGCATTGTGGACATTTGTTGAAATTATAGATAAACAACCCACTAATAAAATAAACTTTTACTCCATTTACTTACTCTACATTTTTATGCATATTTTACATTGTTTTTAATGCCACTGTCCTGTTTAAGAGGCTGCAACCTTTTAGCGTGGAACCTCTGACAATGAGACAAATCATTGATTAAACAGTATCTGATGGTAGTATGTACGAACTGTTCGCATAACTATCGCCTTTCAATCGACACGTACCATCACCAATGATAGCAATTTTCACTCGGATCTGTTGAGAAGAAACTGTTTACGTAAGAATATAATTTTTCATCATCGATATCTGTTTCCTCATATTGCTTCAGTAGTCTCAGAAATCCTTTCTAAACGTACAATGTTCTCCTAGTATTAAATAAACAAGAAAATTAACTGCACACCTAATAAATAAAACTGTTTTTTTGGAAGAATATCACAAATGCTCAAAATATTGTTCCGCCTTTCATATGCTATGCTGTTTTGTTAGCGACATTAATAATGATAGTGAAACTGGAAGACGAATTTGTAATTATGTTATACGACGAATGAAAACAGAAAAGTCGGATTCTCGTAATGTGGGATTATTCTTTCTTATAATAGGTACTTGAATATGATAATTATTATTGATAAATAGACAGTATTTTAAAATGAAGATATGGGTTATAATTTAATTATGTTTGTTTAACTACTGCGAATATATTATTTGTCAGTAATAGATCTCGTTCTTTCTATCGAAACAATTTCACGATGAGTATTGATTAATGGAAGTCAAATCTGCTGCTTGCTTGGTGACGGGTATTGTTCCACTCTGAATCTAGAATTTTATCCGACAGTTACAGTTAGAACAGGCTGGGTACTTTTTCAAGAAAAACTGCAATTTTTTGAACTTGAATTTCATTTATAGCAATGCAAAATTGTGGGAAAGCTCATAGAAAAACAATTACAAAGATATATAGTGGTTATAATTCAAAATAGAAATATTCGAACGTTTCGAAAATAGCTTCAATAAAAGTTTCTAAATTTTAGAAACATGTTATTTGAAATGGAAGCCCTGCTCTTCTGCAACAATGGCATAGGTGGGGAACTAAACCAATGTATACGACTATAAAGCCGATAGAAAGTTCTTCAGCGCGAAGTAACTCGCAAAATAGACGCAGCAAGACAGACGGTTGTTTGTCCAGTGTGAAGTGAAACCAGACGTGGCTAAAGTTATTATAGATATCGTAATGATTATTAACTGTGTATTATTTGCGATCACCGTTTCCTACACCTACGGATATCCGCAGTCTGATTTCCATCGTAAGTTATTATGGGCTTCCGCTCTTACCTGTTGTGCATATGTATGTGTGGAGTGAAAGTGAAATTTTTCTCTCAGCGGATCAGATGCTACTGCCATTATGAAGAGCTTCATTAAGTACCCCGTTTCACACATTCATAATCACTATGGGGAAAATGTTATTCAATATTTTTCACTAATCTACTCGTTTTCCTTTAGAAAAGTTTAAAATGTTTAATTATAGTTTTCACCCTAGTAAAGATTCACTTCAGTTTTCAAATAAATTGATCTAATCTAATCTTAATGGATATTGAAGTTGTCAGTTCTGCACATTTCCACATTTATTATTTATTTATAACTAAAGAATTAACCTACATAATTATAAAAAAAATGTCTGGGATAGTGCAAATTGTTTTGACTACAAAAAATAAAATTTAGTGTGCATAGTTTTCGGGAAACAAGTAACTTTGAGTTTACGAATTTTGTGAGTAGGCAAGTAGGTTTTTCCCTGAGTACCAGAATTATCTTTCCCACAAACATTATGGTTTATAATTTTACAAAACTAATTATTTTTTCCACATGTGTACTTATTGTAAGCATTCATTTTTCTGTAGTGCTATGAAATTAATAGTGGTCTATTGAAACTGAAGCCAGGTTTTTATTGCAGTAAATCGTTCAATTTCCATGATTAAACAAAGAACAATTGTATTTTAACCCCGTAGTTACTATGGTTTAATTGAATTATAAACAGTTCAATATGATTTAAAAGTTCATTTGTGTTGAGCTTTTTATTAACGCTAATTATAGGTCAATTTATTTACAAGTAAACTGTAAATCTAAATCACTATTGTCTTCTAACTATTATTAGAAGCAAATTAAACCTACTGCATAAATATGGTTGTTAATTATATTGCTAAAAACTGTGATTTCGCTTCCAAGCGATATTAAATATTACACACATCTTGAAAGGTTGGACCTTTACTTGATACGATGTTTTATCGATCTATTATAATACAACAAGACAAAGTGAGAAGATCTTTAGAAGTTGCTTTCTGAAAAATAACATGGGTACCCAACTTAGAAAGGAAAAAATAAAAACAACGATGGTCGAAGTGCTGCCTACTTATATTTCTTTTCAAAAAAATGAATTCCATTTATTATGCGAAAATTCTTAGACAAAGCTACAAATCTCGGAATTCCTTTATTTTATTATATAAGCATAACTATGACACAATTGTGAATTTATTATCCTTTTTTATTACTTTAAATCTACTGACTTATCTAAGGTCATGTGTCACCGTAAATTGTTGTATTCGAGTTTCGATTTATTTGAAAATACACTCGAATTAATTTCAATAATTGGACGAAAAGTTTATCTGTGAATGTTCCTATAAATTTCTTCGAATTCAATCCATATGCTTTGCAAATGTTGAGCTCAATCGATTGAATCTATAATCGGATTTTATGGTAACTGATTCATTTCTTCGAACGTTTTAAGTTAGAAGATGCAACTTTGGATAACCATATCAAGTACAGATGTAACCGGTAGACCTTGCAACACTAATCTATTTATCCGCATTCGTTTAGTTTATGCTGTTTGAAAAGGAGAATGGCAAGATTGAAATTCTTTAGCAGCCTTACATAGCATGATCAAGTACCATCTATCAATCTTTTCTTACTAGGCTCAACATGAGCATTTTATTTCGGACTAAAAAGAAATAGACTAAGGCCTGTGTTGGGGTTTCGCAGTTAATTCCAGTTACGTTGTGCCACTCTGTATTCAGGATACAGAACAGACAACTTGTACGGGTTTCCGGTATATTTTTAAGTAAATATAGTATAAAGGTACCTATTATAGAGTTGTAACGATCAGGAAGGAATTTAAACCTTTCTATTTTTATTTCTTCAGTAGTATCTATAAGGATTCTGATGCCGGTGACGATTTTCTTTGCCAAACCGTAGCCAGTGAATGTGAAACCGCAGTAACCAAAAAAAGAGTTGGTTAGTTAACATTTGTTACGATTAAAGTGAAATTAGTATTTACCTGTTGCGCCGATATTAAAAAACACAATAGGACGGCATTTGGGTATTTTAGGTGAAGCCGATTCAAATATGCGTCTATTCAACGATTTCGATCTTTATGTTTATGATGTTCAATAGTAAGATAGAAGCTGACTTTCTATAATCTCTGACTACCCTCGAAATTACTGACACTTAATTTGATTGGTTCCAAATAATAGCACCTTCCCCTGTTGTTTTCTTGTATATTGATAAAGTCGTTCTAAACTTTCTCAGAATTTTAACCACAGCCCAGCATCTATTTAATTGTAGGTACTTTCTTGCGATAATATTGTGCAACATTCATCGGCAAACGCTGTCAAATAATAATGTTCCACAATTACAACGGCGATTTTGCAATTATATGAATCTCAGAAGACAAATAACATAGTCTACTATTTGTAAGTTTTTACATTTTCATTAATTTATTTGTGATCGAAGTGAAGTTTTACCTTTCTTCCATCTTGATACCGTTTTCAAAATTCTTACTGTTTCAAATGACAGATTAATGTGCTGTTAAATAAGATACGTAGTTTTTTATACAGGCAACTGACTGCTAATTTTGTTCCCTTTAGATGTATTCATGAAGAAATACAATCCTATGCGTATCCGATTTTCAGTCAGCTTTCTAAATATTTCTTGCGGTTTTCTGGATAGTAGTGCGTCAATGTTTTGAAATTGATGTGAATACAATATCATTTTCCAAACATTGATAGACAGATATTTGTTTTCCACCAAGTGAGTTTCCCTTTGTAAGTTAAGAAATGTCTAATGGGTGAGGTGTAGCGAAATTGAGAAAGTAACTTAACCTTTGCCCAAACTAAAAAGCAGTTGCCTTCAAAATTACAACAAGTCCTGGTAATATTCTTTATTTGTGAGATTACAAACCGAGAAATGCAACGTTATATAATTTTATTACAAAAAGATAATGAAATTGCACAAAACAGCTAAGTATCTACCTATTTCTAAAGTTTGTGTTATAGGTACGTAGATTTTCACTTCGTGACTTTAGTTTAATGAATTTTATTATTGCGTCAATAGAAGAAATTCTAAAAACCAATCCAAGGAATCCGGGATAAGCGTTAAGTTTGTGGCGGTTGAACGAACATATAATAATGAATAGATATTACTTATTTTTATTAAATTAAATATTTTTCTAACATTATTTCAATGCATCTTTTATATTGAATTTTATTGTTTTCTCTACCCAGAAATTTTATACGATACTTGCGTGGATCTCTTAGTAATGCTTTTCCCTCAATTACATTACCCAAAATTCAGTACTCGGTACTTCGGTAGGACACCGATTCCAGTCGATCTGTCCTGGTTCAGGATTTTCCGTGGTTCCCTTGGGTCACTTAGGCATATGTCGCTTCATTAATAATATTCCTCGTAGAACCTTTCACTTCTTATTTTTGAACATCATCTCTTTCTTTCCAACCACCATCCTCCCATTCTCTCGATTCCTAAAAGGAGACTGAAGAGGGCTATCAGCCCCAACGTCCGGTCTAATCTGAAGGAATTGTCCGCTGATAATAACTAACAACTATTACGAAATTGCGATCCATACCTAATGGCTCCAACTCTATTAACGAATTAAAGGAAAAAGTGATTACGAGCATACTGTTTGCAATATTCCCAAAATTCTAATGTTTTCACACACACAAAAATTTTATTAAAATGGATAGAAGTGAGGGAGTGGCTATATATATATCTTCCGCGTTTGTAATTGTTACGATTACTTCCCGTACTCATAAAACAATCTTTTAGGTACTTCTGATTTCAATTCCGTGATAAATATTGTCTGAGGAAAAGCAATCATTCTTCGTAGGTTTGAAATTGTCGTCACAATAAAATTGACTTCCTTTATCTTGTGGATAGCATTTCAAGGATACATCGGGTATTGTAAATGGCCTAACAGGCACCCGTAACTGAACATTTTCCGGTTCTATTTATTCACAAATTTGACAAAGTACAATGACCGTAAAAAGAATTACAAACTAAATCAGATCTGAGTTTTTAAGGATACTAAGCAACATTACCATACATATCGTTACGTATTGTCAATTGTTAAAACGTTTTAAACAAGGTTTGGAAGGTGCTATTTATCGATTTAACTAACTATTAAACTACTTTTCAAAACTAAGATGTATGGGATGAAAGTCGTACATCAAATATTTCAGCTTTACATTATTTTTTTCCATTGCTCATTTTTACATGTTTCCAGTATACATGATTTTGATGAATAATAGAATAAAATAAAAAGTGTTGGAATAAAAAGCCATTCGTCTAACATAGCATAAAAAACAGTTAAATGGGTTGCTACAGAGTAAAATTTTATTGAGTTATTAAAGTGAAAGGATAAATACATACATAATTATATTATAAGGTTATAACTGAATAAGGAAGTTTGTGCATCGTACGGTAGTACATACTTTCTTCCACAAGTACCTAACCAACTTTTGCTTGTAAGGACATGACTTCACATTCAATTTTTTTTATGAATTCGATTTGATCTTGAAAGTAATTGTATTGACAAAATTATGGTTTTACTTACAATCTTCGCTAAAAAACTCAAAAAAAAAAATAATATTCAATCTGGTACTTCTAATTCGAACCGTTATTTCTTTCTTCATTAATACTAGATACGTATTTGCTTAGCTGACAATATTGGTACATACATACATGTTGAAACTTCCTGTACATCGGCTGTTTATAGATGGACATTGTTTTGGACACCACAAACTAGTTTTTAAAATAAAAACTAATAATTACATCATGGAAAAAATAGTTATGAATAATTTTTTATAGGTACACAGTTTGAATCTGTTTATGTCTAGACAATAACTTAACGATTTTACCTAATCATTCGCTGTAGGTATGTAAGCACTATAATAAAAATATATTACACTGACGATGAGATACCTAGGTACCTATAAAGCTTTGTGGTTTTTGCGGTCAATTTACGGTAAGTTAATGCAACAAACCGTTCAGTTAAAGAGTTTACACCAATTTGCTAAAATGTTTGTCAACACCATCTATTTCTTAAAAAGCAGGAGTAAGTAACTGCATCTATTATTCAATTAGTTCTAGGTAAGACTCTTCATAGTCAGTCAGTCACTGAAGCAAGTTATTATTTCATTTACCCGTTACGTTTCTGTTTTTTAGCGAACGGTTATCGTTCTAAATATGTTCTTATATGTGTAAAATTGTTACGTTATTTATAATACATAAATAAAGTAACAGCAATAATAATGATTAGAAAAACGATTCGAATATATTTACGATTAAATATGGACATTAATGGCTATGGCGGACAAGGTTGTACGACCTTGTGTTTAGGTGCTGCATTATGTGTTTGTAGCGGATTAATGAGAGAGAGTAACAGTTATAATTGTATGTGTAGATAGCTGTACGTATATTACTTACGTAGCTATTAAGCAGAAATTCATTGTAGAAAGTGAAGTTGAAACGTGTTTGGAACGCAAACTTGTCCAGAAATAGAGGAAGCTACATAATCTAATTTGAGATACTTTTTTTATCCAATCGTATTTGTTGTGATAACTTTTCTTAATAAAATTCTTTACCGTCATTTAATGAAGGTACGGTACGTACTATGTCAAAATGTTTATTGCTTCTCTGAACGACATAAAAAATGTAATAAAGGGCACCTTTCCAAATTTTAAAAAAGAGTTTCTGAAATTAAGATTTGTTTTTGTTCTTTCGTAAGCATTTTGTCTAAAACAAGGATATAATATAGATAGGTAAGTTTTAAAATTGGATATTTGGTTGGGTAATGGATATAAAACAGGACACTATTCTTTTCTAAAATTAGGCGATATTTATGTTTAAAATAGGGAACTATTTCTACGTGCTTTTGATTTCTTTTTAACAATGATTATAAGAAAATATAAAATAAACAAATAGATAGAAATAGAGTTGACTGACTTCTTTTCCTGGTACTTAAAAGTTCTGTTTAATTTCAGAGGAGTACCAAACTGTTAATTTTCGTCCGCTTCGCTATATCTACTACAAAAAAATATTAAGTGATTAATTAACATAGGTATTTCTTGGCAAAACTTTTTAAACGCATACCTTCCTTCAATAAGGAAGTGTAAATTATTAGATTCCTGATGATTACACTCTTTTGTGCAGGCACGTCTATCTCATTGTCAAAGCAAGAGATGGTTGGATAACTACATATATGTATGTATCGCCCGGTTTCATCCGATAATGGTTTTCTATTATACTGTATTGTGCAACGACGTATTTATTTGAAGAGTTTCTTCCGCAGCAAGCGAATGTGAAAGTGGTTTGTGGTTATCTTTAACATTATTTACGTGAAACGTGTGTTTGTAGTTGCTGCAATTGCAGATATTTTTTAAAGGAGCTTCCTATATATAAATAAATATATACATATTCCATATAGATATATAGATCTTACTTACTAATCATTTCCACTTGAGAATTTCAAATTTCCTTTAATAAATTATTACTGAAGTAAATTTTTTTATTTTCTATCATGGAGATAAGGGAAACATTAAAGAACACGGCATTGTATTGTAAAATGCCGATGTTTGTATTCAATTTACATTAATGCATATGATTTTATCATAAACCACTTCGAATTTCAATGCTAGATCAAGCGCGTAACCTGATTTCTATCTCCTATTCTAACGGATATTTTTATTTTTAACGTAAAGATTCGGCAAATATTGAACGGTAAATGTGCATATCTGTTGTTAAATGTAAATATTTATTGGCGAAGACAGGGTTACCACTTACTAATCAAAAAGGTTATTATAACGTCATAGATGATGATTATGTGCTACAAGGACCGCTTGATAAACTTTGTACACTAACTCGTATCATAGGAACGATAAGAGACAACTGGATATGATAAAAAACATTAACTACGTAACGTAGTATTTGCTGTTCAGTGCAGTTTCTGTTTATATTTAAATATTACTACCAAACTGTGACAAGTTTTTGTATTCCATCAGTGAAGAACTTTGGTGGATTTTCTAGGATGCCATAACTGCACCGTCGGTTGCGTAATGATTGTTCTTAAGATCTCTTTTGTAAGAAGTGGAAGTCGGACGAAGCCAAACCCGGAGAGTATGGCGGGTGCGGAGTAGGTTCTAATCTGGGCTTATACGTGACCACTTGGTACTTGTCGGTCGTGCACAGATTTTACGTTTACCCAACCGCTTGATGAAGCATTACTTGCGGGTCATATTGAATTGTATCTCAGTTCTTGTTTTATTATAGGAAAGGTTGGAATTTTCCGTTGACAAACAGAAGTCTCCAAAACTAGTGATGTTATTTTTAATAAAATAATTTCAACAAAACTACACGTCGTAAATTCATCATAACCAGAGCTTTAAAGCAATTAGAGCATATCGCAAAATAATTTTTATAATCACGTAACGACGATTAGATGGTGGAATTACAAAACTGATTAATTTTTGCTAGGTAGTTTAACATTAAACGAAATACTGTTTCTCCTCAGAAAACTGAAGTAAGATCTTCTAAAAATAAAACCATTTCAACATTTGACCCATTATTTCTAACTTTTCAATTACGTGGTTTTCTTTACGCATAATGTTACTACTCTGAAAAAACAAACAATTGGATAGTCATTAAATAATAGACAAGGCAAACTAGTCAGCAACTTTTATTTGTATTATTCAATTACTTTCTATTTATTTATAGACGCTTTAGTGAACCGTTTTATCAATAACATTTAACAAAGGGTCACAACAAAAAGTGTCAAAATATAAGAAAATCCCATTTAATCCATTAAACAGTAAATTGGTCTTTAAATAACAATAATATAATCTACTAAATGAATATTGCGCCAGACGATTAGTACTACTTTATTACTACCTAAACAGTGAAAGCTTTTACTGCACTTGGAGCATATTCTACCCTTTCATTACATTGTTAATGGAATGGACGTTAAATTTTCATCGGTCAATCTGATGCAGTTTTATGAAACATACTTTCAAGAAAATATACCAAATTACCCAATCCTTTTTCACTTGAGGGATGCGATGCTTCTGTGGAAATAAATCTGAACTTGAATGCAGGATTTATACATTCACATCGCACATTTCTTCGCTTATTAGATACGCTAGTAATTTTATGTGATTAAAACGATGTTTTTGTTTCCGTCAACTGTATTTTGTCATCTGTGGGTGTACTGCGTAAACATATACCTTTTACAGATTTAATTAACTGCAGACCATGTAATAATTATCATTTTCCATTAGTGAAGCTTAATCTGATTGATAATGAATCTCATGTAAGTTTGTGTCCTTAAAATGATTAATTCTGAAAAGAGACGACACCAACTGCATCATACCGATCTTTGTCTTCTTTTTTGTTTGGTTCCGTGTTGCAACTTACGCAAGTAAACTATTTCTATTCGACGGCAGGGTATGATGCAATTCGCATTCTACTAAATTCTTCCGTTTGTTTCCTACTAAACTTTGTCACATTGTTATCTGCGGCAGGCTGTAAAAGTGTCAGGTAATGGTAATACAAAAAGCGTAGCACAGTATTGATATATTTTCATAAAAGTAAGTACATAAGTAACTAATTGCTGTAAGCCAAAGCAGTTGAGTAAAAAGGTTAAGCAGGAAATGAGAACAATTGGCACTTATTAATAAAAGTGAACCAAATTAAGTAATCCGGGTACTCAAATTGACTATTGCTTAACCCAGTTTACAGTATTCTTGCTTTTAATGGCATTACAACATTTCATTGAAATATAATTGAATATGCATACACAAATATAAATAGTTAGAAGTGCCCATTTAAAGGTACTACAAATGTAGTAGAAATCTTCGTGTACCTACCTACTTAGGGCTGTTCTTTACGTACCTACCATAAGCTGAACTAGCTTAAGCACCTTGCCCTATAATGTGTGAAACGCATTGGTACAGTTGACGCACCGTATCTGATGCATGCCGTAGCCGTAACGTTGGCATTATTTTTTTGCGCGTCAAATACGTTTTCATAATATTAATATTAACAAGATTTAACATACTTGCATACGGTGAAAATTAGCTATATGCTATCTACATAGTATTTACATATTTGTTGCGGTTTTGTCTACTAGGCTTTCGAAAGGGGGCCTGACGTATCCATCCTTTTTTTGCATTAGTCTGAATTAGAAAGACATAGTTTGAAGTTTCTTGGGTGCCATCTTGAAAGCCATTCCCAATAAAGAAAATATCTAATAGATATCAAACCCAAACCATTTTGGTTAACTTTTTTGTTTAATGTCGTGATCACTTAATGATCCTTTACTTAAGTTTCTATGTTTTCTTATTTGAACACGATTTTGGGATATTTGTATAATTAGACAAAAACTTATTTTCGTGACCACTAAAATAAAAACCTCCAAGGTCTTGTAATATTCAAAGGCAAACAGAAATTACGACCTAATAATAAAAAGATTACACAAAGTTACTAAAACAAATAATATATTTTATAGTTCTGAAAAAGCTTCCATTTCTATAAACGGACGAACAAACGAAATTGGTGATTGTCACTCACTATTCATGGTGATTTGAAAGCTTGTAAAATAAAAAAAGTGAATTATAATAATAAGTAAATAAAATTGCAGTTTCTTGTAAAAATAATTAGTTGATACTGCTGCTGTGTGGAAATAAATCATCGAATTTCATGTTGCATGACAGTATAAAGTAAAAGGAAGATGCATTAACACTTTCAATAAATTTAGGATAATTGAAGGCAGTTAAACATGTAATAATTCTAAACTAAAAAATTATTAACATGCATCGGAAACAATAGACTTATTTATTGATTGTTGTAATTTTTGTAGTTATCTTACCTTAGGTTAAAGTTTAGCAAAATAAATCGTCGTCAGTAAGTGAAAATGAATATACAACGTTCTATAATGTTCTGTCTTAATATAGGTAATAAGCAAAGTACCTACCTAAAATGCAAGAATAGGTTGCAGGTTGAACGACCATTACACATACATGGTTTACTATCTGCAACAACAAGTTTTGAATTATTTAATGTTAATTTCTAATAATATTAATGTTTATAAACATATTTATATTTAAAAGTGCAGCGAACAATACTGTCCCTCCTTCTTCACTGAGTGTGTAGGTGCAAACTTTACAAACTAGAACAAAATCCTGCAATTACAAAGTGAGAAGAAAAAAAAAATATGAACAACCTTAACAAAGGAACTTGTCATGAATGTTGATCGAAGGCTTTTCAGTTTCTCGGGTAAAACTGCGACATTACACGAATGTCGCTAGTAAAGTAAGTCAAGATCAGCGGAAACATTACTTATTCCAATGTATAGTATTGTACTTATCATTAGTATCGTAGATATATACACTAGCAAACAGTCGAGTTATAACAGCACAAGTCGTAATGGGTTTCTACGTGTCTCTGGGTTCCATTGCAAGACTCCACCTATTTATTCTTCTTTGCAAAAGAAAACGCATGGGAGGACATACTACTTACTTTTTTATTACTCTACTGTTCACCGACTTCGAACGGTAGTATGTTGAGTCACCTTAAAATTTTACAAAACAACAGTAAGATTGCAATGTTATTTTACATAGAGATAATGTTTAAAGAGTTAGGAAATACCGTTTTGCAACTTTTTTCGTTCCATTTAGTTTTTCAGCGAATACCTACCGAATACATTTCAATACATTATAATGTACAGTTTAATGTCGCTCGTATATTACGTAGCAATGTACAGGGCTTGAGCAGCTTTAAAAATAAAGTATTGACATCAAAGCAATTGTTGTTGTTACTAGCTGTTCAATTGACTTTTTGTGTATATGGTACGCGATTTCTTCGCCAACTGTGAACCGATATTAAGGATTCCTTTTTGAATGGACTCATTCTACGAGTCTCGAACTTACAGTTGAGCTAAAATGTACATCAACAACATCATCATCCTAATTCTAACACTATTCTTGCATTTTTTACTTTTATAAGTCGGCTTTGTGATGATGTGTATCATCAGTGATTAACTTATGCAATGTCGCACACAAAAGTAAACACAGTAATATTATTGAGAGGTTGCGCGTGGACCAATCATTCGCATTGGTTATGTCGATGACGTAATCGCCATCTCTCAATAATTTTACAGTACATATATTTAAATACAGTGTGTTTGAGAAAACATATTAAATAATGTTGTCCTTTTCCGTTATTCAAGATTACTTTTCAAATAGGCAGTTCGTCGTCTGTAATCAAGCGTAGGCAGTTACATAGTAAATGCAAACTTAGCATGTTCAGCTCTAGAGGGACCTCAATAGGATGTCAAGCAAAGCAGGCGTAAGCCTTTTGTTTAAATGACACAACAAATTATTTGCAACATGAGCATTTCGAACGTAAAGAATTACTTCTGTTTCCGCAATTTTGGCCTTCGTTTTTACTTTTGTTTTTTTAAGCATCTAATTGTTAACATAGGACAAAGCAACCGCTTGCGGAACTAATTTAATTCCGGTAGCTCCTTAAACAAAAAGCACATTGTTTGTGTACATATTTTAAATAACACTTGCATAACTCTTTAACACGAATAAAATTAACCAAGTACAAGTTACACTTGTGCGCTTACGACAAGCAGGGCTTGTATCTATATTCTAATCGGCCGAACCTGCAATATTTCAGTATTTATATTCATTCACAATTACAATGTGACATCGTTTTGAAATCCTATTAAGAAAATTCGTTGATAAATTGAAACTTTTGTTTCTCAATGTCAATGTTCTTGCAAAGAATTGTTGATTGTATCATGCACGTTACAGGCGAAACGTTGGGAAATTTTTAATTTTTCTTTACACGAAACCGCATGCTCGAGAACTAAATACAACGAATAAAACAGCCCTTTTGAAAATGCGCCTCATGACGTTAATGGCATGCACGTCTAATAATAAAACTGAAAGAACATCGGTTTATTCGACTGAAACTCGAAAATTACGTGTAACTTCAAAGCAGCATCATGTTAACTGCATTTTGAGTGATAATCATTTGGAATCGATCGTACTAACTTCATTCTAACATTTAGAATCACTACTTAATTTAGCTGTCAATTTAGCGCTCTGCATAGGTATTATTATTATACATCCGCAAATTAACTGTTATTTTTTTCGTAAATTCTCTCTTGTCTTGCCTCGGCGTTTTGAAGAAAGCGTTTGTGAAATAATCGTTCATGCAAGCTAAATTAGAACGATGTAGATTTAGCAGTTACGAAAAAAAAATTGTTTTATTCATCAGGAGGTAAAATTCTACTCAAGTACACTGGGTGTGTTTGCCGATTGCGATAGCAATTTATTGTACTTTCATTTCTATGCGTTTGGTTTAGAGTTCATTAGTCAGATAATAATTATTTATTTAAAAGTTCTACCAAAAAACGCCAAAGAATTGTTTTTATTAATGAATAGGTACATAAAAGTGATGTGAATAATTGATATCAATGTCATCGATTTTTCCTTCAATGGTAAATTTATAATGACCAAAAGAAAGAGGTCGTAACAATCTATATAAACGAATTTTTAATTTACTACATAATAATAGGTACCTACTGTAGTTTCCTTTCCTTTCTCTTGTTTCACGAATTAAATTAATTTTAAGCCAAACTCACGAAACTAATGGCAGTTTTGGTTTTAGACTTTCCATTGGAAGACTTCCTGAGCAGTCATGAAAACTTTGAAGACAAGGCAAGTCACGGTCAAAACGAAGGCGATAAACATTCTTTCTTTCCTTCCTTTTCACCATTTGAACCACCACCTTTAGGTCATTCAAGACCATTTCTGTTCCAACCAGAAGGCGCGTTTAGTCAAAAACCAACCGCTCTCCAGAACGAGCTCAGCCAAGGAGGCCTTAAGAAGCAGTTTAACAAAGACGATTCGGCTGTCTCGCGTCTAAACCTTCTTGGTTCTGGTAACTTTGGAGTCCTTAAAGGAGGAACCTTCTACAATGATCACGACGGTGATGCGTCTGATGTCGATTATCAATATCGTTCTTACTATCAAAATGGTCATGGAAGGCCCTCTTACTATCCTAACCCTCAAAATCCAAAACCCCAGAGGCAGCAGTTTGCCAATTTTAAAGATTTTGCTGACATAAATACTCCATCTTATTCCCAGTATGTTGCAGTTTATGCTAAGCAAAACGATTCCGCCAGTAATAAAAATGAGAAAGTGATAAGAGCCCCTAAAAATATTTTCGAACAGCTGGCCTTGCTTGATCAAGAATCGGGAACTACTAGCACAACCACCGAACAACCATCAACAAAAAAAATATCAAAGGCAAAGCAGAAACTAACGATGCTGATGCCTGAGAAGAAGTGGAAAATGAAAAGTACAACCACGTCTGAGCCTCCCAGTGAACCATCAGAACCCATGTTGGCATTAAGTTAATCAGTAATGTAGTGTTTAGTAGTACAAAATGAACATTTATTAAATTTGATCGTTGCGGTTGTGGTAGCCCAGCAACCACGAAGAAGTTTAACACCTTTCAAGACTGTAAAAGTGTGCTCCTTAAACGAGCATATGGGGGCACTTCTATCTAAACTATCCTTAATTTTGCAGTTATATAATTTATGGAAATAGAACCTATAGGCGAAATTCTTATGGTTGAAATCGCAACAATTTTCATTGAGAATAAACTGAAAAAAAGTGCTCATTATATTAGATGTTGTCTCTTCATCGCTACTGCTTATCTGGAAGCGCACTCAGAGCCCTTTCGAAGTTAGTCGTATTAGAGAGCATCCACAGTGATTTAAAAACCGGCAAAATATAGTATTATTTTGTTGACTGTGTTTTTTTTGTTACATGTTTATGAGCCGCCACTGTTTAAAATCACCTAGTTGTGAATTTCTGAATTCAATTTCAAGTACACGTACGCCGTAGGTATACGTAGTAAATACTTTTTTCATTTTTTTTTCTGTACTAACAATAATACTATTCAAATAAAAGAGGGTGCTTGATGTAGTAGGATGCCTCATAAATTTCTTGGAATTTGTATGCTTACGTATGCAGCAATTGCCAACATTTTGAAAAAAAAAGTACATACACGTACAGTACTATTGAAGACAGTACCTTCACAATCCGATACACACTTTATTATATTGTATTCATTGAAATATGTATTTAAGATCCTTACCAAATATAGTTACCTGCTAAGCCTTAAGTACTACATACAGAAAGTGGACTTAAATGAGACGTACAAATTAATCTATTTTCGTACAGTGTATATCCACTCGGTGTAATTTTAATTATTCTTAAGCAAGTAATTTAAAAATTGTAAACGGATTCTTAGAGTCATTATGCAGTAAAAAATGCAACGGTATTAAAAATATAAAAATCAAAGTCTTCATTAGGTTAAGTGAAAAAGAATTGTAAACGAATAAAACTACAAATAAATATAATAGTTTTTTCCTCTTTTATTTGCATTTAAACGTCATTGTGATCTTTTTGTATTTGTATAGAAGTATATAGATATGTATTGTATGTCTATGATGGGTCTAATATTTCTTTGAAAGAAATAACTCGTGTAATAGTTTTGCGGTTCTTCAACGGAAGTGTGGATAAGTAAATTCCTAAATTTGTTTGCGAAAAACTCGATAAAAGTTTTTTTTTATTTCGGAGACGAAGCTCAGCAGATGAAATAAAATTTCACGCTGTGTTGACAACGGCAATAAAAACATTTCAGTGGTTTACTTATCCTTTGGGTGGGAATGCGCGATATTTTGATTGGCTTATGAACAATTTTAATTTTTCTCCAATAATCCAAATTCTCATTTAAATAAGGACATTAATATTAAAGATATACAAGACCTATATCTTAACCAAAATCGTTAGAAATACTCCAAAGAAGCTCTACAAATATTCCGACTCTTTTTCTTTTAAATTTCTAATGTTTACTGGTGTTGTTGGTAAAATTAACTCTCAAACGAAGGATTCTCCGTCATAAGCCACTGAGTGATGACTTTCATCCGTAACAAAAATCACGAAATCTACCACGGGGCGGCCTATCAGGATAATACGTAACTTTTCATCTCGCTCTATTTCCTCTGTAAGGATGTCCGTCCGTGTTGTGTGTCTCGTTCAGTTTTTCTCCGTCATTGGTCGAGTCGCTCGCAGGTCTGATCTGGTGCACTCTGTCTCTCATAACTTCATCCGACCCGATCATGGCCCACTGGGGACTCTATGACAAATGTATCCTTTCGCCAAGTTCAAATTAGTTCCGGCCGTATAGTGATATGGATAGGAGATACGTAGACGACGTCGAGGTAGGCGAATATCTCTCTGTGTGCACATATATGTACGAACGTGTGTGTGTTGTGTTGCGGGGAAAGCCCGGCTCTCTCTGCACACGTTATAAAACAAATAATGTCAACTGCTGACTTCGGAACGAATGAATACATATTTGTTTTGGCCGATATAATTTATCTCTGCGGGAATGCTCGAACGTGGTTTTTCAATTTCGTCTTTCGTTCTGATCGTGAATTTGCCAACTCCTACGCGGAATGTTTTATGGTTTCAATTGTTATCCGTACTTTAATGGAAATAATCGTTGAAATTGTTAAACATTGGACTGTATAAACTTCACCGTCATATCCAAATTCTTCTTGCAAGAGTACTTATGTATATCATCTAGAAATATTACTCATATTAATGAGATGCTAACCAACTTTGACAGGACCAATAAAATAATAATAAAATTTATTTTATACTTTACAACTTTGTAAGTTTTATAAATTATGACTATTAATTCGCCACCTTTGACAAAAAAGCAACAAGCGAAAAGTGAATAAGGCAGAAACGAGTTTTAAATCCCAATCGCCGTAACTATATTAGAATATACAGATGATAATGGGGATGTTCCTTAACTTAAAATAATATCAAACAATTTAATCTAAAATTAATAACAACATTGATGCCTAATATATTTTTGTTGTTGATTAAGCAGGATTCCTTTTTTTAAATTGTAGAACATTCATCGTGAAAAATATCGGACAACAAACGAATGTGGCTATTTCCTAAATTCTGTAAGCAGTTTGATTATACAAACATGTCTATTAGTTTACGATAAGAGTGTTAATTCGGTTTTTAGGTGGTCAAGGTTACAGTAGAAATAGATATAATTCATTTGAACAAAAATTTTTTTAGTTTAAGTAGGTACAGCTGAAAACTCCGAACATGCTGAAGAATCAAGTTAAAGAATGTCATAATGGATGATGTATTGGAACCATATAGAGGGGATGTATTAAAAAATTAAATTAAAGCATCTAAAGTTGTTAGGCCTCTCCCCTTCTTTAATATTAGGTGGATACGAATTTTTTGGATTCACTAATGAATTTAGGGTTGTTCCATTCGCGGAGAGACTCCAACATCGTCGTGCCTCATCCACACCAGCACTAACAGAACGAGGTCTTCCACACCCCACGTTCGCTGTTTCTCAAGGGAATCAACTTGCGTCGTTGACAATTTGAAACTTATTTTAACATTCATATAGGTATATGACCTGGTCCTCATTTAAATGCATATTTATAGCCCATCACCCCTGAGTGTCCTTGCGTGGAAACGTGTTGTAAGTTTTCGGCCGGCAAAGAGTAATAACCAAGCAAATAATGGAACAGGAGGCCTTGGCACATCCATTAAAAGATAATTAGTTCGCCGAAATCTCTTCGCAACTATAAAATTCACAGTACCACCCCAAAAGTATGGAAAAGGGGTAAACAAAAAATCATATACGCATAACAGACACACCTTTTTCGTGGACAGTTAGTAGCATAAATAAAAAGAAATTAAAGCAAACCGTACAGGAGTGTACCCACGAAGATGACTCTGGTTATTTTATTTTTAGATATTATTTTGTTGTTTAAGTTCTGGACATAGGTACCTACTCTTGGACGGTTTCCCTCCGGTTATTAGTAATCAATCGTAGAACAAATTTTATTCCGATACAACAATTTTTGGGCATATATATATTTAAGGAAATTCCTGTTGTTTTCTTCAATCCGTCGAATGTTCTAAGGCGATCATCGTGAACTGTTTTTGTCTTCAAATGACATTTGTTCATTTCTGAATCGTAAAAATCACTTATAAATTCTTGTCTGGTTTACAGCTTCCTTCTCGTACGTTTCCCGAAACATTGAAACTGCTCGCTTGCTGTTTTTTTTTTTTTTTTTTAAGAGGAAACAGAATCTGATGTTGACGCGTTGCTCTATAATCAATAGCGTTGGTAGAGGCTTACTGAAACCATAGTTTTGTTACTTATCATGGTTATCAGTTGGTCAATTAAGAACAACAAAGAGTGCTAACTTATCGCACAGTAAATTATATTCTGAAAAAGAGATTGCAATGTGAATCGCTTCTCAACCTGCAGTAACGTCGTTATGAAGAGCGTCATGGCGCAGTTAAGGTTTTACGACCCGACCTGCAAGATATACACAAATAATAAATAAGTTTAGTAATAGAAAGAGTAAAAGGCAACGTTGCCACCTTCGCGACTTCATGATAACGCTACACATTGTTATACACGGTGCCTTTATGACAGTTTTGTTTCTTTTAAAAAGTTTTATGGTCGTCCGGGGAAGTGGCACTTCTTCGGCTGGTAATTATAAATGCAAGAGACGATAACCGAGCGGAAGGAGGAATACTGTTCGGATGGAATAAAGTTGAATATTGTGATGAAACTTTTCCTTTCATAAAAATAAGACTAACTACCTAGGTGTAAGTATGTGTGTGCATTTATAACTTTTAGGGTTGCATACCTAGAAACAAAAAATCCGAACTCTTATTACAGGATCAGTTCGTTGTCACTGAAAGTTTAGTATCAATGTTTTGACACGAAATTGATACGTAGCAAACTTAATTTCTTTAGTTTGTTGTACGAGTACATTGTGCTGTTATCCATTTTTTCCTCAGGCATCATAAGCAAAAATGGTTCAAATTTATTACCTAAAGTAGCTACTTATGTTTGACGATATACCTACGGAACTCTCGGTGCCATGCACGTGTACGTACGTATGTACCTACATATTCCTTAAAATAACATTTGGGAAAAAGGCAAGCTGTTAGGTTGCAGAAGTATATTAAAATGTGAGTTTAATAAAGCTATGTATTTCAGTTAGTTAGGAGAGATCGGGTTTGGTTGAATGTAGACTGTCTTTTCGCCAAGGGATGCGGATGTTAATTATGAAGAACAAGTCCAGTTCCGACGGGCCAAGTCCCTTGGCGGGCCGCAAAAGCGCCCGTATTATTTCCCTATCTCTCACTTTCTGCACCATTTCGGACAGTTCTTCTTTCCCTTTCGAATAACAACAACGGATTTCCTTTATCTCTTAATGGGCAGTCACAACGATGGTGTATAAATTTAATTTAGACTTAGAATGTGAGTAAATATGCATATCTTTCTTTAAAATAATTGTAGGTACCCACTTTTGGAGTTAAACTAAATTGGAAAGGCGAAACGGCGTATCTTAAAAATGTTACAGTCTGTGGAATTACGGATTATTTATTACTAAATGGACACTGAATGAATTTGTAATTATTTTCTGGAGAAAAAATGCCATGCAAGAAAATACAATAACTGGCCGATGTCACCCTAGACAAAAATTTTCGGTCTCTCTCCAGTCTCTCACAGTCTTTCAGCGTTTCTGAGAGCGTCTTTCACAGCCTCTCAATTATTGCCTAGGTGTTTTTATGGATCTCTCACAGTCTCCGTATGAGAGACTCGAACGATAAAATTGTTAATTCAGATATTGGAGTCTCTCACAGAGAGACTGAATGAATAAAAATGAAAAATTGAGAGACTCGAGTCTCTCGTAGAAAGACTGGGATCTCTGAAATATGTTGAACTTTGAAAATTTTAACCATGTCTATCGAGGCACCACTTATTGATAGGTTCTAGTTTCTCGTTCAGAGACTGGATACGAAATGGGGATCTCTCTATGAGCGACTCAAGTCTCTCGTTCAGAGACGCTATACAGTTTTTGTAACAGTCTCTCTCAGCGACATCAGAGAGACGGAGACTCGAGTCTCGCTTTGAGAGACTCCGAGAGACTGAACATTTTTATCTCGGGATTGTTTAGATAATTTAGATGGAATCAATACGGTGGGATCGTCTTTAACGAAAATACTTATTAGTTGGTTTATGTACCAACTCTTGAAAAAGGAGTGAGTATCTAATAACACCTAATTGGATGAAGTGCCCCTAGTATTCATTTTCAATATTAAAAAATTAATGCAATTCTGCGAATAACATAAGGTATTGTCAGAATTAAAAAATAAAAGCATTTCATATGACTAAATATACTTACACTTTCCAAGTTCTAATTTAATAAATCGCTACAACGCCCACAGCGATGGCGTGCCAACCTGCTATTCTTACGAATAAACGTAATACCGTTGAATGTTTAACCAGTCATAAAAGTTGAAAAAGTCGAATAAAACATTTTCTTTTATTGAGTAAAGTACTCGCTGTGTAAACAGTCACACCCCAAGCGAAGCGACGCTGTTCCGTTAGTCATTTAAGTAAAACTTAATTTTCTTGTATAGAGCCCCAACCAACGTGAAAAAAGAAAAACTTTTTCTCCCGCGAGATATTGCAGACGCTCGAATTGAGTTTTGGCCCGGACCGCTACCACCGCTGAGCCTTTGATTTAATCAAAAGACAACTATTAATATTTCATGGTTTCGGTGTAGTGATCATAAATGAGTTGGTCTTTCCGACTTATAAAAAAGGAAAGTTTAAGCGAACAAGTTTCGTGCTTTGAAAAACAGACGTTCTTCAATGAAAGGTGGATGTTCTATCTATGCGGACATTTGAATTGGACTCTACAGGGTGGTAGACTGGTGTACGTACAAAGTAGGGCGGGGGACAGTATTTGTACTTTTTACAATATACTTTTGTAATAAATCACCTTTATAAAGGGCCATAGTTTGATGCAAGCTTTGTTGACTGCTAATGAAACATTTTTTTGCACGTACGTCTTACTGTTTCAATAGTTATAGGTCATTACTACCGCGATAATACTATATATAATTTTATAATACGGTAGGTGCATAATAAATTATTTTACAAAGAATTAGTTTTAGGTTTTTGTCTGTTTGTTGTTGAGAATGATAGTCGAGACTTTTAGAACCCGTCCTAGTACACCCACCTGCAAGATGGAACAATTATATAAGAAGACGAAGTGAACGGAGGGGTGGTTGTTCGTTTTTTCTTTGGTCTTTCGCGCCTGTAGCTGGGGACATTGTGTCTCCTGTCACGAATTTGACTGACGCCAAGTTTGCAATTGCTTATATTCGGGACTCGGTTGAGAATTGCTTTTGTGTTGGGAATGCATAATTGGCACTTGGAATTGTGTAACGTCTCTAGAAGTCGGAAACCACCAAGTCGCGGCATAAGCTTAGATCGCAATCTAAAACGGCAACGTGTACGGCTGGTTCGCTTGGGCTGACAAGTGTCAGGACTTTCGCATGATATATGAGAAAAATAAGGAATTAACTCGAACGCGCGTGATTCCTCAGGGATATTCGGATAACGGGATACATGATTAATGAATGTTGCATTACAGACGCTCCTTACTTATGCATGTATGTTCCTAGAATCTTGGCCCAAACGATCGAACGTTTTCACGCCTTGCGCCAGTCGTAAATAGGACCTGTTTCCAATCTTCGTTCGCATCGGCAACTTTTCAATATCTTGTTCTTTCGATTGCGAAAACGGCTCCGCTCAACGGAATCTACGACATTAATGATTTATGAGATTAAGCTCTGGTAAAGTTATATCAGATTTCTCAAACAAAAAGCGACCATGTGTATAGGTGATGAAATTTATTGTTTCAACTGAAGGTACCTATAGATGAACGGCGAATATCGATTTGAAAATATCCAGAAACATGCACCCATGATCTGTTGGTGTCTTATATTTTTCGTAACAAAATCTTTGATAAGGATGATAAAATTTGGCAAGTACTAACCCTTCAAAATAGCAAAATACGTCTGCAATTAATTTTTTTTTGTTTAAACGAATAATGCAGTTATAAAATTTCAGTATGTGCCATAAAACCAAATTTATTTGAGGGAGCTTAACAAATAATAATTAATATTTTGACAGGGCAATTCAGATCTGAAGTAATACACGTTCCAAATTAAGGTCGAAGATTCCTATCAGTAGCGACAGTAATGAGTTTGTAGAATTGTGAAGTAACCTCTCTATACTTCTACAACTGATGATATGCAACGGTCTGTAGAGAGCTAATTGGATATTTATTTATAAATCTCTCTGTTTTGTGTTGTGTGTATTTTTCACACTAAAATTTTTATAGTAGTACTCGTAACACCACCTATTCATAAAACTGATCGGCTTTTCGTTCCAAGTTTTTTTTTGAGTTTTATTCTAGCTTGATTCCACTTTCCACTGATGAGATTATCGTGTGCTAATTAAGTCAATTAAGCATTTAACATTCCTTATTAATTTTATTTACATAAATGGTTAAATGCGTAAACGAGTAATTAAGTTGAAATTCAGCTTCGTTGACAAAGGAATGACGAGAATAAGAGGAGAGAAGTTTCGCGTTGCTCCGGGAATGGAGGTTAACTTCCTTCGTTAAGCAAATTGCGTTAAGAAGACTAAATTAAGCGGGGGATGTAATTTTTATTTAAATGAAATCAGAAGCGGGAACTCTTCAAGTGATTTAATTATTACGCTGTATGTAATCATGTCAGGCATTTCCGTCGTTTGGCACAACTGATGGATAATAATTAATTTTTTTTTTTGGTGTTTAGTATATTCAAAAACGCTCTGTTTTGTATATTATCAGCAAATAGATGAGTAACTAGCTACTTTACATACAATCGTACTCGGTGGTGATGGCTGGAATTATACAGGTACAGGTACACACAATTAAATTAATCGAGTATGTCGTGTATTTTAAGAAAAATAATACGTTCGTGAGATACACCACTTACTAACAGGGTTGATGACTATTTTTGCAAATGTGTATTAGTATAATCCCCTCGTAAATTGATGCTTAAATTGTGGAGTGCACCGAACGATGTAATCCATGGTTGGAGATCTAAATAATCAGTATTCACGATGTCACCGGTTCGATTCCGGCTTCGCTTGTCTTACTTTAATTTTGTCAGTGTTCCTTGGGTCATTTAGGCAAACGCTAGGGCAGAAATATTAAACATACTATAACCATTCGATTCTCTCTTGTCTTCATTTCGTCCGTCTTATTCCCACTATTCCTAAATTGATGTTGAAGCGGGTCGATCTTCCTCCCTGCCTTCCGACTTTTCACTATAGTCTAAAAAGGAATATAGCTCGCCCCCAGCATTACTAGCACTTACAGTTTGCTGATTGATACAATTTATTTATTATTATTGCTCAAATAGAACTAGCTCTTAAAAAACCATTCGTTACTGCTTTTATGGACTTTGTTCAGCTTTTTTGTCAAACCATAAGGATTCTACAAATAATTAAAACTAAATCTAGTATACGGTTGTATTGATGACAAATACTTACAGTCGATATCGAAGCAATCATGTAAGCATAACCGTACGTATAGTGAGCAGAATAACGTTTATATAAAATCGGAGGGGTGAAAAACTCGGATGTAGTGAACACGATCGTGAAATCACAAACAAATGTCCTCTAATTTTTCAGTAGGGAGCGCAGTGTGTACCGACTGTGCGACGTTCACGCTCAAAAAATCATTCTGTAGTCCAACCGCTACCGTTCCAGAGATTATTGCTCCGGATGAAGTGTTTGTTTAGGTTTGTTTGATTTGCGATAGAAAGATTAAAATGAAGCGATGCAGAAAACTATAAATATAAGAATGTGGTCCCTCCTGACCAACGGCATAATTAATCTAAGAATTGGGTTCGAATTATCCGAAGATTCTGCGTCACTTGTTAAAATTCATACCTACCTACTCGTTTTATATTGGTACACATTAGGTTATTTGGATGAACAATAAACATTATAATAAAGACAATATAAAAGGTCACGTATCAACTTATTTTAATTATTTAATTACCTTTTCTGAGCCTATTTAAGCCATTGTTCGTGCAGAGGTTTTGAAAGGTTATACAAATTCACAGAAATGAATATTATTAGCTTCACTAAATTTTTCAAAAGCTACGAAAGTTGCAGAGGGTAACTTGCTACTGAATCTGTTCCGCTTATTAGTCCACACTTTCGTATGGGTTAGTGTTGCCCAAATTCAGTCTTGGTCTTGCAGTCTTGGTCTTGTTCTTGCGTTTTTGCAAGACCAAGACCAAGACCAAGACTGGGAGCGCAAGACCAAGACCAAGACGAAGACCAGGTGTATTGGCGCAAGACCAAGACCAAGACTGGCTAAGTCTCGTCTTGTTCTTGCGTTTGGGCAACACTAGTATGGGTGTAATTTAGCTAGTAAATAGAAAGGAAATCGACTGCGCCTATCGTTTTGGTATAAAAATTGTGCTTTTGAACGATACTTTTGCGTAGAAGAGAGGTGTCTACCAAAATAGGGTAATAAATTAAGTCGGCAAAAGGAATGTAACATGTAATATGTAGGTTTCGTAGTGTCCATAAACAATCTCTGTAAGTGACGTAGGAAATTTTGTCGTGGAAATATGAGAGGTGGCATCAGCTGAATTATAGAAAGTGACCAGTATCCAATTTAAGTTTAGTGTGAAAGAGACGGGGTCTGGACCGGTAACGGCTCCTTTGGGAAGAAACTTCATCCAATGATTCAGGACCCGCAGCTATCATATCGTAGTTGGCGCGTTCTCTCTGTCCCTCTCTTACCCTCTCGCTTCAGTCATCCTAACGAAACATGAATTCATAATGAATGTTAATTTACTGCGAAATTGACACTAATCTACTTAGGTGTAAGGGACACCAAGGTTCCTTACGCTTGGCAATGTTGGTTGTAATTTTTGAATTTTATGAATTAAATATGACAACATTCCGTTAACGTTCGTATACCAAGCGAACATAAAAAAAATAATAATAAAACAGCGTAAGGACTTAAGGACAGCTGCAATAGGATTTAGACTTTCAAGAGTTCTTTAAATGAATGTCGAAAGGACGGCCGGTTTAGCCAGTATAAATAGCAACGTAATCTTGATAATTTTTAGAGTTACTAATGTTAGGTACAGTTTAATAGAATTACTTACATAAGGAAAGAGTAAAGTAAAAATAAAGTTATTGCATTCGGGAAAATAATTACAAATTAAAGACAGCAACCAACCAGGACACGCTACAGATAATTGCTAGCAACGGATTGACTTTGTCATCACTTATCATCAGTAGAATAATAAAAGAAACGTTCTTTCCAAAAAACAATGACGATGATGTTTGGATAATAATTTTATGTCGCATATTAATGCATTCTTCGAATTTTCAGCTTACCTTAGGAACACCAATAAGAGGTAATGACAAATTGCGGTTTTGTATTACGCATTGTGCTCGTCACGCAATTCACGCATTATTTGCCCAGCATGAACAACAATAAGGGTGAAACGTATTAACTAGGTAATTCATTAATGTAAGAAGTGTTACTTTAATTACAATTTTAATAAAAAATTCAAATAGATTCTCACAAGTGATAAGAACCCCCTCAAGAATTTAAGTAGAGGGAGACTTTGAAAGGAATAACATCTGCAAAAAATATAGGTATAGCAAGATAATATTTGAAATTAAAATTGAACGTGCTTAATAAATTGCGACAGTTTGTACATTTTATTGTTTATTGTTCACAGTTTATACCATTGTTTTAATGAATCGATTTCTGTATTTAAATTTATGCTTTAACTGATAGTTATTTATAAAAAAATTTAGTTAATTGTATGTGCGCAACAGTTGACGCATTGCATTGCCATTGTGGGATTCACGTAATCGCTTAATGGTCGAAATAGTCTTTTGGGCATTGTTACAGCATTATGCAGATAATTGTGGTAATGCTGAGCGTATACATATACAAACAGATACACCCATTAGTCAAATAGCTCGCAAATTGATGCAATTTCCAGCCCTCAATAAGATTATAAAGTTATTAATTGCTTATGATATGTGGTTCCATGGAGACGTGCAATTACACTGGCGCTCTTTCATTTGGTCCATAAAAGATAATATTAACGGTGTTGCAACAAATAATAATAGTTGAATCAATTCATTTTACATTTTTATATGTTACTAATTTGTTAAATTAGTAAAACGGAAAAGAGAATTGTTTCAACTGGTAGCAGTTCTTACCCCATTTTATACCGTGCCGGGCTCATATTATAGGTATAACCTTCGTCTAAGGTATCTGCTTTACATTGTTTTACGTGCGACCCAATAGAGTGCAATTTTGTATGCTATACACAGTACTGTGAAGACAAACCACAAAGCTTTCCTTTCAAAGTCCTCTTTACTTAATAATTGGCTTTGTATTTATGTTTTTCGAAACGGAACTGTCGGTATCGATTTTCATTTATGCTTCAAGTATAATTTTAACAGGCATAAATAATTCCTAAGCAGCTGATTAATTAATATCAGTTAGAAAACTGGAAATAATGCAGACCTGTAGTTAAGGATCGTTAGGTTATTTTGGAAAATGTAATACAATGTTGTTTCTTGGAGGGTAATTAGAATCCGATAATGTAAAGTGGCTCGGGTGTTGAGAAGGAAACCCTACGTGGAGACGCATAAAATTCTCCAAGGGCCCATCATTGCAGGAGGTTCTGGTCTCTCAGCTCAAGCCACTCATTAGTGGGGGTCGCGGATCTTGTTTCAATTAGAATGATCGAGAGCTCCGCAGTCTTGTTACTGCCCCTCCTGTTTCATCACCAATGATGATGAATAACCTGAGAATCAACCTTATTCACGCAGTACGGAAATTGATTACTTCGTAAACTTTAAATCACACTTTAGCGACTCTAATAAATCTCATTGCATCGTTAAAGTCATATTACTTGTTACGGCCAATTCTTACGTTTTAATTTTATAACGAACTGTTATTCTTAGATGTCTAGTAGGTTATGTACGTACCCAACAGTTAAAAATTAATAAAGCCGTTGTATGTAACCGTGTCAATCTAGCCACTGTGTAAAGTAACAGACAATTTTTATTAGTAACAATAATTACTAAGAACAGCGATGAATGTACAATGTCGTACATTAAGTCAATGACCTTTGTGTGTTTCTGCTATATTCCTATTCGATGAGTGGACAAATTTTAAGGGAAATGCTGGCCAATCCTGCTCACTTAATAAACATGTATTCATCTCGGTTATGGGTCATTTATACGGAATTTTTCACACCCTTTTCCACCGCTGTCATTTAATTAAGGGAATTTATGAATTGATGATGTCACACCCCGTCCGATAGTTGATAAGCCGCATTTCGTTTGCTATTCATTCAAGAGACTTTACGATGTGTTTTTATCTTCGCCGCAATATTTTGATCACAATGACTCTGACATGGTCTATAACAAATCAACCGCACCTTACGAACAGTGGCGTTCACTGTTCATTTACTTCGAAATCGAGACATAGCTACATATAAGAAAAGAAGAAACATTTTTATTTTACGGATAAGGTAGAGTGGTTATCTACTCGTTTATATGAACTTAAGATTGGATCCTCTGAATTTACTCCATTGGCTGCTTATGTCACATGTACAACGTCAAGCTTAAAATATCATGGAGCATCACCTTCAAGAGATGAGCTCAAGAGACAACTGAACTGAATACACACCACAAACGGTAGGGCAAACCTGAAAAGACTCATTCTTCATGAAAAAGCTATTCCTACAGCTGTTACTTACGTAGAAAGCAGTGTTCCCAATTCGAAAGTTACTAAACTCTTAAGTTCTTTGACTAAAGGGATGTGCCACTGGATGCGAGACTTTTTCTGTACAGTAAGTAGGTACATGCTTGAAATTCTGTTTTCATGAATTCATAAGAGTTTCATTTTAGTTGATTATTGCATTTATTTGGTTGTAATCTTATTCGGTAGCAGGTAATTACAAAATTTTTGTTTTCATTAAAAATTCAAACTGTTTGTTTCGCCACTGGTGGGCATATGATAGGCATGCCTATTGAATGTCATTTGCATTTTCAAATGACGCTAAAACGCGTAGCTAATTGGAACAGTGCGCGTGCCTTTATTCATCATGAACCAGGTGAGGGAAGCGGTCACGTTTTTGCTTCGAACTCATTCATTTAATTCGCTTTATCTTTGTATCTTTTCGATTACGGTGCGCAATAAACTAGCTTAATGCATGATAGGAATATACAAATGCAGCAGTTGGACACAGTTTTTAACGATTTCCACTGACCCTTTCCACATCGAACGATTAACACCGTTTTCCAATTATCCACACATGCGATTTACCCTCTCACACGTGTACACCATTACAACGACCGCACTTTTAGCTATACAGACAAGACAATTCTAAATAATAAAATTTTTCATATAATTCAATCGTATAATATTTAAGAAAGCAACTAATAGTAGATAATGTTACGGGTAAACAATATACAATAGTTCGTAGGCTTTCACGACCTGTGTCTTAATTGCAATAAAAATTTAACCACGGCAGAAAAGCCCAGAAGCTCTTCATCAGCGACTGATACTGCTTCGTTATTCGCTGAAATTGAAATTTAAATTATCCATTTCAACTATTAAAATAAACAAATAAACTTTTTAGAAACTTGTCCAAAACGCAAAAGATCAGATCGATAAGATGGCGCTTTTCATCTGTAGCGCCCGAAAGCAATAGTACGGTAATAAATCATACGTTGAAAACTACATACCTACCTACATGACAATGTAACAAAAGAATTTGGAGAAATTTTAGAAACATTAATTGGATTAATAAGGACACGGTCATGTTTCAAACTTTGAATATTCTAAATTCAGTTGAATGTATTTATATAGGTACCTATCTAGTATTAAGATACCTATCTGATGGAAAATGTAAATGAATTAATTCCATCTCGTGGCGTCATCGTCGCAATTTGTGTTGTCTGTGTGTGCCTCGTTCAAAGAGCTGCGAAGGTGGTTTAATTAAAACATCTGTCTCGCAACTAGACATTTCCTCCTGTGGGATATTATAATTGTACTAATCGTGTCTATCACGAGAACACGTTGGGAGACAAGAACAATCTAATTATGCGCAGCTCCGCTCGACGTGGAATCCGTAAACGACATCATAAACAATGATTGACAATCGGCCCTAATAATGAACGGTTCACAGAGGGGTAGCACTAGCTAAATAAATAACTTGTAGTGATATTTTGGTCTATACGCTCTGTATTATTAAAAGTGGTTTGGAGATGGCTGGGAAGCAATTAATATTTTTTCGTATTTGTTTTAGTGATCCATGTGACCGACGGAAGTTTGGGTTGGGCATGGTTAAATACCCATGAGAAAATAACGATTAAAATATAGTAAAATCTACAGAAATATTCATTTCTTGACTGCTGGGTCCGCTGCTAACAAAATACTGACAAAATAGGTTAAGTTTATGGGGTGTATTCTCATGCCCTTTCCTTTACTGCAAACGATTCGCCATGCTTATTAACAGATGGCATTTTCAGTATGTGCCGTGCGTATCATGATCACCGGCTGACGTATGCGACCCCGTACGATTCTGATATTTTTGGACGACTATTGCCCCAAACCTAACATCTAAATCAACATTTAGCAGTAGAAATCCAAGACAGCTATACATTTTCGTTTTCAATGGATTTTTTTGTTGTTCACAGTCAGAATCTTTCTAGCACCTTCTTCAAACGGTAAGGTAGTAGTGAGTTGAAAGGGAATAAACTCAGGGTTTAATTTAGTGCAAAAATAAACATGGAAAACGGAAGTCGTGGGTCCCACTTCTATTGTAGATGTATAATGAAACATTAAAAGAAGAGAAACGGAACAGGTTCGTAAACATGGTCGGAAAGGCCTCGGAGGAAGAATCATAGCGCCCTTGAGAGGGGACCAGAGCGAAGCTTCAACGATGCCTTCGTTCCCACCTCTATATCTCAAGAGATACAACCTGCGAGATGTATGGGGTCTCTTTAACATCGGTTAGGCGAACAGCACGCGCGCGAAACGGAAAAGGAGAAGAAAACACCAATTACGACCATTAGTTTTCTTGCTTTCACTCCTGGCTGTTCCACGTTGTAACCTACTGGATATCTCCGGGTCATCCATCAATTAATTTGTTACTTAACCGTCCAGAACGGAACACTTTTCCCTTTTTGCAATCGATTATCAAGCACCTTTAGCTTCGCTTTTAAATAAACAGATAACGAATACATTCAATTCAACTCTTCCTAGGAAGAACAATGATATCTTGAAAAATTCAGGAATATGTAGAAGCAATGAGGCATATATATATTTAAATTACATGAAATGAAGTTAAAGTTGGCTAAGTAGTTGAAACCCAAACGTTGTCGAAACGCGCTGTAGCTTTCTAAACATTTGGTGGAATTTTGGATTAAACACTCTATTATGTTTTGTGTAAAATTGCCTAAGGAAACGTCACACCATTTTAACTATCGTCTGATTTGTTTTTTCATTTACTTGCTTAGTAAAACTTTTACATTTCTTATTTCATGCTTACTGCTTCCTTTTTTGTATTTCTTCGCTAGTAACAAAATACGAACACCAACAGAACAGTGTTTTAAAAAATAACAGTTGTTATTAAGTACTCATATCAATAAAAACAAACCTAACTGAAACCGACTACGACTATCCTTAAAAAGTTATCACCCTTCAAATGGAGGCAGAAGAATTTTCTTTTTATTTCGATACGTGTCATTTAACCGATAATGTACGAAAGAATACAAAACACGTTTGTTACATGATAAAAAAAAGGTTTTACAGTCACAAAACACAACTTCCCGTAAAATGACGCAAACTGAAAGTAACACACACATCATCCATGCATTATTTACGGTAATGGATGTAAAGGGCACGTTTATATTTGCGAATTTCGTGTGGGTATTCGGTAGCAAAGGTACACGCAGTAGGAGTGAACGAGACGTCGCGATGCCGAACCCCTAAACGAATATTTTCATTATTCATGAGCCTCCTCTTTATGGAATAACGCTGATATTCAGATAACGCGTAGGAAAACAATCAATTTTGTTTTTTTAAAAGTTACGCGCACGTGAAACGTATACGCAGGTGGCGCCGTCTAATAATGTACGTATGCATGAGTCGCATCGCCTCTTCTGATGATTATACCTCAGAGTGACATAATAAAACGGGTGTGTACTGGAAAGTTATTAGAGAAAAAGCTTCGCTCTATTAATTGTTGGTTGTAGGTGCTTCGTGGAATACTAATGGACGGTTTTGTCGACGACCAAACTTTCTGCACTGTAATCAAAAATATTGAACAAGACATAAAGAGGTTCACATTATTATTAAATAAGTACTTGCACAATTGTTACCTAATAGACATGAAATGCTCCAGAATTCATTGTAGACCAAGCGCACTAAACTGCATTTTGTATAGCCAACAAGTAACTATCGTCGACTATATCGTTTTGCGCACCTTCAGTTTAATTAATAAAACTTGTAATAGTCGTTGTCATTTACGTAAACGTAGACTAATGTTTAACCATGGAAATCGTGTTTCGAATGGTAGATACTTTTCATGGACCCACATTACACCTTCTGCTCACGTTTTTATTTGGTATAGTCTGCTTTGTAACGTTTACACTAACTATATTAACTCTCAAATTTGGTGGATATTATCCAAAAATCTTTCTAATTGTATTGGGCCGCATATTTACGATAAAAAGTAACTTTTCTCAAAAGGAACTGATGACTCAATACGAATTGAACTGGATATTATAAATTTTTGTTGGTTCTTATGCGGTACAAAGAAATGTGATTGCGCGGCAGATAGTGGACGAGGCAAGTAAACTTAATAACCTTTCCAGTTCGGTGAATATTGAGTTCTGTGGCGATTGCGACCGCTAACTCTCCGCATGATACGACCACTTGCGAATCGAGCTTAGACCAGATTAATGTCTCCTGAGACGCAAGTCTACGAATCAAATTGAGTTTAGATTGCAGACCACCGATGGCCATCCGATCTTCCTCTCTCTGATGCGGACCGGTCAGACGTCAATAATTGTTCTCTAATTTTCTCTAATAATCTCGCCAGCCCCATGTCATAACGAAAGACGAGTAACTTACATCTCCAAGAGAGAAACACGTTCATGCCGGTTTGATTGGATATTCCCTTTAATTTTTCTTCGTCGTCTGTGAAATTGTATTCGATGTTCCAGTAAAGGAGGCGCCTAAATATTTATCGAAATATTATACCTTATTATGGTGAATTTTTTTGTAAAGGAAATTACACGTCAAATGCTAAATTGAGATTTCAAATTTTCATTAGAAATTAGTAGTCATCTTGAAAAAGTATCTCCCTCTTTAATCTAAATTACCTTTAAAGAACACTTAGCTTTTGACAAGCAATTTGTCGAAACCATGACATGTTAATGGCGATTTTGAAAGTTGTATAGAGTTGCCATTCACAACGAATTACTGTAGAGGCCTTGATATTAAACAATTTGAAAAAGTTGGACAGTTGGACTGGAGAAGTGAATCCATCAACAGAACTGTTTATGACCAACATGTTCAAAGTAAATCGGCCAAGGTACTATAAGTCATCGTAGCAACAAAATCGTTAACAAAAAGAAACGAATGAAGCCAAAAGTTCACCAGCTGAGAACCGCACACGTTGCTGTGTAGAAAGCCAGTTCACAGTGATTATACCAATGAATTATCCTAAAAACAATTGCTCATGAAAGAGAGTATTGTTTTTAGGACTATTTGCTTCCATGCATGGCAGTATGCTGCCAGTTATTTAAAATATTTTTCTTAAGTATATGCAGGACCTCTGTTTTCTGTCTGAATAGCAGTTTAAATAATTTGTTCGATAACTGTTTCGTAAAGTGATAAAGAGAGGTGGTGGCGGGATAGTGCAATTTATTTTCCTTTATATACATGACAATAAAATATTTAAAGGAGAGTCGACGTAAACTTTAGTTGGAAACAGCCGTTCGTCTAACTGATAAGTCCTCAGAGACCGCGGTCAAAACATGGAAACTGACAAATGTCTGTGAATGTAAAAACTTTTACACGACAAAGTTTTGAAAAATTATCGACGAGCAGTCATGCGACTTGCGAGATGGTCTTTACAATGTGCCGCCTAGTTTTGTTGTCGAGTTGAAAAGTTTAAGTCCGATGGGAGCACATTAGAATGGCAAACATCGTTCTGAGACTTGGATAACGATATACAACCAAAGCCAGGAGCAACACAAGGCCAGAAATAGAAACGTTGTGCTGCTCGTGTTTGCATGAATGGATTTGAGTTGCTTGGGGCTAGAATTACGCATTTGCGGCCTTCGCATCCTCTAGATCCTCCACAAAAGTGATACAAGTTTGATGGAAAACAATTTTAAATTTAAACATTACTGTAGGTACCCAATGTTGGAACTATTCAAATGTATCAAGAATTGTTTTAGAGTGTAGTCATTATAAAAAATTATGATAAAAGAAAGTAATTTTGAGAGGACATTGCTAATTTGTTTCAGTTGCAGTTGCGAAGAATAGCTCTATCGTAATATTTTTCGGATGTAATAGGCATTTATTAAATTCATCCTACATCAAAATTGCAACATTCACATTCATAACGTCGATTTGAATTGCGAAAATTTTAACATACATAACGATAGCCAAAAGCCTACGGTATTTTCTTTCCAACATAAGTGACAACCAAATCGGTGATTCTGATGGAACGTATGTTGGTTGCACTTACACGTGTGTGAGAATTGTTAGAAGATATAGAAAGTTCCGCAGTGCGTCAACATAGGGTCGTCACGTCGTCGTCGGTCGGCGGGTTGTTTCTTAAAAAAGAAACATTTATAACAAATGTCATAGTGTGGTCAAAACGCTTCTTTTGTATTCCATGTCCGGTCGCGGCTCGAGCCACTGGGGAGCACGATCACGCGGCCAGGCCTTTATCTAGATTGCCAATCCCGATAGCAAACTGAAGCTTTTCCACTACACACCAAGACCGGGGTTGCGATTTATAATTCACTTTCATCCCCCCACCTGTGCTCACTGCTGTCAGGGTGTAAGTGCTCCGCATCTTACAAGAAATCCACTTTCGAGGCATGCATTTTGTATGACAACACCTTGTATTTCGCGTTCTCATCGCGTTTCTTTCACTTCAATTTCCTGGGATTCATTTTACATGCCAAAACCGCGAATAAACCCGCGCACCACACTTACCCCGGCCTCGAACCTTCCAAAAGCTCGTCAAAGACTCAAAGCAATTTCGTTTTATCATTGCGTGTGTATTTGTGTATGCCATTATAAAATGTATTTTATTTTGTTTGAGTAAAAATTAGTTGTACAAAGAGCATTACGCGGTTTTCGGCCTTCATAAGAAATGGTGATCTATAATTTGTAAAACGTATCATAATTCAAACATATGAAGTAATTTCTAAATTGAGGTTACCGGTACAATGTTAAAACATCTAAATTAAATTTTTGAATTGTTGCCATGGAGTTGTAGTAGACAATTAAATAACGAAAAACAGATTAGATAAGTCTGAAGCCTCTAAAAATTAGAAACAAATCTACTCTAAGGAGTCTCTCTCTCTAGATAAATTTTGTTTAAATATTCGGTTATTTTCAATGGATCGTTTTTTCTATCGTTAAAATTCCTTTGAATCGTAACTTAGTGGAGACGTTTTATGCCACAATAAAATTAAATTAGTTACTTCGTAACAATGCTATTCCTCCCAAAATATTTTCAACTTACCATTAAAAACTTAGTTCTGCATCATCGAAAAAGAAATCATGTTGGGTATCAGACAAAAAAATCATCTGTAGTTTTTCTTTTAAAAATATCTGACAATTGATAAAAGTGTATTATATATAGTAGATTTTCGACCAAAACACTTTCTTGAAAACCACAACAGCTTGCAGTGAAAACGTGTACATATTTAATCGAAGCTTTTCTTCTTTCAAACTATAATACAATAAATATTTCTTAGGTCTTGTCTGTATTACAATTAATAAATCAATATTTTTAGACTATCGTTCCAAGTTTAAGGGTAGTAGACCTTGACTCTTCAGAAGTTATAAACTCTCTCGACTTTAGTGATTTTTCATGTAACTTTCATAGTATACCCACCTTGGCAACATTTTTCGTTATTTCATGCGCTTTGTAGAGAAATTATGCGTCCTGTAGGTAGTATTGCGCCGTTATCCCTGGGGAGTCGCAAAGGATTCAGATTCTCAATGATTAAAAAATGGGGAGACCTCGCGTTAAAAATAATTCCTTATTGTCGGTGTTCCCGCAGGAATAAGCACCCTCCCCGTCAGCCGTGTTTCTCTTAATAAGTGGATGTGCCGCGATGCCGATGACGACGTCGGGCGTCCAGAGCGTCGAGACGCTGTATATGCGCGGTTTTGAACGCAGATCAAGTGTGAATTAAGAAGGGGTGTGTCACATTAGGTGGGCTGGGCGGATCGTATGGCACGCCACGCCCGAACGTTTATGCTAAATTCCATATTTATTCATAATTTTTTAAACAAACTTTACGGTCGTCCTCGAAAACCGTAAAATTTAATGCCTCCTTACACCGGAATACTTTCACTCAGCAAGACGGATGGGCAGGAGAATCCTACGGGAATTTAATAACAGAATGCTAAAGCATTCACCTTTTTTCCAAATCCTCTTTTGGCTTCTTAGTTTTCGTCTTGAATTACTCAAGCAGCTATTTCTACGAAGGTATTGAGATACCTACCCTTCTTTAGAATAACAAACAACTACATTTAACTAATCCTTTTTTATTGAAAATCACTTACTATAAATACATTTATCAGTTAGGTAATCCTGAAGTGGGGTGAAAATGTTGGAAAAAATTTTCACTAGTTTTCCAGCAGTTCAATATTTTCTACAACTGCCATCAAACGCATCAGTTTAACATAAAAAACTACATTAAAGTAACTTAATAATATCTACTAAAACCGTTTTCTTAAGGTACTTAATAGATATATCTTTACGACATTCTGAAAAAACAAAAAATTTTCAGTGAAGCGGAAATTGACTATCTCAACAAAGTTCATTTTCTAAACAAACCTTTCGATATGGGTACTGAATTTCGTTTTTCTATAGATGTACTCTTTTCATGAAACGTTAAGTGTATAAGATTCAATATTTACGGTTCTCTCCCGCCTCCAAATTCAACGTACCTATAGCAACTAATCTTTTGTATATTAGTTTTATTGTTCGGAATCGTTTATAGTTTTATTTTGTATTATCTTTCTACTTTAAGAATAGCTCTTAGATAGATAGATAGATCGTCGTATAGTACATATTTATTGTTCGGAAAACAGAAAACAAGCACCACATTCCTTAGTAGTCCTCTGATGACACGTTTGCTGAATAGCGTTCTGCTTCAGAAGTAACGTGAAAGACTTTATTCCCATTGGATTTCCTTGCTGCATGAGTTGCTCAGCATCGATGCCATTTACCAAAAAATAATGGGAAAAGTAGGTGCTCTAGTTGTAGCATAATGGTACGTACCATCGCGAAGCAAAAACTATCGATCATTGCATCCCTTGTTGCACGGACTTGCATCATGATGTTTAGTGTGCGTGAGTCAGGAGGGTTGACTCAATTCCCGAAGGATTCGGATCTGGATGATGGAAGCTCCCAGTCAATCCCGGTAACGCGCCTTTTCAATCTGCTTTGCGATGAAAATGTGCCCTTCGTTACGTCTACACCGATACTAGGCTTTATAGTTTGTTCGACAGACACCTCCAGTATTAGATCACTGGTAGTACCTACGTAATGTTCAATAAGTATATACAATAAAGGAAACAGAAAGCTGATTATTTATAAAGAAACAATAAGTGTGTCTTGTTTTGTTTCTCTATTTACACGTAGTAAACAGCTTCATTATTATATAATTACAAACGTCTACCCGACTAAATTGAATAATACAGAATCTTGTACACTACCTTGTGACGCACCGGTAGACATACCTATGGACTGCAAGGTGGGGTGAAAAGATTGAAAGGAAAGAAAATAGTTGTGTTTACATAATGCAAATCTTCATCGTGGGAAAGAAAGAGAGATGCGGACCCGAGAAATTGTACGGTTTTGATATTTTATTCTCGCGAATGTACATTTAGATGCTATGAAAAAACGATGTGATGGATTTGACGACTCCGGCGGGTGCCTTCAATTGTAACCCAGAATTCAGTTAGACTCTCTCGCGCTTTTCCTTTACACTCGCCCTCGCGCGGCTACGGAAGAAATTACACATTCTCTCAACACCATAACAATATTTTTAAATATAAAGTATTAATAAACTGACGAAATAACTTCTTTTTATGTCAGCAAATACACGCATTATGTAGAAATATACTGTACCTACAATTGAAGGAAAAAAATCAGACTTCATAAGGGCACCTATTTAGCGATATAATAAGATTTTATTGATAGATTGTGTGCGGACCAATTACTTATTGAACATGTGAATACATATCAATCGCATATTCCGCATTTCATGTTGCAAGAGGCGCTTGCTTAAGAGAGTTAGGTGCCTATGTTAAGCAGCATGTACGGTTAATTATACTTACGTTCCCCTTAACTTCACTTCGCATACAACGATGTAACTTACACACTTGTAATACTTTTAAACGTATACGAGCGTGTACCACCAGTAATATTCATAAGTTACGCATAACATGCACCATTACGGAATGGAGCGCATCTGTCAGGAACCTTCACCATTAACGATGTTGTTTTATATTTTTGCTTGATCAGACTATGTAGAAGATGTAAATAATTCGGTAATACACTACTTACCCGATCGTTTAATTGATTCAAAGTTTAATAGGATCGAATTAATCATCAGTGAATGTAAGTTTATAAAAAAAAATACAAATGTATATTTTTAGTGATTTATGTTTTACTAAACTTTTCGTGAAAATTGGCAAAAACTGAAAAGTTTACTCGATCAACAGCATCCACATATTATGTACAATAGATATATCGTATACCTAGGTATCTTAGTAATATCGTAGGTAGGTACTTTAAATGCAGATTATCTATATGTTATATCTAAAAGCGGCACCTAACATCGTCTGCGGTGAATCTCTGAGCTTTAAAGTTTAACATTTAGTTTGTCCACAATTTCCTTAAATTTAGTGAGTCGTAATGATTTGCGGTCAACGGTAGGTACCCATTTTAACAATTGATACGACAAGCTCGCTCCAATATTAAAGGAAATGCCCGCAACGTTTTTGTTTCTTTCCGCTGTGCTTAACATATTTTCTCATATTGGTGTTGCTTCTAAATTTCCCAGGAGAGGATATGACCGAAGAATAATACAAATTTACTTTCGGTAGTAGACTTTTTCTTTTCTGGCCGAATTTATGGCCAGCGAAAAACCTGAAGCAACGGCTCTGTTTTCTCTCAGACGTTCACGTTCTCGCCAAGTTTATTTTCGGGGTTTTCTCAACATTAAATAATACCAGTTGCTGTCTTACATCATACCCATAAGTATAAGCAACGTTATGGCGACTATATGCTTTCCGGATTGCCATAGTGCGTTCGCCTTTGATTAATTTTTCCACTTGATTTTTGAAAATTAGGAAAAATAAACCGGCACAATATAACCACTAAAACGCGTTTCGGATCCCAAAGTGAGATTCAGTCCCTTATCGAGGATACCACGTTTTAGGTTGCTAAACATTTTTGTGGAATTTGGAGACATAATATTTTAATTTAGATTCCGTTCCACAGTACTCCATTTGATTAAAATTTCGGATTGCCTTAAAAATATGAGGATTACATCTTTTAATCTAAACTAAAGTTCATTACCGTCCATAGAATGGAAAAGTATAAATTCAATGAATGTGTACATTGTATAGACTTATATCGTATTTTATCCGACTCCTGGATAAGTAATCACCGTGAAAAACGGTTCGTAATTTTTTATGCTACAGTGTAATTAATTTATCTACGGACAAAAACAATAAAAATTAACATTTCTGCCTCTTCCCTTTAGTTTATGTCGTAAATAAGGTGCTATTTTCCATGTTAGGGACAACATCAAAGTTTAAAATGAGTTCGTTTGGTTTTATTGGTAGGGACGTCGTTTCCGTCGCCTTTCCGGGGCTGTAAATGAGCGGAAGTGATACATGGCCGAACGCTGCAATAAATCCGTGTCCGCACAGAATCGGATATCTCCTCATTCCGTTTTAACTCAATAATAAGTTTTATCCTATCCTCGGATGGTGATTTTTTGCCAAACATTTCTTTAACTCCTGTCCTTATAAACTTAAGTAGGTAATACTTAGTACTTGTATGATACCGTTTTCGCAAAAAAAAAGTAATCGTAAGTAGCTACAGTTTAAAAATCGTAAAATAACAAAGCACCTTCAATTTTTGGGCGAACTGACTTAAAAAAGAATTATTGTCCAACCGCGTGCGTCAATGGGGGGTCGGTTACTGGTTCTCGCTCTGTTCCGGTGGCTTGGCCTCATCTCTGGTACGAATTATAGCTCTTGTCACGGCTGTTCATTTGTAGATGGAGTTTTTATCCCCAAGAGAAAATCCCCAATCACGAGCCGAGAAAATTGCTTATCTTACAGCAACGGCAACGTCGGCCGTTTCCACGACGGCAACTTCGGTGGCGGAAAGTGAGACAATGCATCGCGAACATGATTCGCGGCTTGCGCGTTTCTTACCATCGCGTCGGGCGATATTTTCTAAATGTGCCAATTACTGATGTGGCGATCATCCAGCCCCATCAATTTAATAGCACTTGTAATCGAGTTGATCGAAACGTCATCACGCGGCGTATCACTTACAAGACCATGTACCTGTTTCATATCATAGCAATTGGTTTTCTATAAAGCAACGTCACTTAACCATTAAAAATGTCTACCGCATTAGTAATTTGCTTCTGATTAACGAATATTTCGGTTCATTAATTGTTTATGATAAAAGATTCGTTTATAGGCTACCGTTCAACGATTTTCGGAGGTTGAATTTCCTTCAAATAATTTTTTTAGTATTAGTTGACTCATTTACTATTGTTTTTATTACAGTGATTCTACAAGAAAAGAGATATTGCTCTTTGGGTCATGGAAATTCTACGTACCTGTTAAATAGAACCTTTTCGCAGTTTGATTCTAAGACACTTTTCAGCTCATGCGAATGGAAAACGTAGGTTGGCGTTTCGCGTAGATCCCGCTAAGTGCACATTTCACGATAATTAAAACCGGGACATACTCCTTTTAAAAAACTACCCGACGCATGAACAATTTCTTTTGAAGATGGGAATAAAAAACCAAAAGCGAATCATGTATGTACAGTACATATACGTACTTACAAAGGTTTCACGTTGAAGGAACAATTTGTAAAATGGATATTTCGTGCGTCCCCTGCATAGGGTAAAATTCGTGGAAATAAGAAATTACAAAGTAGACACCAAATCTTCGCATGCTCCTCTAGACCGTAATAATATTTATTTTAATAAATGCTTTGCATCTCTTAGATTTGCCTTACCGTACCTTCGAAAAGCTGCATAGGTACGTCTAAATAATGCCTGGTGAAAATTGAATGAAAATATGACCGTTGAAAATAATAATCGCTGCTACAACTAATTTAGCTATTTACATACGATAATATTAACATACATATGTGCTGATATCTTAAACGTTATTATGCACTTTCACGAAATGAAAAATGTACCTGATGACTGAATAGACAATGTTCAGCTGCTATCATCCAAATATCGTATTATAATTGAAACATAACTGTAATTTCCGAATTACCAGTAATTATGTAATACTAAAGACATTTTTTGCAAGCATATTCCCAGTTAGTCTGAGATCGCTAGTAGGAATGGAACTCGTTTATAATTTTGCCAACAGGTATGTACTGATGTAACGGTGGCCGTTTTGGCAAGATTCCTACACTAAAATTTCATTTACTACAGAAATACTCACAGTATGTATTGCAAGAATCTAATTGGCTCTTAAGAGGAATAATCGTTTTGAGGTGACCAAAACGAGGGCTTTTCCCTTACCGAAACATTAGAAAGAAAGTAAAAGTTTTCTAGACATAGATCGAGTTGTGTTTGTATATTTTAGTGCATTATCATACTTCGAAGAACATACTGCTTTGGTAGTTTCAATAACAATGTACGAAATTGTAGAAAATTGTTTTGTTCTGCGACTGTTAGCGATGCTTTGTATAAAAACAAGCGTCGCAATTATGGAGGGTGAACTGTGCAACACATCAATCGATTATTAAATCGGTTTTCGGCAGGCGTTAACTGTATACAATCGGACAAACCTGCTACGACATTTCGGTAAAACATTAATTCCACCATTACCATTACCCAGAAAGAAATATCCATCAAGGAAAAATCTTTAGAAAAATGCGACGTGGTATAGATAAATTTGTACAAATGCCTTCTACCATATTCTCATATAAATAACAAAGTATAATACAAGTCCAATAAATGCAATTTAAAGCTTTGTTCGAAAGAATTTTTGGAGTTGGGCTAGTTCAGGCCAGTTTTCAGAGAAGCAGGTGATATATGTATTTTCGAATAGACGTGGTTGAAAAGCTTTATTCCGTACGTGTATTTTTGAAATTAATGCTAGAGAAGGTATCAGGTTTTAGCAATCGAAATGTAAATATAAAGAAAAGAACAAGGATATAAATGGTAAAAACTGTTATAAAAACAGTATCTTTGGGCTTCTTTTTTCTATTATTTTACGATAATATTTTGCAATATTGTACAAAATTTTTTTTTTATAATGGTATGAAAGATCTTTCAGAATTGTGTCAGCATCACTTAGATAACTTAATCACAGGATCCTTACAAAGTCGTAGGACTCCTACCAGCCAATATGATAACCATAACGAGTTGTAGTTGTATTTTCATCCGCAGAACAACGTTTAGAATTTTATGTTTATTAACAGATACTTGTACGAAGTATAGTATCATTAACAAAAACTATAATTGATTAACCATTGCATAAAGCCTATCTAATGACTGAACTTAACATTTTGTTTAACAATTGAAAAGGATTTAAAAATTCATATCAGAAATACTGGGTTACATAACCCTTTATAAAGATGATGGCTTCATACCTAAAACATTAATTTTGGTAAATTAATGAATTCTTCTTGAATTAACTCAAGTATAAAAATTAAAAGCTACAATAAAGGCCTATGTACCTAACGTGACATTATTCTACCTGCCTATTATTAAATCGGTGGAGTTCGTACGTCCCTTTCGGAACAGCAAATGTTATGAATGGTCGGCAGAAAATGATCATCATTCGTTCGAGCTTTTTTCTGATCTACACGGAATGCGAATTGTGCGCTATTAAATTTCCATGCCTATTAGTACTTCGCTACCCTCGTTTAGGAAAAGGGAACAAGCAACATTTGTTCATACATATATGCCATGTAGACACGTACAATGCTCATAATAATGAGCATAGTTCATTCCGATGACAGCTTTAGCTACTCTACCTCACGGTTTTTATGGATTACTGTGTTAAAGATAAACTTTCTCTAAAAAAGAAGAGATTTTACGCCTAAAAAAGTGAGACACTGTGCAATTACAGTATTCTGTATTTTATATTGCACCCCATAATGTGAAACGTAATCAAGTAGTTGTAATGTCATATTCTGAGAAACGACCAGAAAGTATTTAAAATCCCGAATTTAGTAGGTATTCGATGTACGTACGTAATCATATTTCTGTTACAATTCGACAATTTTATCATCTTATTGAAGCATTGTAAACCCAAAGAGCCCTGGTAAGATATCACTCCATTCATCTTAAATTTGAAGGCACATTGTACTCAAGTAAAACTTTTCTTTTACTATTTCGATTTAATGATGCAATTTTTGCGGTTTGAGTGAAAAATAGTCATTCATAAGTTATGTAGTAGGTAATACTCTACCTGAGTTCTTCTAATTTAACTGGCATACGACCCTACTGGTGTTTGTCCATGTGACAACTTAAACAACAGCCGCACGCGGTAATTAACATTGATTTAGTAACGTTTCCTAAGAGAATGGACACACGAACGGACAGCGTATCCCATGGAACCCCCGCATGGTTGTTTCTGATAATTGTCTGCGCTCATCGAAATTCACTCGATGCTTTAATTAACCAAGCGGTCTAATGCAACTGACGGCTGTACATCATGCAAAATTTACATCAACTACCTGTAAGGGAATAATTGCATACTCACACTTTGCCGCGTTCACAATGACCCCATGCCATTACACTAGCGTCACAGGTCTGGCTGATAAGCTGTAAGTACTGCACAATAATTATTGCTGGATTGCGTTAACGCCATCGACATATTTTGTTTCGAATCCGAAAAGTAGCACCAACTTCAAAACACTTCCAGCTTCATCTCCACTGTAGTAGGTTCCGTTTAGTCTCCTTTAGGATTACTGGGAATAGTTGTGGCGGTTAGGGAAGGAAAGATGAAGGCAGCAAAACTGAACAAAAGGGATATATAAAGTATTACTGTCCCAAGATTTACCTATAGGTATAATCCAAACTGATGAACTTCAACTGAAGCAGCCGGGTCCGGAATGGAACCAGTGTTCCCCCAAGTAGGGAGCAGCGAAGTAGGGCGAACGTTAGTCATAGCATTTATTATTACAATAATATAAAATAATAATTAGTGCAAATATATATTTACTTTCCTGGTATAATAGTTTTCGTGAGCATTCTTTTTCCCTAAAAATACGTATAACAATTGAAAACTTATTTGTCTGAATGAATAAGAGCTGAGATGGAGGGTAAGCATAAATGGGTGTGTATTTATGTATGTATGTGTGTGTGTGTGTGTGTGGGTTCTGATGAATCAGACGCCTCTTCATTTGATCAATTATTCAGGCTCACATCTGTTAGAAATATGCTTCGACGATGTTAGATCTGAGACATAATGCGAAATATATACAGTTAGCCATGTTCAGTTTATTAGCGCGTGTACACCGTGGATGCGTTTCTTCTTTCGTCGTTGCCATAATAAGCCATATGCCCACAATAATAATAATAATGTGAAATAGGAAGGTAGCAGAGTGCATTTGTGTTCATTCGATACTTATTTACCACCCCTTTGTTCCTCCAATTACCGTTACCATCTCGACAGTTGCACGGAAGGCTTCATATTATCTTTGAGTTTTGAATGAGTACGTACGTACACATGGCACGAAAAGATTGTGAAAAGTGTAACATAATATATACCTATTATTTCTTTTATTTTTGGGATTCCGCCACTCGAAATGAAAAATCCAATCCCTACAGGTACATCATTTTGTTGACTGCTTGTCAGAAAGGCCTATATCACGATCGGCTGAAGATATCGGGTTGTAGCTGTAGCCTCATAACCCTGCCAAATATTCAAACTTCTAATTCAGATAATTCCTACATAATGGTAAGGTCGGCGTATACAGACATATCTAATCAATGAACAGATCCATAGATGCAGTCGCAGGGGGTTGTCTAATGTCGAAAATGTCGTTAGTTTATTAGAGGACATTAGGTACTTGATAAATAACCGACATTTTCAAACAAAATTTCGTTTGCTTCCATTCGAAATTCCACATGGAAATTACATGACGCGGAAAATAAACGTGAGGACAGTACGAGCATTAATTAGTTAAACAATTAGTTTTTCACCCGATCCTTTACGGGTGATGGTGACGACGCTTTAGTGACGGTCGAAAATGGCGTAAGCATGTTCGCCGCCTTCGAGAAGTAACAAATCGTCACCTGGTGACCCGTAGCGTCGCTTTCAACCTCAGTCGGCCACCGGAGAGTCATATAAGCACCGTGCATCTCTCCAAAGTAATCATATCAAACTAACTGAGGTGTGTCCAAGCGGCTAATGGACCTGTTATGGTTACACAGCGCACCCGTTCACTCGCCGACTCCTTATCAAAATTATTATTATTATTTTTATTATTATTTATTCCGATTTTACGCTTCTCTTAACCAACACGCATTCACATGGAAGCAATATGCAGACGCACCCCAGTTTTTGTTCAATTTAAATGTAGTTTTTCTACCTACTAATTTTGTTTTTCAGAAAGTCGTGCAACGGTAGAAGAGGAAGAAATATGTACAATTAATTCCTGAAAACCTGTGACAAACAATATTTTAATGTTGATTGTAAAATTTATATGAGGAAGGCATACTTACTGATGGTGCAGAGGGCAATAACTGCAACAGATGATGATGTATCAAGTGAGCTCTTCAATGCTGTTTAAAAGTGAATCCAGTCTGGCCACACTTCTAATAGATAGGCCCTATTGTAAACATCTGCGACAGGTTTCCTTTTTTTAGTGAACGCGACATTCATAATGTATCTGTGCGAGATGGTCCAATAATAATTCATCAAACAATGCAGCTAATCAGGCCCTTTTCATAACGATTATGTTCGCCGATCCTGCCCTGTGTAGTGCCTGCCACTTAGTTATGTTGGTTATACGATACGCCGCTTGTGCACCGCACCCTACGCAAATTATTAGAATCATAATAGCAGAATAAAAAATGTGCACCAGCAAGCAGCGGGTTGTTTCGTAAACATAATAGCCAGCACCGTAATCGCAAACATTCATACCACCGATGTCGATCCATAAGCTTTAATTTCATAGACTGAGCCGTCGTATTCCTTTCGCCCTTTTGGTTTTTTTGGTTCCACAATATTTCGCCCATCTCCACTTATTATGACATCCTCCGTAGATTTGCAACTTTTTCTTCAAAGAAAGAAATCTGTTGACTTCATTCCAAACTCTGAAAGTTATTAACGTCATTTTGGATTTATTTTACTCTCTAGTAAGATGATTTGGAGTTCCGGTATAGGTACCTGTATCACACTCATACACTTCCTTCCCTTTTACTGAGTGGTGCGCTATTGTATCGTGTTTTCATCATCATCACAGAATCGTCGACCCGAAGACTGTGGTTCCACTTCACTCCTTCCTGCCTTACAACGGGATTATTTCAGAATTGATCTTGTTATATTAGACAACTTTAGAGTTAACCGTTATGAGAAGTAGTCACAAAACATAATGCTGTCGCCACAAAAATTAATCAGGTAGACTTAACAGAAATAATGGTTGTCCGGTCCTGTACATTTATACACTGGCCACTATCGCGTTCCCCTTCTAAATGTAGAACACTCAGAGCTGTCAGGGGCTGCTGATAAATCTGTTTTGTGGTGGTGGCCATCCCGAAAAGACAGTAGCAGGTTGCAGTCGCGTGTAATAATGCTAGGGTGGCTCGGTCCGAGAACGTACTAATAAAAAATAACACTATACTAGAGACGGTGAGGCTATCTTGTTCGAAAGTTACACAGGGTGAATTGCTCTCGAAGCGGCAGGGGTGCGCCAATTGTAAAAGATGACATATGGCGTTCAGCAAGCTCCGAGAACTTATTGCCATACAATACGGGTATTTAGTCCCAAGTCTTCTGTTTGAACGTCTGTTTCTTTTAGTGGTTGCGATAATCCAAACCACTCAAAGGGATTTGCTTAATAACGGAAATAAAAATATTTGATTTGGAAAATTTATGACATTTGAGGCCCTTACAAAGATACCCTTATTCATTTTAAATTGAGAAGAAGATTTTGTGAAAAGTTTTTTCTTTTAAAATTCATATAGGTACGTTTTTACGGTCAGTGCTTTCTTTAATACTTTAGCCAACAATATTAAATAGTAGACGATATCAATCGAGAGTATTTAAATTTGCAGATCAGTAATAATTTGATTGTTTGTTCAAAAAAAAAAACATTTTCTACATTCACTCTCCGCAGATCATTAAAATCTGTTTGTCAATAAACCCAACGACATGCTTAACGAGTGGCAGGTTCATTGTGACCTGTCTAATCGTTTACCATTTATTTCGGGCACATAATTTTTCACTTGGTCAACGAATTTGAAAGTCACAACTGGTTCGGTGATATAAGTTGGACGCCCTCCCCTGTTAGAAATTTAACCATCCGAATAAATTCGTGTTTCAGGACATAAACTTTGCTTCGAGTGGGCATTGTAAAGAATGGAATGGGAAGGGGTGTCAATGCCGCCGGTAAGGGGTGAAATGAATGATAATAAATATTCACGTACGTCGGTGGTGCACGTTTGAGAGCTCGCCTGGGCGGAACGACGCCAGATGTGTGCTCACCTTGGTTTTAGGTGATGCAGAGATTCTGATTGATAATATAGTCAGCACATTACACTGTTTTTTTTGACATTTTTGATTCGTTCCTACATAAAACGTAAAATTGGACTACGAATTAACAAGCATTACACATACCCATTCCCGGTGGTTAATTTTTTAAGTTTTCAACTAATGCAAGCAGTGTTCTGAGCTATCATCAAATCAACCGATCACGCCAGCAAGAACGAGGATTAGGAATTGTACGTTATCTTAAAAAGATCGTGACGGAGACTCGGAGGTTGTTTTTTCTTGGTGTTCGTTAATTTTTTCGATCCTACACATTATAAGGAATTGTGGAGCGTCCAGGGCGACGTTGATGTTATCATTTTGTGGTTAAAGCTAAGTTAATATCATTAAAAAAAGGAACTCATTAAATAAACTTGTTTCGGTGGTAAATTTTATAATGATATACTTAATTGACTTCTTTGCGAATACCAAGAACAGACAAATTCCTCGAGGATTCTGTAGCCCAACTTTAATTATTTCTTTCTTGTAGATGCTTAGTTTTTATCCAACTTATTATTTATTGATATTTTTTACCAGAATTATTGTTTTGCTTTTATCTATTTTTTACTCAATATGTAGATACTTCATAAGTTAAGTTTTTATGAAATTACTACTAAATATAAGACTTATCTATTGTTCTGTTTATGAATATGTTGAGATGTTACTTACCTTGTTCTATTCTGTTACCTTTTCTCTTCTAGTAAAAACAAAATCAGTTTATCGCATTTACCATAAGTAGATTATTTTGTACGAAATTTACATTTAAATTTAAATACGGAATCGAAATCAATTTTTATCATACCCCGTCAGTACCCAGGTAGTAAAATTACATTGCATAATCGGGTACGTACCTACGTGAGTAACAATTAAATTTATGATCGAACATGACCGTAAATTACCGTCCCAAAGGTGGACATACGTCACGTTCGACAAGTGAACCGCGACGTTAATTCTCCTGCTGGGATGGAGCGTTCCGTTGTGTAGTTACAGAACCACTGATAATTATTTAGCGTCATAAACGTCCTACATAATCGAGTTTGTTCATATCTGTGACAACAATAATTACTATATTGTTTTGTTAATAATAAGATTTATTGGAACGACTTGCTTGCTAGTTGTCGTGTTTATACCGTTTATAGCGAAGCCTCACTTCACGTACCTACAGGGAGAAAAATGAATGAAAGTTTCGCTCTTGCTTCAATGGTCTACTACGTAAATAAATATACATTAAGATAGTAGATTATGGGTCTGGGGGAATCTCTTGGTTAAAATATAAGTGATATCCACCATCGACAACGGTACCAATCCTCGCACAAAAGAGAGTAAACCTAGTAAAAAGAATACAAGAACAAACAAAAAACCTGCAAATCTAATACCTACACTCACCATTTTGCTGTCGAGTGCATGGGATGATCATCATTTATACGTACCTAATTATAATGTTCTACATAGTTTGGGGGAAATCTAACACAAGATGATCTCTTGTTCGACCGCAATTGACTAGTCAGTTTTATAATCCTTTTAAAATAGATAAGGAGTAAACTCACAGTGGCGCGCTATTGACCCAATTTGAAATAATTTCTTAGTCTTATTTCAAATTAAACAATGGTGTTTGTTTTTTAGATGATATACTTTCCGTAAAACATATATTCCTATTCCTAATAACCGCTTCGTAACACATAAGTTAAGATGTATCTAACGGTAGTGTACCATTTTAACATCGACTTGAAAAGGTATCTTTTCTAATAAAATCTAATTTTCTGCTAGTAAAATGGATGAGGTGAAGGAGCACTTGTGGTTTTCTAGTGTCTCCCAGGATACTCATAGTGACGGCACGTGCCACGTCCACCTGCTCAGGAAACATGTCTTTTCTACGAAATTACACATCAATAGGGAATTTTATCACAGTTTATTCAGGACGCGAGATTTAATTAAGTTTGAGTGACCAAATCGTTGCTTTACCTAAACAAAATTGTATTGTTAAAAGAGTAAAACTTATTTATATGTACGTAAACGCAATGCACGTCAGCACTACTCATGATATTTGACTTACCAATAGGTAATGGTAAAATACGTGTATCTATGTAGGTACTTCACAATAAAAAATTTAGTCTACTAAATTATACGTCTCTATCTATACATTTCTACATAATTGTTTATAGTTAATTTATTTACTTTTTTTTCCAGCCTGTAACACGGCCATATGTTCATGATACAGTTCTAGATTTTTAGATTTATCAGATCACCAAACAGAAACCATTCCAATCTGAATCTTCCTTTTCTTCAACAACGTTATTATTCGATAATGAAGGTGTAATGGGTAATTTTGGAACCGATTTCTCGAAATCGGAAGGCACTAAAGGGCAGGTGGTGGTCGTTCTGTTAAAAAGGGCTTGGCCACTATAAAACATAACAATCACTGAGAAGTGTTCGTGTAACGACGTGGAAAAGCAACTTGGCAATAGTGGGCAATTGGACAGCAGTAACTACTGGTCCAAGAACAACTCTCTGGGGTGGAATTAACGTTCTAACACAAACAGAAGCTCCACTATACGGTTGACTACACCACCTTCTTTCTTTTGTGAGTCCAACCAACCAACCAGCACCCCACAATCACTGACTTCATTTCCTTTCCGACGTAATCAAACAAAAGTTCAAACACATCGGTAGGGAGAAAAACAGGAAATTTAAGAATTTCAGACACCAAAATGAAATTTTATTATTCCCAGCCTAAATTATAAGTAGGTAGTACCTAAAGCTACTTTTCAACGTATTCCATCAATAAGTCTTAAAGTTTGTGAGGGATGATAAAGAAAATTATACGAGAACAACCGCTTTTAACATTTAGTAGCAGGAAATGGGATATAGCAAGTAGGTAGTAGTTCACTTCCTAAATTTCTTTTTTCCTTTAGTTGTAGGTATGTCGAACACTGCCTTGGGCAATAAATGGGTCCGGACTGGCATCAATAACCATTCAATTATTCAGACAGCCGATACGGTTATGGCCGGTAGAAATGGGCAATAGAGTCCTTCCTGCAAGACGACTTATGACCGAAAGTCAACATAATCTAGCGATTTGTCGCACGCTGTACAAATACGTTCAAACACGTGAACGCGCTCAATAAGAGCGCATGCTGCTGCCACTGCGAGTCATGAACATTGCAATATTCTTCCATGGAAACAATTTATTTTCATTCCCATCCTAGGTGGTCATACAATCAGAGGCACCGCGAATGTCGTTTATCGGACCGACAAATACTGCCGACCGTTGCAGTTTGCTTTAAATGGTCATTGCATTTAGAAAATTGCCGCTTTAGTAAGAAACTGTTTGCCTGCTTCGAAGATATTTTGTACCCTGTGCCCTATTCCAAGAGGAAGGCACAAATTCATAGGTACTGAAAAAATTATTGTTAGACACTTGTGATATGGCAAATAAGTAGCACGTTTTACACCAATTGTTTTAAGCGAAACCTGTAGTCTATGGAATTTGCAATAATCATTTCTGTGTTATTTATAATTAGAAATTGTCGCAAATGTATTATTACTTATTATTCAAAAATTCTTCTTCTAATTATAAATGTTACTTTTATAACAAATATACTTATGAAAAGAAAATTCAAACGAATTAGGTACACTGGATTATTGGACAATATAACGTTAATATCGTTCGATCTGTCCGTTATTCGATCATATAAGTTTTTCCGTAGAGGCAATATTCGCATTTTGAGGTTATTCTCGTATTGGCTTTTGGCATAATGCGCTTTTATGTCGGCAGTTTGGAAGTAATCGGCTCCGTAATCGTCCCTTTGTTGACGCTACTATACCATATACGTATAGGACAGGAGAAGCCGGTGCTGTTACGGAATGTGCTGGAAACAACCGTACTACAAATTAGCTCGTTCTTTGCCTGCTTTTACGAAAGAAGCCGCTCAAAGGCTACCCGCAGTTCTTCCTGACGAGAGCGGCACATATGTATGGCATGAACAGAAACGAACAATCGCACACCAATTGCGCTCTTAACGTAAATGCCTACGTCTGCTGTAGCTCCGCATCTTTAAGTACATTAATCATCATAATAGAGTAAAACCTGGATAATGCTTCAAATATCCAGTACCTGACGATAGGTATACGGTCGTATAAAAGGATATTTACTTCTAATTGTAGTATTTCGTAGTGTTTGGAAGGCCTTATAAAGGTATCATATCTAGTTACCTTTGCTAGCTAAGAACTAAAATTACTATTCCTTTCCTTTCAAGTACTGAATCGTTCTTAATTGCAATTCATTTTCATTAAAATTATTCTCACGTAAAATACGAAACTCAAATGTATGCATGTTTAATCTGACTGAGCAACATTTACAGCATCGGGCCTTCATTATCAGTATTCGTTGATAATTTACCTGGATTGAACATGCGGAATGAGCGCAACTTTTGTTTCCCTTGTGTTGGCACATGCAGGACGACAGACGACGGGATGTTTGTGCGCAGTTAATACGTACGTGGGTACATGGCCGATAATGATAGCGCACCCTCTGTGTTAACATATACGGAGAGATGCAATCTTTCTCGAAATGCGTTGTTTTATTATTATTACCACTCCTATCGGTCGCTACCGATAAACGAAATATCTTGACAAAAGACGTGGGCAATTAACAAGTGGTTAATTGTGAAGGATCGTCTCATTGTCAGTATCGGAGTCGTAATTATGAGATGTAACGAATTGGTGAACAATTTCTGCCACAAATGGTCCGCCTCATGTAGTGTGCCACACATCTATAAAGCGACATTATGCCTAAACGGAAAGGTAAAGCAAGACCGTAAGACGCGAAACTTTGAGCAGGTTACATACTTGACCACAACAGATAATACGAGCGCTGGTTCAGTGAAGTTGGCTCAGTTGATCAAAATACGCAGTTTGTAGATTTCTCTCATAAAGAAAACATGTTTAGGTAATTTTGGATAACCATTGGAAGGAAACTTTTTGAATACAACGCTAAAAGAGAGTCCTTTTTTAATTACTGAGTTAAGAAATACATATACACATAATGTTCGCTACAAACCTTTGAAAAAGATAATTCCCTTAATAAATTTAGTGAAAATACACGCATTAACTAATTCAGTTTTCGTCGATTTACATCCCCACACAGGTATGGTGTCAGTGAAATGGAAATTTGAGCATTTTTCTATTTAAAAGTTAAAATATGTTTAAATAAGGAAAGGAATAGTTCATTTGCATTGGAAAAGAAAATTTGCTGCGTAAATAGCGAATATCGTTAATTTATATTGAATATTCCTTCAAGGATTTCTCTGTTGGGCATATTTAATTAATTTCACTAGTTGGACAAGTTTCAGGCAGAGGCTTGTGCTTTAATATACTTTCTTTTTGTTTATCAGTAATGCAAGTTTTAGTTATAGGTACATACTCGTGAACGTCAACACATAATCACCTCTGCTGGTTACAAATTGACCGACTAATTATCGATTTTGGACGTAGGTATTTGATGGTTTTTGTGGTTGTGATTCGAACAAACGTCTATTAGAATTCCTGGTTCATGCCCGATATTTATCACTTCGGACTGATCCTGTGACCGCCCTCGGGAGACTTTCTAACGAGCGCTTCATCCGAACCAGGATTACTTATTCCTTTTTCTGCATCATTTCTAATCAACTTGAGTGATGCTTTTATCATTTGGGAATACGAACACAACTTTTCGTTTATTGCAAGAACCGAGTGCTCGGCGCGATAATTCGTACAACTCTCTCTCACCTATTCCTTTCAATTATTTTCACCGTCGACAGACATTGAAACAATCGCAAATTAATATTGAACAACATATACGGACATATACACGAAATGTAATATCCTCTGTTTTGAGTATAATCATCGTTGTGCCTCTATAAATAAAAGAAACTAATTTACATCTTAATCTATAACTATGAAAAGTTGTGGTTACAACGTTAGGTGTAGGTAGTCACTTTTGAAAAGAGCACTACTATCAAAATTACCTACAAATAATTGAAAACAGTGACAAAAAAAAACTCTTTTTTGTAATAACCTATTGTACAAAAAATTTAATTAGTCATACGTATTTCCTAGGGTCATTATTGTTTCAAACGTACTTATACTCGCAGGCGAGGATTTGATCAATAAGATGAGATTTGCAAAACCCAAAGGCAGTATCACGACCAAACGACACATACATGACCGCGTTACAAAAGAATTTCGAGAGGTTTGCAGAAAAATGGACTTTTAAGAAAGTTAAGTCAAACCAGTGGTACCTATAAGTAAGCAAGTCGAATGTAAATAGTCGCTATAAACCACTAATAGGAATAATTAAATTTAACACGTCCTTTCAAATTGTTCTTAGAGAAAATTATGTTAAAGTTAAGCATCGGATATACCTATACGTAAAGCAAACGTTAATAATTTTTTATAATTTCATTTCCTCTTTTTCGTTTTCATATTCCCCTTTGCTTGTTTCGGCTTTAATAGGTGCTTCTCGACATGAGCGAAATTGTAAAATAAAAACTCGAGAAAGGCTTTTCGTGGATACCAAAATCTTCGAAATCGGCGGACTTCTCGCTGAGATATTCACGTATCAAAATTGAAAATAAAAATGTCGCTTTCTTTATTTATATATATGACAAACAAATAGTGCGAATACCAAGTAATACATGGTAATATAAATTCAGCGTCAGATAAATAAGTGTTAAAAAAAAAATTTATACATTGCTACTGCTGTAAAATTAAATTATTGTTATGTAAGTAATATATGTAATACCCGCGTAAATAATAAATAGATTACTAGAAAATTCGTTGAATAGAAGTACCGTTTACTTCAGTAATTCATTTGTAAATTTTCAATCTCCCGGGGCTTTATTTGCTTATTATCCTCTATCGAGCAGGCTCCTTCGGAGTTATCCATCTAAAATATATTTTCTGCTATGAACTGTAGCGGAGAATATGTATACCTAACCGCAAAGCTGCCGAAGGCGTTTCCTTCCTATTCTTACCGATCAATTGACAAATGACAAATTTACAGCCTACGAAATGTCAGATAATCTCCTTATTGTTCCCAGTGCCTGTTTTCAATTTTCGAAACGTCTAAAATATGCATGAAGACATACTTACTTCTGAAAAGTGGATAATGTAATAAATCAAATTTGGATGTTGCCGCCCTCGGTCGACACCAACCCGGGACACACCGTTTCTTACGCAGAAATTTGAATAGGAAGAAACATATTGAACAACATGTTGACTTCGTCGAAAAATTTGAATAGGCGGAAAGGAAACAATTCACACCTGAATTGTATCGCCAAACAATATTTATCTACTATTCAAAAATTGCTTTTGAATGACTGAATGAATCCTTTAATAATAAAAACTTTTGGGGATATTAATTATTTATCAGCGCAACCATTTAGGTCAAGATTCGTCAGTCGTCACCATTTCTTATCATTTGCCTATTAGCATAAGTTTTCTTTCCTTCCATGCACATTTCGAGTAGAAACCATATTTACTGAGAAGTGTCTATTTAATAATGTTTGGATGAAGTAATAATCATACTGTTATTTCCCTTAGAAAAATTCCCACAATTCTAAAGTTTACGTTTCAAAAATATCTCCATTGTCATAACATGACAAAAATCTCTGAACCACCGTAAGAACTCAAGTCTTTGATGGACGTACTGAAAAAAGATATTTTTTTTCAAATTCAAAAATCACTATTTATTTTATTAATAAAATCGTAAGCAATAACAAAAAATCAGCTACAAATCAACAGAAAATCGTTAAAGTTTGAAAAGTACCCCTTCCAATAGCTTTCCTTTGACATTGTTTACTAAGTTTATGATCGATTTAATGATTTAAATTTCAATTGTCTTCTAAAGAAATATTAAATTAAAAATGTAAAAGATTGAAGAATTGACATAAACTTTTCCTTTGTCCTTTGACGGAAGCTTCCATATCATTTTATTTCCATCTTCAATTGATTAGAACGACTCTTCCAATTTTATTGCAACATATTTCTAAATAGGTACGTGTATAAGTACATATATCGTCATTCCCATTTTCATTTCTGTATGATGTTGTGTGGGGAGGGCATGTTATTATAGTGTAGAAAGTGCGAACGATGGTGATGGATTGAGCAAGTAGGTTTGGGAGTTGCGGAACGGCTCGACAGGATCCTGCACTCGACCGTCTGATTAAGTTGCCACGTCTTCGCCTTTACATGTTGACATTCAATGTCTAAATGATATGCAATGCTCTTCGGATTTAAAGCTTTTGCTTGTAAACAACCGTTTAAGACTTTCCTGACGGCGTTGTCGCCGCTACGCCACACATCCATAATAAACCACACATTTCGACCAACCACCTCTAACTATAATAAACATTTCATGTCGTATAGTTTTCGAATTTCAAGATGGTTCACAAAAATTGAAAAATTGTAAAGACGCTCTTTTTTCTACGGTACCTAAGCACTTAAAATAAATCATCTACCTACTTATATTTTTGAACAAAAAAAGCGCATCATCATCATCATAAGGTCATCAGTCCTAAGACTGGTTGGACACTTACCTCCACTCTTTCCTATCCTGAGCTAAACTTCGCATTTCCCTAAAACTAGAACAGCCCACATCCTTGACTATTTGCGAACAGTAATCTAATCTAGGTCTACCTCTACCCCTCCTAACTCCTGTTTNGCTGTCAAACCTACACTAGCAAGGAGATCGGGCTGAAACTATAGCTACAAGCTATCCAAGGATGGTACTATAGAATGTCACCTCAAGGTAGGCCTAGTGGCGTCATCTCTTGGTTAGGCCGGAAACTTATCAATCCACCCTCGTATGTATTTTCGAATAGACGTGGTTGAAAAGCTTTATTCCGTACGTGTATTTTTGAAATTAATGCTAGAGAAGGTATCAGGTTTTAGCAATCGAAATGTAAATATAAAGAAAAGAACAAGGATATAAATGGTAAAAACTGTTATAAAAACAGTATCTTTGGGCTTCTTTTTTCTATTATTTTACGATAATATTTTGCAATATTGTACAAAATTTTTTTTTTATAATGGTATGAAAGATCTTTCAGAATTGTGTCAGCATCACTTAGATAACTTAATCACAGGATCCTTACAAAGTCGTAGGACTCCTACCAGCCAATATGATAACCATAACGAGTTGTAGTTGTATTTTCATCCGCAGAACAACGTTTAGAATTTTATGTTTATTAACAGATACTTGTACGAAGTATAGTATCATTAACAAAAACTATACTTGATTAACCATTGCATAAAGCCTATCTAATGACTGAACTTAACATTTTGTTTAACAATTGAAAAGGATTTAAAAATTCATATCAGAAATACTGGGTTACATAACCCTTTATAAAGATGATGGCTTCATACCTAAAACATTAATTTTGGTAAATTAATGAATTCTTCTTGAATTAACTCAAGTATAAAAATTAAAAGCTACAATAAAGGCCTATGTACCTAACGTGACATTATTCTACCTGCCTATTATTAAATCGGTGGAGTTCGTACGTCCCTTTCGGAACAGCAAATGTTATGAATGGTCGGCAGAAAATGATCATCATTCGTTCGAGCTTTTTTCTGATCTACACGGAATGCGAATTGTGCGCTATTAAATTTCCATGCCTATTAGTACTTCGCTACCCTCGTTTAGGAAAAGGGAACAAGCAACATTTGTTCATACATATATGCCATGTAGACACGTACAATGCTCATAATAATGAGCATAGTTCATTCCGATGACAGCTTTAGCTACTCTACCTCACGGTTTTTATGGATTACTGTGTTAAAGATAAACTTTCTCTAAAAAAGAAGAGATTTTACGCCTAAAAAAGTGAGACACTGTGCAATTACAGTATTCTGTATTTTATATTGCACCCCATAATGTGAAACGTAATCAAGTAGTTGTAATGTCATATTCTGAGAAACGACCAGAAAGTATTTAAAATCCCGAATTTAGTAGGTATTCGATGTACGTACGTAATCATATTTCTGTTACAATTCGACAATTTTATCATCTTATTGAAGCATTGTAAACCCAAAGAGCCCTGGTAAGATATCACTCCATTCATCTTAAATTTGAAGGCACATTGTACTCAAGTAAAACTTTTCTTTTACTATTTCGATTTAATGATGCAATTTTTGCGGTTTGAGTGAAAAATAGTCATTCATAAGTTATGTAGTAGGTAATACTCTACCTGAGTTCTTCTAATTTAACTGGCATACGACCCTACTGGTGTTTGTCCATGTGACAACTTAAACAACAGCCGCACGCGGTAATTAACATTGATTTAGTAACGTTTCCTAAGAGAATGGACACACGAACGGACAGCGTATCCCATGGAACCCCCGCATGGTTGTTTCTGATAATTGTCTGCGCTCATCGAAATTCACTCGATGCTTTAATTAACCAAGCGGTCTAATGCAACTGACGGCTGTACATCATGCAAAATTTACATCAACTACCTGTAAGGGAATAATTGCATACTCACACTTTGCCGCGTTCACAATGACCCCATGCCATTACACTAGCGTCACAGGTCTAGCTGATAAGCTGTAAGTACTGCACAATAATTATTGCTGGATTGCGTTAACGCCATCGACATATTTTGTTTCGAATCCGAAAAGTAGCACCAACTTCAAAACACTTCCAGCTTCATCTCCACTGTAGTAGGTTCCGTTTAGTCTCCTTTAGGATTACTGGGAATAGTTGTGGCGGTTAGGGAAGGAAAGATGAAGGCAGCAAAACTGAACAAAAGGGATATATAAAGTATTACTGTCCCAAGATTTACCTATAGGTATAATCCAAACTGATGAACTTCAACTGAAGCAGCCGGGTCCGGAATGGAACCAGTGTTCCCCCAAGTAGGGAGCAGCGAAGTAGGGCGAACGTTAGTCATAGCATTTATTATTACAATAATATAAAATAATAATTAGTGCAAATATATATTTACTTTCCTGGTATAATAGTTTTCGTGAGCATTCTTTTTCCCTAAAAATACGTATAACAATTGAAAACTTATTTGTCTGAATGAATAAGAGCTGAGATGGAGGGTAAGCATAAATGGGTGTGTATTTATGTATGTATGTGTGTGTGTGTGTGTGTGTGGGTTCTGATGAATCAGACGCCTCTTCATTTGATCAATTATTCAGGCTCACATCTGTTAGAAATATGCTTCGACGATGTTAGATCTGAGACATAATGCGAAATATATACAGTTAGCCATGTTCAGTTTATTAGCGCGTGTACACCGTGGATGCGTTTCTTCTTTCGTCGTTGCCATAATAAGCCATATGCCCACAATAATAATAATAATGTGAAATAGGAAGGTAGCAGAGTGCATTTGTGTTCATTCGATACTTATTTACCACCCCTTTGTTCCTCCAATTACCGTTACCATCTCGACAGTTGCACGGAAGGCTTCATATTATCTTTGAGTTTTGAATGAGTACGTACGTACACATGGCACGAAAAGATTGTGAAAAGTGTAACATAATATATACCTATTATTTCTTTTATTTTTGGGATTCCGCCACTCGAAATGAAAAATCCAATCCCTACAGGTACATCATTTTGTTGACTGCTTGTCAGAAAGGCCTATATCACGATCGGCCGAAGATATCGGGTTGAAATTAATACCAAATAGTACTAAAATCTGTAGCCTCATAACCCTGCCAAATATTCAAACTTCTAATTCAGATAATTCCTACATAATGGTAAGGTCGGCGTATACAGACATATCTAATCAATGAACAGATCCATAGATGCAGTCGCAGGGGGTTGTCTAATGTCGAAAATGTCGTTAGTTTATTAGAGGACATTAGGTACTTGATAAATAACCGACATTTTCAAACAAAATTTCGTTTGCTTCCATTCGAAATTCCACATGGAAATTACATGACGCGGAAAATAAACGTGAGGACAGTACGAGCATTAATTAGTTAAACAATTAGTTTTTCACCCGATCCTTTACGGGTGATGGTGACGACGCTTTAGTGACGGTCGAAAATGGCGTAAGCATGTTCGCCGCCTTCGAGAAGTAACAAATCGTCACCTGGTGACCCGTAGCGTCGCTTTCAACCTCAGTCGGCCACCGGAGAGTCATATAAGCACCGTGCATCTCTCCAAAGTAATCATATCAAACTAACTGAGGTGTGTCCAAGCGGCTAATGGACCTGTTATGGTTACACAGCGCACCCGTTCACTCGCCGACTCCTTATCAAAATTATTATTATTATTTTTATTATTATTTATTCCGATTTTACGCTTCTCTTAACCAACACGCATTCACATGGAAGCAATATGCAGACGCACCCCAGTTTTTGTTCAATTTAAATGTAGTTTTTCTACCTACTAATTTTGTTTTTCAGAAAGTCGTGCAACGGTAGAAGAGGAAGAAATATGTACAATTAATTCCTGAAAACCTGTGACAAACAATATTTTAATGTTGATTGTAAAATTTATATGAGGAAGGCATACTTACTGATGGTGCAGAGGGCAATAACTGCAACAGATGATGATGTATCAAGTGAGCTCTTCAATGCTGTTTAAAAGTGAATCCAGTCTGGCCACACTTCTAATAGATAGGCCCTATTGTAAACATCTGCGACAGGTTTCCTTTTTTTAGTGAACGCGACATTCATAATGTATCTGTGCGAGATGGTCCAATAATAATTCATCAAACAATGCAGCTAATCAGGCCCTTTTCATAACGATTATGTTCGCCGATCCTGCCCTGTGTAGTGCCTGCCACTTAGTTATGTTGGTTATACGATACGCCGCTTGTGCACCGCACCCTACGCAAATTATTAGAATCATAATAGCAGAATAAAAAATGTGCACCAGCAAGCAGCGGGTTGTTTCGTAAACATAATAGCCAGCACCGTAATCGCAAACATTCATACCACCGATGTCGATCCATAAGCTTTAATTTCATAGACTGAGCCGTCGTATTCCTTTCGCCCTTTTGGTTTTTTTGGTTCCACAATATTTCGCCCATCTCCACTTATTATGACATCCTCCGTAGATTTGCAACTTTTTCTTCAAAGAAAGAAATCTGTTGACTTCATTCCAAACTCTGAAAGTTATTAACGTCATTTTGGATTTATTTTACTCTCTAGTAAGATGATTTGGAGTTCCGGTATAGGTACCTGTATCACACTCATACACTTCCTTCCCTTTTACTGAGTGGTGCGCTATTGTATCGTGTTTTCATCATCATCACAGAATCGTCGACCCGAAGACTGTGGTTCCACTTCACTCCTTCCTGCCTTACAACGGGATTATTTCAGAATTGATCTTGTTATATTAGACAACTTTAGAGTTAACCGTTATGAGAAGTAGTCACAAAACATAATGCTGTCGCCGCAAAAATTAATCAGGTAGACTTAACAGAAATAATGGTTGTCCGGTCCTGTACATTTATACACTGGCCACTATCGCGTTCCCCTTCTAAATGTAGAACACTCAGAGCTGTCAGGGGCTGCTGATAAATCTGTTTTGTGGTGGTGGCCATCCCGAAAAGACAGTAGCAGGTTGCAGTCGCGTGTAATAATGCTAGGGTGGCTCGGTCCGAGAACGTACTAATAAAAAATAACACTATACTAGAGACGGTGAGGCTATCTTGTTCGAAAGTTACACAGGGTGAATTGCTCTCGAAGCGGCAGGGGTGCGCCAATTGTAAAAGATGACATATGGCGTTCAGCAAGCTCCGAGAACTTATTGCCATACAATACGGGTATTTAGTCCCAAGTCTTCTGTTTGAACGTCTGTTTCTTTTAGTGGTTGCGATAATCCAAACCACTCAAAGGGATTTGCTTAATAACGGAAATAAAAATATTTGATTTGGAAAATTTATGACATTTGAGGCCCTTACAAAGATACCCTTATTCATTTTAAATTGAGAAGAAGATTTTGTGAAAAGTTTTTTCTTTTAAAATTCATATAGGTACGTTTTTACGGTCAGTGCTTTCTTTAATACTTTAGCCAACAATATTAAATAGTAGACGATATCAATCGAGAGTATTTAAATTTGCAGATCAGTAATAATTTGATTGTTTGTTCAAAAAAAAAAACATTTTCTACATTCACTCTCCGCAGATCATTAAAATCTGTTTGTCAATAAACCCAACGACATGCTTAACGAGTGGCAGGTTCATTGTGACCTGTCTAATCGTTTACCATTTATTTCGGGCACATAATTTTTCACTTGGTCAACGAATTTGAAAGTCACAACTGGTTCGGTGATATAAGTTGGACGCCCTCCCCTGTTAGAAATTTAACCATCCGAATAAATTCGTGTTTCAGGACATAAACTTTGCTTCGAGTGGGCATTGTAAAGAATGGAATGGGAAGGGGTGTCAATGCCGCCGGTAAGGGGTGAAATGAATGATAATAAATATTCACGTACGTCGGTGGTGCACGTTTGAGAGCTCGCCTGGGCGGAACGACGCCAGATGTGTGCTCACCTTGGTTTTAGGTGATGCAGAGATTCTGATTGATAATATAGTCAGCACATTACACTGTTTTTTTTGACATTTTTGATTCGTTCCTACATAAAACGTAAAATTGGACTACGAATTAACAAGCATTACACATACCCATTCCCGGTGGTTAATTTTTTAAGTTTTCAACTAATGCAAGCAGTGTTCTGAGCTATCATCAAATCAACCGATCACGCCAGCAAGAACGAGGATTAGGAATTGTACGTTATCTTAAAAAGATCGTGACGGAGACTCGGAGGTTGTTTTTTCTTGGTGTTCGTTAATTTTTTCGATCCTACACATTATAAGGAATTGTGGAGCGTCCAGGGCGACGTTGATGTTATCATTTTGTGGTTAAAGCTAAGTTAATATCATTAAAAAAAGGAACTCATTAAATAAACTTGTTTCGGTGGTAAATTTTATAATGATATACTTAATTGACTTCTTTGCGAATACCAAGAACAGACAAATTCCTCGAGGATTCTGTAGCCCAACTTTAATTATTTCTTTCTTGTAGATGCTTAGTTTTTATCCAACTTATTATTTATTGATATTTTTTACCAGAATTATTGTTTTGCTTTTATCTATTTTTTACTCAATATGTAGATACTTCATAAGTTAAGTTTTTATGAAATTACTACTAAATATAAGACTTATCTATTGTTCTGTTTATGAATATGTTGAGATGTTACTTACCTTGTTCTATTCTGTTACCTTTTCTCTTCTAGTAAAAACAAAATCAGTTTATCGCATTTACCATAAGTAGATTATTTTGTACGAAATTTACATTTAAATTTAAATACGGAATCGAAATCAATTTTTATCATACCCCGTCAGTACCCAGGTAGTAAAATTACATTGCATAATCGGGTACGTACCTACGTGAGTAACAATTAAATTTATGATCGAACATGACCGTAAATTACCGTCCCAAAGGTGGACATACGTCACGTTCGACAAGTGAACCGCGACGTTAATTCTCCTGCTGGGATGGAGCGTTCCGTTGTGTAGTTACAGAACCACTGATAATTATTTAGCGTCATAAACGTCCTACATAATCGAGTTTGTTCATATCTGTGACAACAATAATTACTATATTGTTTTGTTAATAATAAGATTTATTGGAACGACTTGCTTGCTAGTTGTCGTGTTTATACCGTTTATAGCGAAGCCTCACTTCACGTACCTACAGGGAGAAAAATGAATGAAAGTTTCGCTCTTGCTTCAATGGTCTACTACGTAAATAAATATACATTAAGATAGTAGATTATGGGTCTGGGGGAATCTCTTGGTTAAAATATAAGTGATATCCACCATCGACAACGGTACCAATCCTCGCACAAAAGAGAGTAAACCTAGTAAAAAGAATACAAGAACAAACAAAAAACCTGCAAATCTAATACCTACACTCACCATTTTGCTGTCGAGTGCATGGGATGATCATCATTTATACGTACCTAATTATAATGTTCTACATAGTTTGGGGGAAATCTAACACAAGATGATCTCTTGTTCGACCGCAATTGACTAGTCAGTTTTATAATCCTTTTAAAATAGATAAGGAGTAAACTCACAGTGGCGCGCTATTGACCCAATTTGAAATAATTTCTTAGTCTTATTTCAAATTAAACAATGGTGTTTGTTTTTTAGATGATATACTTTCCGTAAAACATATATTCCTATTCCTAATAACCGCTTCGTAACACATAAGTTAAGATGTATCTAACGGTAGTGTACCATTTTAACATCGACTTGAAAAGGTATCTTTTCTAATAAAATCTAATTTTCTGCTAGTAAAATGGATGAGGTGAAGGAGCACTTGTGGTTTTCTAGTGTCTCCCAGGATACTCATAGTGACGGCACGTGCCACGTCCACCTGCTCAGGAAACATGTCTTTTCTACGAAATTACACATCAATAGGGAATTTTATCACAGTTTATTCAGGACGCGAGATTTAATTAAGTTTGAGTGACCAAATCGTTGCTTTACCTAAACAAAATTGTATTGTTAAAAGAGTAAAACTTATTTATATGTACGTAAACGCAATGCACGTCAGCACTACTCATGATATTTGACTTACCAATAGGTAATGGTAAAATACGTGTATCTATGTAGGTACTTCACAATAAAAAATTTAGTCTACTAAATTATACGTCTCTATCTATACATTTCTACATAATTGTTTATAGTTAATTTATTTACTTTTTTTTCCAGCCTGTAACACGGCCATATGTTCATGATACAGTTCTAGATTTTTAGATTTATCAGATCACCAAACAGAAACCATTCCAATCTGAATCTTCCTTTTCTTCAACAACGTTATTATTCGATAATGAAGGTGTAATGGGTAATTTTGGAACCGATTTCTCGAAATCGGAAGGCACTAAAGGGCAGGTGGTGGTCGTTCTGTTAAAAAGGGCTTGGCCACTATAAAACATAACAATCACTGAGAAGTGTTCGTGTAACGACGTGGAAAAGCAACTTGGCAATAGTGGGCAATTGGACAGCAGTAACTACTGGTCCAAGAACAACTCTCTGGGGTGGAATTAACGTTCTAACACAAACAGAAGCTCCACTATACGGTTGACTACACCACCTTCTTTCTTTTGTGAGTCCAACCAACCAACCAGCACCCCACAATCACTGACTTCATTTCCTTTCCGACGTAATCAAACAAAAGTTCAAACACATCGGTAGGGAGAAAAACAGGAAATTTAAGAATTTCAGACATCAAAATGAAATTTTATTATTCCCAGTCTAAATTATAAGTAGGTAGTACCTAAAGCTACTTTTCAACGTATTCCATCAATAAGTCTTAAAGTTTGTGAGGGATGATAAAGAAAATTATACGAGAACAACCGCTTTTAACATTTAGTAGCAGGAAATGGGATATAGCAAGTAGGTAGTAGTTCACTTCCTAAATTTCTTTTTTCCTTTAGTTGTAGGTATGTCGAACACTGCCTTGGGCAATAAATGGGTCCGGACTGGCATCAATAACCATTCAATTATTCAGACAGCCGATACGGTTATGGCCGGTAGAAATGGGCAATAGAGTCCTTCCT
>NW_020438894.1:711378-725230 GCF_000699045.2 Agrilus planipennis
AGAAGGTGTCCTACCAACCTATCTCGCCTATTTTTTATTGACTTCCATAGAGTCCTCTGTTCTCCTATTCTTTCCAATACCTCTTCATTTCTAATCTTTTCTACCCACGATATCCTCATCATCCGCCTATAACACCACATTTCGAACGCTTCGCGCAGGCTTACATAAATCAAATAATCTTATCTAAATTACTTTTGGTTAGTATTTCATCCCCAAAATTGAACCTCAATAAGTCTTAGATATATGTACCTAGGCACCATAGTTTCGTTAATCTAATTGCACGAACGATTGAAATGTGAAACGTCTCTGACGTTCGGTAGAGGTTAATTTAAAGAAATTTGTAATTCTAATAAAAATTCTTCTTGTTGGTTGTAAGAAATTAACGGAGCATTTCAAGAGGGTAGAACGTGGATGGGGTCTAATAAAGAAGATTGGACTTAACGCTTCTTAAATTCCCGATGCAGAGCACGACGTTCTGCTAGAGCCAGCCAGATTTTATTACTTCGCTTTCTTTTAACGATTCGCAAGGATGTCGAAGGTTTTTACTCCGAAGCAGCTACTATTGCCACTTTTGTAGGTACTAGATACTACATCAAGCACAAAAAACTGATTCAGTAGTTACAATTTCCGAAAACTTATTGAACAACGACAAAATCAATACACCAGCTACATGCACGTACTATTGAAACAACAGAGGAACTTCCCTTTTAAAAAAAAAAAATAAGTTAATCATCTCAATACGGTCCCATTTCGCTTCAGTATTTTTTTTCTTTCGCTAAACCATGCGGCCGTTAAAGAAGTAAATAATTAATCCATTTTAAATTTATGTGAGCATACCAAAACATTAGGAGCTTACTGAATGCTAGGGTTTTCCTCGATTGACAACATTTTTTCATCACGTCTGTAACAGAAGCAGAATTGAAAGAGGAATTTTACTTTAAAATAACTGCCTTAAAATCAGTAAACCTCAAAATATATTCAGTATAAGCTTTTAACAGTCTTAAGATCTTTTACATAGAAATATTCTGTTCCTAAATACGTATCTACACTATTAAAACTTGTAATTCAAAAAGATAAAGAAGTATTTCATTAATATTATCTAGTGTCTCTTAAAACACACAAGTGAGAATTCCATTTCCATTTACTTGATGTTTGAATTACATAACTACAAGTCTCGTAGTGATAATGTAGGTATTGCAAGTATTAATTCTTGTTTTGTTTGCTGATTCTCGCTGACGACGTTCATTTTTTGAACATGCTGGTATTTTCGAAAGCATGTCTTCATGAAAAAGACGCCTGCAAGATAAGCAATGGTGTGAAAATGCGATAAAGAGCGTGCATATTCAAAAATTCGCTCCTCTTCCAAATAGATTCGTGAACGTTTCGGTGGCGTCGTAGCTCCGGATCCTGGCGTCCTTGTCGAAAGGACGCTGGAAACGTCGCAGCTTCCGCCAATCCGTCGTTAAGTAAACGTTAAGGGTAATCGCCACAAGAGACCAGCACCGTTGATTCCTGTCGTTCCCTTACGTCCCTAACACCCGCTTGGCCCATCCCTCCTTTCAAATTCAAATTGTCCTGGCGGTAACGACACCACGGGGTGTATCAGACCATGACGTTAACTACTTTCATTGGCCTTTAGGAGAATCTGAAAAGCTTTAGGATTGGGCAGCAGGAGTCCAGAGACCGCCCACGGTTCTCTGTAGGCGCCTCCGACGCCCGACGTCGCTGCGGTCTCAGGAGGAGTGGCGCCTCAACCCTCAGGAGGCAAGTCATCCTCCGAAGGACGACTCGAGAGGACGCAATCTATCGGCCATTCGGTGCTTATCAGTTGTCCCAGTCGGGTTGGTTACGAGCGAGTTGTTTGGACCCGACGAGACTGACGCGTCCTAGTTGTGCCCAGTTGCGGCAAGGACCACCGTCGGGATTCGGCGGCGGAATGTGTGTCTTTGTTGCTTTCTCGTTGCGTCTTTCTTTTCTTCGAGTTCGAAGGACGGTGTCTCGCGTGAGTTTTTTTCGTGAAGGTGTCCCAAGGTACTTGTTTTTCTCTCGGGACTGTTTGTTGTGAAAAAAAACTCCATTTCACTAGACAACAACGCATGAGCAAAACTTAAAGGTATGATTTTCGCCTGAAAACGTCTTTATTTAATATTTAACTTGCATAAACAAAACTTGCAGCAAAGCCTGATTCCTTCCTCGTCATGTTTCCCAATGTTCCATTACAATTTATTAAGCTTCTTCGTTCGGACAGAGACATTCACAATCTCATTATCAACTACATATTTTGGCTTTTGATTCTCTTTTTTCAAATATTTTGTAGGCAAATCCTTAGAAAATAATAAAATTTTTTTTAGAGGTATTTGTAAAAAAATCGTTATAGATTTTTCCAAATAAGCTTCAAAAAAAAAATTGACTAATTATTGTTAGACGGAATTTATCAGGGTAATTTTTGAATCGAAAATGAAAACTACAAAAATTCTTCTAAAACCCTCAAATCATTTATTAAAAAACCTGCAAGTTTTTGTAATTGACGACCAGTTTTATTAGAAGGTTGTAAAAATAACTAAAAATCCACTTACGTATGAATGTTTTTCTATACAATTATACCTTTCTTATTATTATTTCTTCTAAATGTTTTTATTACATTTTTTATAAATATTATCATAGAATATTAAACATCATTAATAAACACAATCTCATTCGCAAGTGTTTTGTTTCATCTAACTTGAAATATCCTTTTTCTGAATGATTTTTTTAACATTACAAATTTTACAAATTATGGTATTACAGACATGCGTTTGCTAAAGTCATATGCGTTCAATTTGTCACTACTTAATATAATGGTATTACTAACATGCTTCTGACTAAGTTTTTGTTTCTTGAAAAATGTGTCCGATCTTTTGTCAAATTTGTTATGAACGTTTTCCTTTACATTACTGCATTTGACCAAAACAGCAGAATTTGCGTCGGTAATCATATCATAAATACCTACCTGCGATTTTACCGTTCCATTTCAGATTTGGAATATCTAAAAAGATTTTTAAGTCAAAGAGCAAAGGTGCGCGCGACCCGCGCCGTTGCTGAATACCTACAGGGTGTCTGATCGTCGCGGTGTTGATCACCAGCAGTCAAAACGCGGTCCGACGATAGTGGCGGTTCCGCGGATCGCGGGGTTGGTGGGGGTGGCTATCCGTCGGCGTCACCGTGGCCAGCCCTGTCGCTTCCCGCACCGGCCGACCTGGACCCTGTAGCGGCCGCGTGGGGTCGAAAACTGTACCCCGGTTCGGGTGGACCCACTCGACCCGGGCTAATGTTCGGACTGCACCATCACCAAGATGCCACTGCCGGTTTACACCATCATCATCATCATCAGCCTAGGGGACCCAGTCTCAAAGAGGAACCTCTTACCGCCGCTCGGTCCTGGATGAGTACTTCTATTCAGGACCCGAATGCGTAAGTATCGATTACAGTGCGGCGTACAGTGTAAGTTATCATACTCATTTGTTCGGAAATGAAGTCCTTTGTTTCAACTTCCAATAGATCATAAATAAATGTCAAATGAATATGAATAAATATTTTATTTACTTTTCGACATAATCAGTTCGACGAACACGCATATGTTGTAGGTACGTGTAGGTAGACAAGCTTTCCAATACCCTGTTCGCATAAAATGTTACCGTCAGTTAATTTAAACAAATGGGTCTTGATGTTGTCCTGAAGCTCCCCGTTAGTTTGGAAACGTTGCTCCCTTAGTCAATTCTTCAAATGGTTGCGTTGCACAGTTTTTTCATGGTTTAGAGCAATTCTACAAGCCAGCATTTACCTTTTTGTTTTGAATGGTTCTCCAACTTAGCGCCGGGTGATTCTGATCTTTTCCCTCTTTTTTTTGATTCCAAACACTGACGAAGAGTTTCCAGACAAGGCCAAAAAAACTCGTTTAAATACATTGATGGTAATATTTCAGGATATTTCAAAGCTTGCTCACATCAAGTACGACAAATGCCTCAATAATCGTCCCTCGAAGTTGTAATTGGATAAATACATGAACAAACGAACCGTCTTAAGATTTGTTGAGTACACTTTGTAACCATTGGCGTAGCGGATTGTACGTATTAGGGTTCCGGTTCCCGAATGAAGCAAATATTCGGATTTTCCTCTGTGAAGAGAGTCGGAACCAGTAACGACGTCAGCCTTTTAGCACATTTATTTCATGCGGCCAATTGAGTACGCTATATAATGAACCAAATGGACACTAACAGGCGCCAATAGTTGGGTGATTATATTGAAATACGTCGCCTGAAACGAAATATTCGGATTTGATTTATCGGTGCCACCCTACACTCATTCGCCGCGTGAAATACGTCTTGCGATAAGGGGATTTAATGGCTTCATTTGCGCTCTATAACTACCAGATTTACGCATTTTACTCGACTATTTTCTACGTTGCACTCCGTTTTCAAACGTAATGTTACGCCTAATGAAAATTGTTATGTTTGAAACGAAATAACAGTTAATTCCGAATTAAGGTAATAAATAAACGTTTACACCATACACTTACCATTACACCTTTGATGAAGAAGAGGGTTAATCTGAATCTCCTTCGAGAACAAATATTACAATTCTTTCTGTTTGAAAGCTGATACTTGCCAAATAAAGATTTGCTATGCGGTCTAATCCTAATTGTATTTCGATATTAGTGAGGGCAGGGAATTTATGGTATGAACCATCGCCACTAGCTACTCAACTCGACTTTAAATCCCAAGCAACTGTAAAACTTTGGGGACTCTGCAAGTTATGTATGCTGTACCCATTACATTTCTCTTATTTTTGAAACGGATAATGCCAACATCGAGTTTGTTTGTCGAAAGTACTTAGGGAGGGGAACATTTGACGAATTTATAGCACATAGTTTTGTCATGTCCCATGTTTGCGTAAGTCCGGAAATTAATAAGTTATCGTTGATGAACTCATGAACTGTCAGGTTAACAAATAACTGCCTCGTTTTCAACTCAATTAATTGAGCAATGTCGACAGTGTCAGTCAAACTACGCGTCAAGCGCTCATTAGTCATTCATCTCTCTTTCTCTCATTTTGCCTTGGTGCTCTCGCATCATCGATAGATAACAGCGGCAAGCAAGATAGAGGCTACTGGTTGGCGACGAAGGGGTTGCAACGATACCACACCGGGTGATGTACGCTCATGTTTTGTTTCGTGGCTTCAGGACGACTATTCCGATAATTACTACTGCTAGGTTAATTACCCGTAGCTGTGACACTCCTTGTTTGTTCAAATTACCTGTGGTAACTCTGCCTTCTTAAGCTTCGTGTTCGTTCATCATAACGCGGTTATTAATCAAAATTTCAGATAATGCCAACCGTTTTATGCATGACGTGTCCTGTTTTCTGCTTGTCTATGAATTTACTTGGATTTATATTTATAAAAGTTACCCCAAAGAAAGGTCTTTTTATTTTACGGTCCGTAGTACCTACATAATGCCGTACTATGCGGCACTACCTGTCAAAGATTCAAAAAATTTAAATCAAATGTCCAGCCATTCTTGCAGTTTGATCGAGAGTTTACAATAACAACATACGGTTTCACCTCTATTCGTTTAAACCCTGCTCTATTTCGGGAATGCATGCACAGAAATTCCGAATGGGGAAAGAAAAATGTGTATTCACACTTAGGCGAGATTAGTTTTCATGTTTGTGGGGAGTTAGATCGTCTTGGTCAATAGATTTCACAATTCTTTGATCATTCGTTCGTTTAGTGCATATGATATTAGTGGCGTTCCTACTGTTCTCTTACTAGAAATAGAATAGGGACAATTTAGAAATCTGCCCGTACCTAATGTTGGAAAATGAATTTCAAGGAGACTTTTCACAACATCTGAAATTTAATTATTCTAAAAGTTGATATCCCTCGGATATACTCACTCATGTTGCATATTATATTAACGAGTAGTGATTGTGAAAGTAATATTTCAAAATAGGTTTAGTAGGTACGTTTAACTTCAGCAATAGAAAATCTATTGAGATGTAAAATTCTAGTTTATGTTTACCTTTCTCAATGTAGTTTACAGGGCCAAAGGAATTGATAACAATACCTACATGGAAATTGTTTGAAGAGAGATACATGTAGGTACATGTAGGGACGTTCAAAGTTAGTATTTAGTTTTGCTAGTATATTTGTCCGCTTGTGATTATTTGAACTTTATAAAATTGTATTTTCCATTGTCATTGTTTAACATTTTAATTTTATTCATTAAACACTTTCTAAAAATAGTGGAGCTGGATTCGTTTTTATTCACCCTAGACAACAACGGAAAAAAGCCTACAGTATTAACAAAAATAAACTAAGTACTTCAACGCTTATCACTTGGTAACATTTTCATTTTTTATAACATCTGAAATTTTATGGGGCTTAACATTCACCAGACCTCGGAAAAATCCTATTATACATAAGCAGATGTCATAATTCCTGAGGTTTTTGGTTCAACTCAGGAATTTTTCTAACAGCATAAATGTATCCTAAAGATAAAGGCTTTTGTTTGGATAATGCCTTCATTTTTCGGTATCAACTTTGAAACTGCAATAAAGCTGATGGTAACTCGACTGAATGTTAGGTGCGCCCTGCTAATTAATTTGGGATTTTAATAATTTATCGTTGTTTGATGATGCCGAGAAATGTAATGCGGTTTCGTTAGGTGAGTCAACTGAAATAAGAATGATCTTAGGCATCTCTATTAAAGTTGATGATGATGAAAAAGAATCGTTCAACTAGAGAAAATAAAGAATTTTATTTATAGAATTGGTGTCGGCAGGGCCCACTTTGAAAAGCAACCACCGAGCAACCTTCGGAAATCCAACTTTTTCCATTTCGTCATCGCTTTATACGACAGAGCCGGACAGCCAATTGAAATTGAAAGGACAGCCTTCATTGGATTTATTGAAAAGGATCAGGTTTGTTATTTTAGTTTTTATGAGATGTCTAGTGTATTGTCAAGTAATCGGCAAAGTAAAAATACACTCCCGAAACAAAACAATTTTAAAGAAATAAAAAATGAAAACCTTTTTGTTTACAAAAGCTTTATATTGTTCGAAAGGTGTGTGTATCTACAGCTTCTAATTTACTTTTCAGGAAGCAGACGGACAAAAGACAAATAATGGTATCCAATATAGATTACAACTTCTTTATGCCAATGGTAAGTTGCTTGACCACTACAACTTTATTAGGCTCCAAAATGATTTTAAAAAATAATAATCTTCAGCAGTAGGTACCTACTCAATAACGGGAACGTATAAAAAAGCTTGTTGTGTCGACGTCAAATATACTTCAGAATATAGAAATCTCTCGGAAAATAAGTATAGTAACTTTATTAAGAGATCGTGCGTGGACGTCGGTTACTCAAAGAGATAGGTTCAGCATGTTTTCTATCTTCCATACTACCTGGTATTATGTATGTGATATACATCGTGCAAAGCTATATAGCTATGTCTTCCGTTCAACTTTAGTTAAATACCTACACTTAAAACAATGCAATCTACATCAGGCGCGGTTCTTAAGGGGCATCGTATTTTCAACATCTCACTCGTTGTCATTATTTTCTGGTTTGGTTCATACAGACTAGGTATTGTGTAACAATAAATTGGTCTTTTCTACCGTACAATATATTAAGAAAAAAGGGAACAAGCAAAAGTCCCTGTTTGCCGGTTCACTTAATTAATTGCGGATCTAATTAAAAGTCGCGTTTAATCCGACATTCTTCTTCTTTATTCCATGAACGCCACAAATGTTGGTATATCCACCGGTCCTTATACAGTCGTCTCTTTACGGCGGACAAGTGTAAATGTAGTTTTTCTTGACCGTATAAAAGGAAAGAACGCTACTACACGCATTTCGCGCTTCAGCTCTGCCGATGATAATAAAATGAATTGCTAATGGCAAGCAAATGAATAAATTAATTCGTAACGTGTGCACGTTTTCGTTGAAACAACGTAAATGGAAAAGTCGTTTTCGGGTGCTGTTTTTACTCTCGATATCTTTACACGACACATTCACAAATGGATTTTTAAAGTAAATAATTAATATCTACTATATATATAGTTACATGTTTTAAAAACTTTTACCTAAATTGCTTAATTCGAGTCAAAAGTTTTTTATTGGTATAGGATTTCAAATAGCTCAAAAATATATACTCAATTTTTATCCAATTTATAAGAGTCAACCAAAATCAGGAGTCTGTTACAACTGTGGAGAGAACGGTCATATATGTTTTGCTAGTATATTTGTCCGCTTGTGATTATTTGAACTTTATAAAATTGTATTTTCCATTGTCATTGTTTAACGTTACCTATTATACAATTAATACATTTTTCGGAAGGACTTATTGTGAAGAGTGACATAAATATGATTTTAATTGTTCTGCACAAACTTGATACAGTTAAATCAATTTTCATTTGGTAACATTTTCATTTTTTATAACATCTGAAATTTTATGGGGCTTAACATTCACCAGACCTCGGAAAAATCCTATTATACATAAGCAGATGTCATAATTCCTGAGGTTTTTGGTTCAACTCAGGAATTTTTCTAACAGCATAAATGTATCCTAAAGATAAAGGCTTTTGTTTGGATAATGCCTTCATTTTTCGGTATCAACTTTGAAACTGCAATAAAGCTGATGGTAACTCGACTGAATGTTAGGTGCGCCCTGCTAATTAATTTGGGATTTTAATAATTTATCGTTGTTTGATGATGCCGAGAAATGTAATGCGGTTTCGTTAGGTGAGTCAACTGAAATAAGAATGATCTTAGGCATCTCTATTAAAGTTGATGATGATGAAAAAGAATCGTTCAACTAGAGAAAATAAAGAATTTTATTTATAGAATTGGTGTCGGCAGGGCCCACTTTGAAAAGCAACCACCGAGCAACCTTCGGAAATCCAACTTTTTCCATTTCGTCATCGCTTTATACGACAGAGCCGGACAGCCAATTGAAATTGAAAGGACAGCCTTCATTGGATTTATTGAAAAGGATCAGGTTTGTTATTTTAGTTTTTATGAGATGTCTAGTGTATTGTCAAGTAATCGGCAAAGTAAAAATACACTCCCGAAACAAAACAATTTTAAAGAAATAAAAAATGAAAACCTTTTTGTTTACAAAAGCTTTATATTGTTCGAAAGGTGTGTGTATCTACAGCTTCTAATTTACTTTTCAGGAAGCAGACGGACAAAAGACAAATAATGGTATCCAATATAGATTACAACTTCTTTATGCCAATGGTAAGTTGCTTGACCACTACAACTTTATTAGGCTCCAAAATGATTTTAAAAAATAATAATCTTCAGCAGTAGGTACCTACTCAATAACGGGAACGTATAAAAAAGCTTGTTGTGTCGACGTCAAATATACTTCAGAATATAGAAATCTCTCGGAAAATAAGTATAGTAACTTTATTAAGAGATCGTGCGTGGACGTCGGTTACTCAAAGAGATAGGTTCAGCATGTTTTCTATCTTCCATACTACCTGGTATTATGTATGTGATATACATCGTGCAAAGCTATATAGCTATGTCTTCCGTTCAACTTTAGTTAAATACCTACACTTAAAACAATGCAATCTACATCAGGCGCGGTTCTTAAGGGGCATCGTATTTTCAACATCTCACTCGTTGTCATTATTTTCTGGTTTGGTTCATACAGACTAGGTATTGTGTAACAATAAATTGGTCTTTTCTACCGTACAATATATTAAGAAAAAAGGGAACAAGCAAAAGTCCCTGTTTGCCGGTTCACTTAATTAATTGCGGATCTAATTAAAAGTCGCGTTTAATCCGACATTCTTCTTCTTTATTCCATGAACGCCACAAATGTTGGTATATCCACCGGTCCTTATACAGTCGTCTCTTTACGGCGGACAAGTGTAAATGTAGTTTTTCTTGACCGTATAAAAGGAAAGAACGCTACTACACGCATTTCGCGCTTCAGCTCTGCCGATGATAATAAAATGAATTGCTAATGGCAAGCAAATGAATAAATTAATTCGTAACGTGTGCACGTTTTCGTTGAAACAACGTAAATGGAAAAGTCGTTTTCGGGTGCTGTTTTTACTCTCGATATCTTTACACGACACATTCACAAATGGATTTTTAAAGTAAATAATTAATATCTACTATATATATAGTTACATGTTTTAAAAACTTTTACCTAAATTGCTTAATTCGAGTCAAAAGTTTTTTATTGGTATAGGATTTCAAATAGCTCAAAAATATATACTCAATTTTTATCCAATTTTGTATAAAATTCCAGCCCTTTAGACTGCAGTGTTAGTCAATAACTTGTGAATTAGAACTTCCAAATAGATTGAGGCCAGTCCTACAAACATTTAGCTCACGCCATAGCGCATTTTATCCGAATTTTCAATAATGCTTTTTTTAATAACATAGATTTCAAATAATTGGTTTCTTCTACGCAGGAGTCATAAGAAAATTGTAGAAATCTGACCATCAGGCCACGGGCGATATACCTAAATGAAGTTAAATAAACGTCGGTTACCTAATAATAATCGTTCTTTATTTTCGAAGGAATTTACATCTCTTGCTCTCAATTTTGTAAAATAGTTTATGGTTGCAACGAAGACCGTTAAAATGTAAACATGACCGAGGCAGCTCGAGAGATTTTCAGTAAAATATATGTAGAAACGCATAACATGTAGTGAACCGGAGCTGTATCTCATTTGCCATAGCACACCTCACTCAGCCGCGTCCCCGAGGAACACTCTTCCTCTCCTTATTTGTAATAAAATAACTCCGCAAATGCTCTCTCAGGACTCCAAAGATGGCGCACCCTCCGGCCTCGTCACCACCCGACTCTTTGTTCTCGCTTTATCGCACGTCCTCCCTCACCCCGGACTATTTCTTATCGAAGATTCCGGACTTAGTGGCCTCTCCATGTATACTGTATACGCCAACGCCAAGCTGATGCCTCTTTTACTACCTACCTACCCTATCTCAATACTTTGACGTCCATAATCTTACCCTCCGGCATGCGTATCTTGCCACCGAAAGACTACTATATCGCTGATCGCTGTTAGGAACGTTTCGAATTTTCTAACATTAGGATATTACAGGGTGGAGGTACATGTTGTGTCTTAAAATATTGTGACATATTAGAAACTGCTACTCACAATAAATCCAAACCTTCTCAATTGTAATTTTACAAACGATAACTGTTTCACAACAGTTTTAATGCAGCTACAGATTCAAAACAGTTTGAACAGAGTACATAAATATTTTAATAATAGTTATCTATCTAAATGCATTCTATTTCCAAAATGCTTTTGTAAACGATACCTACCTACTGCAATTCTGACGAAATATATAGGAATACTTTTACAAATGATAACTATTTCTTTGCAGGTGTAAGGCAAGAACAAGATATTTACGTAAGACTGATCGACTCAGTGACAAAACAGGTAAGCCATCAGAATCAATGTTTGTTTATTTTTTTGGTTGAACCTTTTTACTACTTTTGCTTAGGTCCATTTAACGGGTTTTCAAAAAGGCATATCTGTGTAAGATTTTAGGTGAGAAAATATGTCCCAAAATAAGGAAATCGGTTCAGATTGCTAACTACTTGCATTTCCGAATATGAAGAAACTATCAATATAGGTTGTATCTATGTAGTTCAACATTTGTAGGTAAAAGTTTGACTTTTATTTCTGATTTTCTGGCCATTGTTGATTATGGGTTCTTATGGTCTATATTTCGTCGACTGGCGTGGACAATATCTTCAGGAGCTCTTTCCAAAGTAATTCGTCGGAGTTTTTTTATTTTCGATCTTAATCTAGTTAAGCTTCACAAAATAACTCTGATTCAGTTGAAATACATTCGCTTTCGAAAATCTAAAACAAACGAATCGGTTGTATTAGAAATCTTCCTCTTAATAACTCGAATCAATTGGAATCGTTTATACGAAAAAAATACAGAATTAAAGGCAAAAAGGTACAAAAAACGGCAGAAAATGGAATTATCACTCAATATGCCATCTTTCTACTTCAATTTCCTGGAACAGAGTGAGAAGGCGGCGACCTGTAACTAATTCTGCTGTTAATTTTCAGTTAGACGATTCCGCAAAGGAATAATTAAATGAATTATGCAATAAGAAACAAATGCTACCTTATATATGTATGCCCATTTTATTATCTCTCTCTCTCTTCATTTGCTTCGCCTGTTGATTTACATTTTCAGAGCGCTTACTAACTATTCATTCTGCCGCGTTTCTCCTATCTACGCTGACTCTTAACTTAACCAAAGCAACGTAAAATTTAACAATTCTTCCTTAAACATTCTTTTGCTGATAAATCTTTTTGTTCAAATGAAATTACGGAACTTTGTCTATGATAAACATTTGCAATTTGATAAATATTTTCGTTACTTTGTTAGACAATTGTTAAATGGTTATTAAATTTTATAATAATGTGTAAAAATAATTGTATGATTATGTAATTGAGAGACAAAAGCACAAACATTAATCATTCAATGTTGATGTTGACCTTGTGTTTGAACGTATATCTGTATTTTAAAATTTTCGCAAGACAAGCGAACATCCGACAAGAAAAGGTCGTTTTTTTTCGTGTAATGTAATTTAGTATCTGCCTTCGAGAACGATAAGTCCGGCCGAAGCAATGATAACACAAGGATAATGTTCCTTAACTTTCAGTTGCTTTTCTATTACATCTGCGTGTGCATTCCTTCTATACCCAATTAGCTACCTGTGGATGGCGTTAGATTTATAAATGTAAAAAATTTGGGTAGTTAACCTTGATAAAGTCACTCCATGCCTAAATAATATTTTCACGTACATATGTATGTATATCCAACCCCCATTTATAATCGGCGCTTTTTCTTCATAATGTTTAATTAACAAGTACTTATCGAGTTTTTAAACTTTATCAAAATATAGCCTTTATCAGTCAAGGATAGTGTTGCTTCCTAATAACTACAATTCGTTTGTTACTTTTGTAGAGATTAACACCCTACATCAAAATAAGCAAACAAACAAAAATTTTAGTCTAAATACAAGCCTAGTCCAGATCAAAATCTATTTGTTAAAATAATTGTTATTACCGGACGTATCTACAAACGCATATTTAGTTGAGTCATTGAATTTTGTACGCGGCTTCCCGCGGTCAGCAACGTGACGGCTGGCGGACGTGATCAAAAGCGGCGTAGGTTATGTGGGCGCTTCGTCCGGCGTCGGCAGGGTAAACGCAATGATGATATCGTATACAGGCGTGATTAGGTCACGTGTCGGCCACGCGACACACAGTCCACAACGCGGACAACAGAGACGAACTACTCCATTCTCGTTATGTTCTTATCATAAAGCTGTTTAGCTGATCTATAAACACGTCCCGGAAAAATGAAGGCGAGGGACGAAATCCTGAAACATCGGCTTTTTATGCAGATTCGGTTGCGCAATGGCTGATGAAGAAGTTAATGGAATAATAGCGGAATAATCTGGGGAGAAACAGAAATAATTTGACAAATGGATATTCGTAACGAATCGAATACCGTCTTAAATATTGGCTAAAATTTAACATCCTTTGCTTATTTCAAATTGTTTGTCGCCTTTAATAAAAATAAGTCACTTCTATGCTCGCGAACGGTTAATTTAGAAATTCGAAAAAGGTTGTTAAAGGTGTATGTATGGAAAACGGCGTTGTACGGGTGCGAAACATGGACAGTGGGAGCGGCGGAAAAGAAAAGGTTAGAAGCGTTCGAAATGTGGTGTTATAGGCGGATGATGAGGATATCGTGGGTAGAAAAGGTTAGAAATGAAGAGGTATT
>NW_020438894.1:728427-896782 GCF_000699045.2 Agrilus planipennis
TTGTCGGACAACCTCAAATTCTTTCTCAACATTTTCTAAATACAAAAACATTTTGAAGATATTTGTAGAGATTAATAAATTTTGTGTAAATAATTAATATAAGAGAATATTGTAAACTATGATAGATAATTAACAATCCATTACATTGGAACATTATTGTTTCAGGCCATCATATACGAGGGTCAGGACAAAAATCCAGAAATGTGCAGAGTGTTGCTTACACACGAAGTTATGTGTAGGTATGTCAAATGTTTATTTATCTTTTTATAATATTATGTAACACCTCTTGTTGAAAAACAGACAGCACGTTTCAATTAGGTACAAATACCAAAAAAATATTGAGGAAAATATTCCGTATCTATGCGAGCCTCTTTATAAAATATGGTTTGCATTGTCCGTCGTAATGTATACAGAGAATTCACGTTCGCGAGACAATCTTAGACAAAAACATGTATGTGAAGTGAAGTACTTTAGGACACGAGAGAAACATCAGAGTTGTATTTTATGGCAGTATAAGGAAAGCAAGGTCCCTAGGGATTGGATGCCTTAGAGACCCGATGGAATTACACAGAGCCATGGGGAAGATATTCAGAGAGCGTTACCAAAAGGAGGGCCGACGATGCATTATGCCGTCGCGTCGTCTGTGGAGGGCAGGGTGGCTTGCTTGTATTGCGCTAGCTGCCTACCTTTTAGACAGTTTCTCCCTAGAAAAACATTTTCAGTGACGCCCCTCGTCTCAGACACAACATTCAACAAAATTACGTTCAATTTCCTAAAAATATTTCCTTAACATTCTCTTCAAATACCGAACAGTACAGATTTTCTTTTCTTTTCGTAATGACGTATGGATAGATATGTTAAAAAGTCTCGAAATTAAGTCTTCCAATAAAAGCTTCACTTCTAACGCTGTTGGTTATTGAACGATAGCTACCTAAATTAATTCTCTTTCCCTCTCATTAACAATAACCCTAAACATGTTTTTCAAAATTATTATTCAATACTTATCGTAACCTTAACTGAGAATACGTTCTTTCCATTTTTATAGGCAAAAGACGCATACATGCATACCTACCTATACAGTGTGCGAACAAAACAGTATAAAGGTCAAAAAACAGAGTATTAATAGTTCACGGAAATGGTCATTAGAAACGGGCGTGCATTTTTACAAAAATTATTTTAACAGATTTTGTTTAACCTCGCGGTCAGACACAAAATTTCACAGCATGAAGGATAGGTATAGAGAAGCTTTCAGAAATGCGGTCAGATAACCTAAGCTAATCTCTCCTGTTGGAGAAAAAGTCATTTTAGACGTAAAACAAATAAACAACTTTTGTATCTTGTAATTGCTAATTCTGTTTCTGTTTCAGTCGGTGTTGTGACAAAAAAAGCTGCGGAAACAGAAATGAAACTCCGTCAGATCCTGTGATAATAGATCGGTGAGTTAATTCTACCGTTTTTGTTCTATCTAATTATATTTGATTTTCGGAAGTTGCCTACAATGTCAGTTTTGTCTGTTGTATTTTTCGACCTGTAATTTGTAAGAAGGTCACTTATTAGATGGATTTTACCGACCCAGCTTTTGGAAAAGAACCTGATAAGTTTTAAAAGTGCAGAATAATAATAATTCTTCATAATTCTTCTGTTAATGAAGGTATAGGTACTTGAAGATGTTTGACAAAATCAGTGCTGTAGGTACTTGTTAAAATTAAATTTTTTTTAAATTTACCATTTTCATTGCAAAGATATGCAAGGCATTTGTTTGCTTTTGTGGTTTTTCTTACAAAACATTTTGCACTCACTGGTTCTCGAATTATTAATGATAATTCTTAATTTATTATAAGGCAGTCTTAAATGTAGGTAACTAGCAGGAAGTGGGTGCACAAAAATTGGCCTCTTTTTTCCAGCAGTATTCAGACATCGTCATTCCTCTCGAATTGTGTTCGTCGCGTCGGCCTTGTATAAAATGGCGGCGTCTTAGAGGGAAAGCGGGCGAGCAGTAGAAAGGGGAAGAAATATTTCCCGTTCCCTCTCCGGACAGGCAAATAAAACGCTACTCGCCTGTACTCTTGCAAATTCTTTTTTTCGCCGAACGATTCGGAAAACCCAAACATTTCCTCTTACTGTTGTGAAAAAATTTGGACGTTGTATACTTAAAATAATAAGACGTACTTACACTAATAAAAATCTTACAAGATTCGGTAGGTCTTTCAAGCCCTTAAATATAAAATTTTCAACATAAATATTTAAAATCTCAAAATTTACAATCGTATCATCTACTTATTTAATTTGCTTTCCTTGCTTTAGTTTCTCGTCTTACCTATATATATATATACAATACATACACTAAGTATCTCTCGTAAACTATAGCCGTTTCTTACTCATATATACGTGAAATGGTAATTGTACCAACTAATCGTTTTGGGTTTCATTTTATCAATTAGCATCAATTTATAACTAAAAACGAATAGAAATTTAGTTGGACACCTAATAATAAAATGTTTACTATACCTATCGTCTAATAGCTATGATCCTTTCGAAGCGCCCTCAATGTTTTCGACTCTTTAAATTCGTCGAACTATAGTTTCAAACAGATGGCTGGTAAACCACCTGTCATGTATGTCAAAACAGTCCATCCCACTTATTTACAGAATATGCTAAAAGAAAGAGTCCTTCTGTATAAATGGATGGCATGTATCATCGATTTTAGACTAATTGAACTCCCCAAGCTAAGGATTAAATACAGAGAAGCACAACGAAAAAAAAAACGCTTGTAGATATAGAAAGATAGATTTTTTCTATGATTTACTGCTAATGATGTAAAACAAATTGATGCAAAACTTAAGTTTCATTCGACAATTATTCCTATACTTATACCTTCGATAATTATTTAGCCAAATAGCGATTTCTTCAGGTAGATCATTTACTAAAATCCTCCGGGCTCTGTTAATTTCTTTTATTGTCCTGTAATTGAACTTAGCCGTAAAGTTCGTTAATATTTTCGTTGTGCTTGGCACAAAACTCCATGATTTTAATAATTTTCTTTGTCGTGAAATGCTTCACAGGCTTTACATCTGACAACGTGTCGCCAATCAACAAAGTTGAGTTTACTATCACATACAATTGTTAATTTAAAAACGTACTTATGGGCGTTCGTATTTGGAGATGTCCTTATAAAGCGCATCGGACTTGAAAACCTGATACATGCATAGTAATTCAATTGACGGGTCTCCTTTCTACCACAGCAAATTAAGACTAAAACTCTTCGCCTTCTAAGGGAACTGTAGATGAGCGCACAATGCAACACAAAAGCCGCTGCTAATAGCTTTTAATTTGAAATTTATAATGTTGTGAAAAAATGACACTGAAAAATAAAGTGTTCATTAAGAAATTTCTACAGATTCATTTAAAATCCAAAATCGCGTTTCGACAATCAAAAGGTGTCGTCTCTACTATAGTTAGAGAACACCTGGAAACTGGATTGTATCAATTTCAGCATTCTGTTGTATGAAGTTGTAAAGGTATCTACCTAATGGATTAGGTAAGAATTCATATTTCTTCTTATTCTTAATGTGGGTGTTATTTCAATAAAATTCATGTTATTGTTTCCAATTTTTTGTAATTGGATTTGACTAGTACAGTTTCCTTGAAGTTGGTCTTGCAGTATCAAGTGGCCTGTCAAATACTTTGAAAATAACGGGCCAAGTGGGTGAAATGAAGACAACTGCTGAAATTGAATTAGTTTTACTTAACCTAATTTGCTAGGTCCCGATACGAGCTGTCTAGCATCGCGCATATAAGAAAGAGACCGCCTGATAGTAGATCGCATGTGTGCAATTTGGGGAATTGATTGTATAGTATCGTGTAACCGAAAGCAATTTGTGTTGGGCGAAGTGGGCTCTGACTGCCACGTGGCTGGATTACGAGGTCGCGTGCATATGTTTTGTCGTTGCATATGCGCACCCATCATCATTGTTGCATGTGTGCCCGAGAATCTAGTCCGCGCGCTCCAGAATTGATTAAGGAAGGAGCTCTCAGTGCCACTATTCTATTTGACCTACGCATTTCGTACTTATTAACTAACAACAAATATACAAAGCCCTTCTGCTAAACTGAGCTGACAAGTGTGTTGATGGAATACCCTATTCAAACTTTTTAGGGGTTAGTGAATGGAAACTTTAAAATATTGTTGAGTCTTAAATTTTGTAATTTGAAAAAAGCTTACATTCACTACAAACAAAAAGGTTTTGAAATCGTAAGCCATGTTTGAATGATATTTTAAACTTTGCCCTCCATAGTTTCCATATGTTGTACGTACATGAAACATTTAAAGTGATTGAGTTTTAAATATTGATTTTTCAATTTGAAATTCTTTACTTTTTTACAAAAAAAAAACAAGGTTTTGAAATCTTAAGAACCTGTTTGACTGAGCCATGTTTGAATGATATATATATATTAGACATTATCTTTTATTTAATGATAAATAATTTTCACTTTTGAGTTAATATCTATAAATGACTGTGAATGAAAGTGTTTAAACGTTTTTGAAAACGCCTCTAAAACCAAATTGAGATAAACGTCGATAGAATAGCGCGAAACTTGTTCAGAAAGGATTCTGTACTCTTCTTATAATCCATTACATGAGTTATCGTGTTTTGCTAGCCCAAAAGTTAAAAAAAAAAGCAAGAGTGTTTTATCAAACAGTCACATGAGACTCGGTAATTTAGAACTGAAAAATGTCTTCAGTCACTTAACCATTATGAGATATCATTTTTATTTGACATTGAATTAAATTTAAGGGATGCGTGGTTGCTTAAACTGATCCCAATCCGAAATTGGATTTCTGTTACGTTTAACGCACCTCTCCACAAATATTGACTTTCAAACTTATTTGTAATATAAAAATCTAAATAAAAGATTAAAGTATGTAGGCATCGGATACCTACTCAGTAGGTAATTACTTTGAAGTAATTACACCTGCTTACCGCTTGGCTGCTACAACAGCAATAAACCTATAAGAATAGGCTAATAAAAAATAAGGCAAATTTCCCCTTCCATTTTGTTTACGAATTTAATTTTAATACTCGCTAAATGTTATCCTTGCTTCCGATTGAGGCGAACTAGATGAGTGTCATAAATCATTCCGGTAACAAATTTGCGGGAATAATTTTGACAAACAACTGACAAATTCTATCCACAACACTCAGCGTGCATGATGGTGTGACACATATTATCGCCTCGGCTATTTCCGATGCCACTTCACACGGTCGCACATATGCGACTCTGCTGCCGGGGTGTGAAATCATGTCACCGATGACACAACCACGTCGTTATTATTAACTGTCGGAATCACACACATGTCTCGCTTAATAGTTCATAATTGTATACCGTCGGGTTCTTATGAACAAGCTTTTAAGACAACCCGACCAGACTTTGGTACAACGTCGTCTGCTATGCCTTTTTACTGCTTTGCTGCACTATCTTTTATTGGTGTCATTTGTCATCTAGTTCCGGCTTTCATTCTCTAGCGCCTGCATCTATCAGTGAAAACCTATTAATTAAGAATAGGTAGGTATACATTTAGGAACAAGTGCAGATTAACCATTCTAGCATGATCTACCGAGAAATTAAGGTACAAATTAAATCGGCGGAGATCGAAAAATATGTATCAAGTATCCCTGCCTAAAACGAGGAGGTGTGCATTAGGGGCATTGCTCCACCACCGAATGTGTTTTCTTTCTTTCTTTCTTCTTCACAAAATGCATTAAGATTCCGAGTGGTCACATTAGAACATTCAATGAAAATTATTCGTAAAACATGAAATTATACCACCTCTTTGAATTTCTCTCTCACCAATGTACAACGTGGTGGACTATCTAATGACAAAAACGCAAAAGTGCACTTCACGTGACGGTAGATCATAGCAGTGAATTGCACGGTAACTAATTGAATACAAATGTCGCACAGACAGAGAAATATTACAAACACTGCTGGCTCTATACGTAACGGTATTATTGTACTTTATTCTATCCTAACTGTCGCCGAACAGTGAATTTTACTAATTCGATGAGTGGACTGTTTTGTATTATTGAAACCACAAATCAAATATTTCCATTAGATGCGCAATATTTAATATAGAATTGAAATTTATCATTCTCTTGTTAGATTTTACTCAATAATATTACAAATACGAGTGAATATTATCATTCTATAAAAAAAAACGATAGGTGTACTTGTGTATATGTATAATATGCACAAATGTATAACTAGGGACACTGCCTGTTGCTAAATAACGACATCATTGCACAGTGTATGCGTAAGTTTTTGAATGCAATGTTTAGGTCACTGTTCACCTTACATTTATTTACATATGTTACCTATAATATTATTAATATAAGATTGCGTGTGCGTCATCAGCATAGTCTGTACGAAGCAATCTGATCGATACTGACTGAAGTTTGTTTATCAAATATGTGATATAAGCTACGCCCAAGAATTGTGGCTTATATCGTTTTTACACATCAAGTACGATATGCTTTTGACATACGTCCGAGCTTATTTGCCTTTGTAACATGTGGTAGTACAATAGACTGATTCCAACAGAATTGGTTTCAAAATCGAAAGATTCTCTTACGGTTTAAAGGGCAAGTAAAGGGTCCGTTTCTCCAGATGTACCTAAGTCTATCGTAAAGTTGTTGCAAATATAGCATTGGGTGGCAAAAGTAGGTACACCGTATATAGAATACTGATTGTTAGACGAGGAGAAGTGCACCAATTGAACATCGTTGTATAAAAGGACCGATCGATATGAAAAGGCTCTCATGAGGTGATGTATTATCTGTTTCCATTTCCTCGGCTATTTGTAGAAATCTCCGGAGGAGCTTGATACCATCCTTGGGGAGCGGATGATTAAATCCATACGGACTGTTCAGTAGTTAACACTCTGTACAATCGGAAGATTTAGTTTTAAGGAAGTCTCTCGAGATGATGTTGATCATCGAATATATACTTTTTCTCTTTTCGTAGTGGTTACTTTGCGCTTCAGTATTCCTTGCGAGATAACATAGCAGTATTAAGCTAATGGTTAAACGCAATTGAATACCGGTTATTTATAATTTTTTTCATGACGAAAATTGAACATGCATTCTGTAGATGCTTTTATTAGGAGTATCTAGTAATAATATGGAACGACCTACCCGCAGGTGTTTAGAAATACTAAGCCAGTGTACCTACGGGATTTTTTGTTTCTGAACTCGCTCAACTCCAAAATGGAAGTCAAAAAATTTAAAATTATTTATTACTATACACTTCTGTAATGGAATCTGCACACGAGACGGCAAAGTTGTTGATTTGCAACGCATACGTACGTATGTATAAAACAATAATAAAATGATCCATTTTGTTTGTCAACATGCCGTTTCCAACTGAATTGGGGAGTAAATTTATGAGCGCGTGACACGTATTTGGTGTCTGCTACAAATGGTACTAGATAGTAATAGTTATGAAACATGAAACAGAAAACAGTTGTCATTTGGAACGGCATGTAATCGAAATAATTTAAAGACTCGCATGGGACAACAACTGTCATAAACTTAAAAGCAAATATATAAAGTCTGGCAGTTAGTAAAACATTCATTCATACATACATAAATACGTATACGTTTGTGCTTGCGTACATAACAACATCAAATTGTCAACAAATGGCAAGTATATCAAAGAGAGAAATTCTTCTCATCAAGAGGCATTAGTTCAATTTGTAGCCATTTATAAGTAGCACGATCAACAGAAATCAGCAAGATTCATTTTGGTGTAGTATCTTTTGAACCGATCAATCGTGGTCTTTATTCTTTTGTTGGTTTTCAGACGTTTCGCTAGTCCCTTTTGCGGATATCCTAGGTAGATTTGCTGCCATCATAACTGTTTCCTCTGCTTAGATAGTTTCCCTTCAACTCTGACTGACTCTGTCTGCAGTCATTATAGAGTCACATCAGTCAAACGAGTAGCGTTTATAAAGTCGATTAAATGCTACAGAAGTTTCACTTGCGTCTTGTCAGTCAGATAGTGTTCGTAATTTCCAAAATTATATTTTCCATTTGGGTCTGCGTAACTTTCAAAATGCGGAACCATTATGTGCAATCACGTTTATTATGGTTGGGGAATGTATTGGGTCGACTTTACGAAACGCGAAACCGCTACACGGGACTGATACACGGAAGCAGGGTCATTGTGGGCCCGGTTAAAATTCTAAAAGTTGTATGTGACGATGACGAAAACAAACACGGTGTGGGGTCCTATAAAGAGCAAAGCTAAGTGATGAAAGAGAGGAGATGAAGTGAAGTTCGCGAGGGAGATTAAATGAGGTCGCAAAACCGGGAGGAAGAGGTGATCTATTGGTCGATATGGTTCGGGAATCGTCGGGTACATCATAGACTGGCGTTGGGTTGACGATTACAACCCTGTACCGAAATCTCCCCTTAGAGAGTGAACCACCGGATCTACATGCAGCGTATAGTTTCTTTCCGGAAGTCAAGGAAGAGTACCTAAAGCTACGGCCGTTTAACTTAATCTCCCTCAGTGACTCGCGGATCCTACCTAATAATTTGTGTTTTAGACTTATTGTTGTTCATTTGTCGTTAGCTTAAATTTTTCAGCATGAGTTGATTTGACAATGGTTGTGCTGAATATAGAATAATAAAAAGGAAAACAGAGGTTTTATGGTAAACCTCTCCTACGTGAGCCCTCCCAACTACGGTAAAGTCTATGTTTCGCTTCTAAAAATACTACATATAAAATGAAAATGCTACACTACAGAAGCATGGATGATTTTTGTATCTGCTAATATAATCTATTCAATTATGGATATTATATAAAACTTTCCTTTTACGTTTATGAAAGTTTTGGACAAAGGAACGAGTTTATTCTCATTGATTGAATAGTTCTAGAAAGTCGTTTGCCATTCAGCGAACGTTTTTCCCAATTACTGAAGATTACATTACAAAATTCCGTGACTAATTAAGGGTGATGTTGCATATAAAAAGTCATCGTAATTCAGCGACCATATGCTACACGGTATTTTCGTCCACGTTTAAGTCCAGAGAACTAAAAGGGGCTGTGATCATTAAGGTTGATTAAAATAATGGACTGTAGTGTCACGAACCGTACATGTACTTTATGAATTTGCGTCATGGTAGAGCAATCAACTATCTCATTTATGAATTACATTCCCTCTATTGTACCAACAAGACATCTATAAGCTTTTCGAAAGGGTCAGTCGTTTAAATTCCACCTCTAGGCCCAGATTGTCGATCATTCAATTACATTATTCCAAAAAGGGTAGTTGTTTATTACCTACAAGATTCATAGACAAACCGATTCTCTCATATTTTGTATCATTGAAATATATTAGTGATTATTTTAGAAAAACCCCTTTCTTAAACTCTTCTACAAGTATTAATGCCAAAACGTCAAAGAAACAGTACCTACCCATTTAGTGAAAGCGCAGAAAAGTGTCAAACCCATCAACGACCAGTCGAGTGTTTCTCTTATATTAAGGAAAGGCCAGGCCACCTTCTCGAATCTGGGTGACCGGCCATGTGTAAAAGTGCGTGGGGTGTTGACTGTTGAATCTACTACCTCCATCTGTTCGAATGTGTCGAGTGTCTTTCATAGATTACATTGATAGCACTATTGCTCAATTTAATTTGATGGCTCAATAAAGGACGGATCACTCGAATGTTTCCACTTCATTTAACCATAGGCTAGTGAGCACCCTAGCGCATTTGGATGCGTAAAAACATCTTGAATATTAAAAATTCTCGACCGATATGAAGAAAATTTAACTACTGCATGTACTTCTTCTTATTCTGACTTGAAAAGGAAAAAGGTGATGTTTATTTATGTTTACACTAACGCCCAGCAAATTAGTTTGGATGTTTTGGGAATTTGCTGAATGGCAACAATGTGGTTACGAACATCCTTTAAAAATTGATATCCTCATATACGGGTATACTTTAAATACCTAATAAACGATACGAGTTAAAATGAAATAACTGTTTAATACGTGGCATTGAAGGAGTCCGTCACAAGCTTGTTATGTCAATTCTCACACTTGGATTTTTATGCCGATCAAAGCGTTTCCCATTCGGGTCATAGCCATTGGTTGAACAACGTGTCCAGAAGTGGTTCTGAAGTGTATACGTACCGTCAATACGGCTGGCTACAAATCGAAACAGATGTGTCGGTCCTCGTAGCGTTATTAGAAAAGCTAAGAGAGGGCAGCTACGAGCCTGCGAATTCAGCATTTTCGTTAGCGGAAAAGGCCAAAAGCGCCCCTACAAAATACGCATATCTAAATGCAAGCCCGGTCGCCTCTAGTATACCTACAACATATACGTAAAGAACGTGTAATTCGAAATATATTCAACGACCGTTCCGAAAACAGAAAAAGTTAATGCGGCTGAAGGAAGTATGTAGATGGTGCTGAAATAGTTATGCTGCTTTTGTTCGCCAGAATAAATAAGAAGCATTATGCTGAAAGCAGAAATTGGAGACTGGTAAATGGCTAATTAAAGTAATAATAAGAGACTCACCGAAATTACCGCTATCTCAACTGGAAAACTTGCTGCAACAATTACACTACTGACTTTCCTAACTAATAAATAACTAACCAATACGTTGTTTAATCAATTGAAAATCTACTGCACAATAAAAGAAATATTTTTTAATTATATCTAATTTTGGATTTGAATTGTGAATATTTTTCCAAACGAATATTTAAATTTAGAAGGACTGTTTACAGGTATTTTTTTCAGTTTTTCTTTAACTAATAAATACAAATACTCGTCATTACATTTTTTATGGACGCCAATAATTTTTGCAGTTCATCGTAAACTTTCATCCTGTTTATAATTCCTCAATTTTCAACTTTGCTATTAGTTGGTGTTGCATCCATACGTTCCAGTTTATTAGCCACCTAATGCGAAAGACAGAGTAAATTCCGTATGTGTCGTGTCGTTTTATGCAATACAAAAATTTTCAATAAATCTGTTCAGGCATCAACAACATACGACATAGTATCCTGTAGAAGTATAGTATAATTCAAAAAGCCGGATCCTTTCCTTTCTATCCTCTCCTTCTTCCTTATATTTACCTACCCTTGGCCAGCATCCATTTTAAATGAGTTTCGTACACCGACGAAAGTAATTTGTATCGGACTTTATATGTTCACTGGCAATAACGGCGGCAGCAGCTATAACTGCTCGTAACTTTCTTCATGTGCTTCAATTTCTTTGTTTTTTCTTTTATTGTCTGCCGTATACCAGCTCACCTACATATACAACTATTGACAGTGAGTAATGTGGATGGCGGACAGCGGCTATATCTCCTTCGTGATAATCAGGGACGGAAGCACGTTTTTCGTACCTATACGGATCATCGGATGCAATAAGTAATAATCATTGGCGTAGCACGTATTCCTTTTTCCCGTTTTATCTTCACCACGATGTCCGAAAAGACTTGGAATATACATAAAAATAATCACAGAGCATGACTGGAGGAAAATTATCTATTTTAGGGATCATAAACCGATATAAGCAAACCATTATAATTTTATTTTACGTATGTCTTAGGAAATTGCAATGCCTAAAGTATAATGAAACAGAGATGGTTTTCTGTTCCTGTCATACAACGACATCATGTTGCCGACAAACCATTTTCGAAAATTCTTTGAATAGACGCCACTGCTATTAACCGACTATAAGCGGCTATCATTTCGTGACAAATGGTTCAATTAATGGACAGAGGCGGTTTGTAGTTTTTTTTTTCGCTTGAAAAATTCCCTCAGATTCCGACCGTGAACAGTCGTGATGGATTTATGCAGTGACAACAAGGCATACTTACGTATATGATACCAGCCAGTCCATTACACAAAATCTCAAAATTATTGCTGTAAAAAGCTGAATTGTTCGAATTATCAGAATTTAATGTAACTCGACAAAGTAAAAAATACATTCTAGATTGATGAACGTGGATGTTTGAAACTTTTATAAACCGGACAATAGAAATATTTATCAGAATTTTTTACCTACATATTTATTGATGTCGACGAATAAATCATTAAAATACTCGTACGTTTAATTTGGTCTTTCTTGAACAAAAACCCAAACGAATAAAATCACCAAATAGGGTAGTACCTAATATAAATGAAATACAGACGTGTCAAGGCATTGTATTACCAAGGCAACATGTTAAAATTGAAAGGTTTTTTGTTGCATACTTCATTTTAAACAGAATTCACGTAAAATTCTATTGTGAAATTAAAAGATTTGGAAAAATTCGTTTATACTACATAAACATGCTTGCTTTCTTTATGAGAGTGAACGCGAAATTTTCATTTCAGGGGATAATAGTATCTATATCTAACAGTAAATCAGTTTTACTCAGCAATTTATTTATAAATCATCACCAATCAGTTCAAGGCAAAAGTAAAATCAACTTCTTCTCTCACTCTCGACGTATTTTATTTTCATTAAATTTTCAAGGATTACAACTTTTACAAAGTTTTCAGCATTGATATTCTTTTAAGTATAATGCAGCAAAAAGTGTACAGGCTCGCAAATATATATGTAAATAGGCTTATTTATATAAATTTTAAATGTTAATTAAGTAGCTAGATGTAGCGATTTTTGAGAATGTAAATAAAATTTCTTTATGTGCTCTTGAAAATTTCCTGAAAACGATTTCCTTCATCTTCCGACAAGAAAAGTGGAAGCAGGTTAGATAGTATGTCAGGCGTTAAGCGGTCCTTTCGGCATTTTTCGGTCGGTCTCGGCCGATCCCGATTGGCTCCCTGCGGTATTGACGACCGACTCCAGGGAGAGCGAGAGTCAATACCGGCCCGAGGGAGCACGCTCCCCTGGGAGCGCGCAGCGGTACGAAGTAAAAGACGAGGTAAACAATGTAGTAGCTTTCGCTGAGTTGCTCTGTCCTCCTTTATCTACCGCGCTAAGATGTTAGGCAAACAAACATATTAATTTGCCTGTGTAAACCACTTTCCAATAGGTAAACCTGGTTAAATGAAATTAATTAACAAAATCACTTTACGATCACCTCTTTTTAGTTCATCTCGATTCTGTTACTACAAAATGTTAAAAATATAATATATTCTTTCGTAACTGGAATTATTTTAAAGGCCACAGTTTATCATTCGGTATTCGGTTTTTTTTTTCTCTCAGCTTCTGCTTTAAGGAAATTGTATAGTACCTAATATATAAGGTGCATTTTGAAACATTTAAAGGCTTTTTCTCATGTTTAGGTAATATTCTATGAACCTAATTAAGAAATTTTCTCTCATCATTTTTAAAACCGAAATTTCTACATTCCACTTTTCCTTTTTGTATTGATTAGCTGCAGTTTAATAAACACTTGGTAGATCCTCAGAGATTTACTTAGATGACTTAGATCTGAGACAGCTAAATTATAGACATTGGTAAAACATTGTATTAAAGTAAAAACGATTAAAAGTTTACAGAACGGATATATCATCCTTTATGGAGTTATCGTTGTGCTTTCGTGAAAAGTTCGAACGTGTAATGCTTCAGTGGAGATGAATAGGAGATGTAGTCCTGTGGGAGACGGGCTTACACTCGTGTCCTACCTTAATGTAGTAACACCGCACGTAAATAACCGGAAGTTGCTTTAAATAACGCAATAATACGCGAGTGTAAGCCGGCCCGAGACACCAAGGATGACGACGGCGTCGGCGTCGACTGGCGACGACGGCGGTGATTTATAGTTCTTTGAAAAGAGAGAGTTTAGAAGTGCTAACTTTACATCCATTAAGGAGTCTGTTCAAAACAGGCATTAACACGACGAGAGTTTATTCCCGTTCTTCGCGCTACACTTTGCTCCATATTTCACCGGCAAGGGAACCTTATTACCAAGGAATTCTATTCAACATTCCGCTTACACAAAAAGGCAACGGTTGCCCGCATCCGCATCCCACCGTCATCCCGTTCCTCCTCACTGTTTATCTCCACGAACGTTGTACCCTACACAAGAAAAGCTCCACCGAGTTTCTTTGGTTTTACGGAATTATTTACAAGATGACTTACAAAAGAAACTGGCACGAAGATAAATTAAAAGAGCGCATCGGCGCCTTTACCTCAAGATTACGCGGCGTATCGACCAAGTGCTGATACATAAATCTACGGCACAAATTATCATCATGGAAAGTTCTCTTTGAATCAACAATTAAAACATTAATATAAGATACGGCAAATGTTTAAAGTGATTCAAGGTTTTTTCTCAGAAATAGAAATGTAAATTGCAAGTTCGTCTTTTCAGATGACAGAGAGGCTTCTATCGACGCCAATCAGTATGATTTCATCAAAGAAAATTTCCTGTCCGATGTTTCTAAAGGTTACTTTTTTTTACTGTTTAATGGTCGCTATTGAGCGTAATTTTACCATTTTGATTTTCCAAGTGATACTGAATGAAATTTTCATGGGATACGCATTTAAAAAGCTGAAAATTAACCTTTAATTCAATTGTAATAAAATTATTATACTATTAGGGTAAGATATTTTCATCGCCCTCCTATAAAATCGCATCTTTCACCACTAGTAGCTATGAAATCTAGCAGTATGTATTGACGCGGTTCTAGAAATGCCAAATTCATGAAACCTGACATTCATTAAGTAAAGATCATGCGCTATTTTTCGCCTTTGGACACTATTTTAACTACTATCACCATCGTCAATATTACATGTAACTCGCGAGCCACCCGTAGGTACTATAGTGTAAGTTGTCCTTGTACCTATCTGAACGTCTCTCCTTATTACAAAATTTACTAATTCGGCAGAACTCTTGTATAACTTCCGTAATACGTTACTTACGTGATCGACCAGAAACGGGGGCGCATAATTTCGAGAGCCAATATCGTCGAGATTAATCTGGTTATGTACGTATATCCTTACCTAATATGTACAAGAAGTCGGACAACTAGGGTCCCTTATATCGTATTTGTCTCCCTCGCCTGCGACGGTGGTTGTAGTAGTAGTAGTAAAGGTGGTGGTCGTAGAGGGTGCCTACGGCTACTGACTCTATTTATCTTGGCAGGTTCACCGTCCACGAATTCAGCATACATTAGTTAGCGCGCTGCTTGTATGTATGTCCAACATAAGGCATTCGACGGCCCCTACGGCTTTATGGGTTATACCTACTAACGAGATAATATATCTGTACAATGGAAATAGAACTTTGTACCGCCTCGTGTGCATAACATGCATTTATATCGTACCTAGTATATTCAGCACATACTTGAATAGACCACTTGTTTGTTTTCGGGTACCTATACAATATTCTGCACGTGCTTCTCAATGTAGGAACTTGTTTTGATGGGACCAAAAGGAAATCTGCAATCAGTTGTTTAATCAAAGCAACATTGCGGTTAAACGTACTTTAAAAGTATGTTTAACTTCAGTATGGTTAAACGGTGTCTGGCACCTCCGACAAAACTACAAAAATTAATTGAAAATTTAGGAGATGCTGAGAAGAAATTCTCTCAGAGAAATGCACCTCCAGTGAAAACAAACTTTTGAATTTCTGTTAAATTGGAAATCAAGAATTTTTATTAAACTTGCATGAGTCTATAACTCTCTCTGTAGTTACCATTGTTAGAAATATGTAGCACATCTATTTGCGCCAACGCCAACATCTCTTCAATCGTTATAAAAAACAAATTACGGCTTACATCAACGAACGCCCTTCAAGATTATATATGCGGTAGTAAAACGGGCAAACTGAATCGCTATTAAATATTGATGTAGCTTGATACTACTGTAATTAATTGATGAGAACTAAGTGGAAAGTTATAAACAATGTAGATATAATGGAATAGATATCCCTCTATGTGCAGTTCGTACAGTATCAGTAGGCTACACTTACGTACCATATCATTCAATATATACCAGTCCCATTCCATTTTAGTTGACGCACCTAATTAAATCTTTTTTTGTGTACCATTAAGGAGAACTAGACGCTACATTATTCTTTAATTTCCAATAACTTAGTTAATGGGGCATGTCTTATTAAAATATCCGATACAAAACACCAACATTTTTATTTCGATTGTATAGTTATTAAAACAATTGGGTACGTCATCATCATCATCATCATAACGTCGTCAGTCCTAAGACTGGTTGGACACGCTCCTCCACTGCTTCCTATCCTGAGCTAATTTTCGAATTTCTCTGAAACTAGAACAACCCATATCCTTAACTACTTTAATTGGGTACATACAGGAGATTTATTTTAAATCACAATTTTAAAAAGCAAATGATAAAGAAAAGTTATTAATTAAATTGTCAAATAAGTAAAATGATGTAGGTACCTGATCAGGTAAGCATAAAATTTTTTTTTTTTTTCAGAAAATTTTTCGAATTAGTTTTAAAGATCAAGACCATGAAAGCTATTTAACGATTAAATTTAACGAGTAACAAATCACTGTCCGCTTGTAAGTGTTTTGCCGGCGTTTGCAAATTACTGCGATAAGTCTTAGGAGTGTCTCCGAAGCGAATAAATAACCTTTCTTTGCCATCTCCTTACATTAATTTGAGAGAGGAAGGTATTTGCCACTTCTTTATATTTTGGTCGATCGTTATCGACGTTTAAACGACTCATTTGTCTTCCGAAAAACAGACGAGAAGGCGGAAACTTAGATTTTAGCGAATTCAGCGAGAAAACGGGGAACTGACAATGGACGGATCAGGACTCAATTTTTTTTCTTCCGATTCGCTAACGTCTGAAACGTTTTTGTAACGTAACTACTTCTTACGATGCGATAGATTTTCGAAGAGAAAAGTCCCTATTTCTTTTGTCTAAAATAGTAATAAGCTTGTAGTAGATAACATTATTATGAAATTGTGTTCGAGCTGATTATAAAAACAATCAACAAAATACGAAGCATATATTCAGTCTTTCGTACTGTCTCGCAATTACAACGGGCCAATGAGGTGCAACCAATTTGTGCAGCATACTAAGTTAGTTATGACTTGTTTTCACCCTACACGACTATACTTAAAACGATTCAAACTACATTTCTCATGCGTAATTTGTATTACCTACAAGTGTTTCTGCGTTTACTTTTTGGATTGATTCCTACAGGCTATAGATATATATGTCGATAACGTAAACGCAATCTCTCAATAATTTTACAGTGCACTTTTAAAGTTTTCTTCGCTCCATATTCAAACTTCGAATAAAGTAAGCTTCTAAAACGTCTGTCACAGTAAGTGCATCTCCAACTATGAATCTTAACTTTGACCAACTAAGAACCGATTCCATTTCATCGTTAAGAGTTTACCACATCATTTAGGTATAATATTGTAAGGGAGTAAACCACAAAATCATAGTCTGCACTTTCTTAGAAGTTCGTTAATAGGTACTAGTTTTAAATGCGCAATCACTTTAGCCAATACAGTTCAGTCCAGCATTCACTTGCCACTTCTTCTTGGTCTCATGTCTGAGAAGCCTTTGAGTTTTCGTACTTCTATTCCAATAAGTAGATTTTCGCTTAAGTTAGATATATGTAGGTATGTAATATAAAAGTACTGAAAAAGATTTTATTCGAATTTCTTTTTTGTCAACAACTTTCTTGTACTAAGAACGAAAAACACTGACGTTCTGGAGCTTTACGTGTTGAATGGTCAATGTGTAAATAATGGATTCTTTTCTTTCCATTGTCGAGGTAAGAATTGGATTTTTCGAATATGTAGGTACAGCTGCATTCAAGAGCTATCGATTCGGGAACAGTGAGCGTTCTTTCTATATCTTGTCTCTCATTCTTCATAGTAAATGTTGAGATGTGTATGGATGTGTGTGTATTGCATATCTATTTGACCTTGTGAGAACTTTGTGTACTTAAACACCTACATATTTTGCTATCCACTCAGTGGCAACTTCCATTAGATACCTAAATACTTTTGTTAATTACAAAATTTTCGACACCATCCTAAACATACCTTTTTATTTTCTTTTCAGATTCTTCCTCAAATTTTTCCTCAAATGCAATCAAAACTGCCTCAAAAACGCCGGTAATCCAAGAGATATGAGGAGGTTTCAGGTACTATTAATTTGATATATAATTAACCATATTGAAAAGTGACTTCGAAAAACTCGAAGCTAAGTATGTAATTTAGGGGGCGGTAATTTAATCCTTTCAACATTCTCCTTGCTGTATTTAACGTTAAAGGAGACTTCTACGTACAGTAAAATAAATTTAGTAGTTCGGGTTTCGTTATAAAGATAATTTTTTACTGTAAAGAATCTTATGCACAATCAGATCCGATTGAAAAATAACATCAGTTTGGTGACTCTTGTTTCGTTTCAACTTGCTCCTTCCATATAACTGCAACTGTATTCTACAGTAAAAAGAAATAGTTTTCTGCGGGTTTTAAACCTGTTTTTTTACCAACCAAAAGCATGTTACGCTTGAGCCGTCATTATACGCTCTTGAAAATAAAGGCAAATTCTCAAGATAGCTGTAGTTTCTTTAAAATCTTTCGGAAATCCGAGATTATTGTTGCTTAATGTTCATTTTATATTTTTCTCTCAAAAATGTGTGGGAGAATCGAAAAGCTCGTCATTGATCCAACTACGTAAACGAAATAGTTACCTTAAAAAGCTTTTATTTATTGCATTTTTAGTACGATTTTTAATTCTTATCATATTACATATATTCAAATTCTTTCTAAAACCGGTATCATCTGAACATTAAACCGAACAAAGTATTCATACTGTTAGTGGTAATTTTTCAATTTAATTTTGTCTGTTCAGTTTATTACATGTAATCGTTTTTGAGCAATGTGCAAATACAGAAAGCTTTAATTTATGAAAATATAGAAGCACCAACAAATTTCGCGAAGGTTCGTTTCAGGCCTTTAGCTGTGCCAATGAACTTGAGTTGAAGCTTTTACTTATGCCATTCCCTTATTTAGCTTTCGTCGCTCTTAAAGGGGATGTTCCCGAACATTTTTCGAGCTATTTCGAGAAAATACGGCCACATAGTTTGGCTCGAAACTGCATCGTAAAAGCATCATCGTAAATATCGTCAACCCGATGGATGTTCCATAAAGTTCGTTTTTTTTTTCTTCATCATCTACGGTGTAAATGGAATGTCTTCTTCTTCTTGTCGGTGACCGTTCGACTGACTACGATAGTCGTATTTCAACTAGCGCGAGATATCGAACGCCGCCTACTGGACGTTTTGCCGTCATCATCCTGCTTCTGTTCCCATGGGAACGCGTGTGTATTGGGGGGTGCACGTTCCCCAGGGAGCTCGTAAGCGTCCCTAGGGGAGGAGTTTGTCTTTAAATTCACTACCGCCACCACCTTGGATATGAAAATGGCTGCAGTTTTGCAGAAATTAGCGCGCTTAATCAAGTGTGCCGTGCAAATTACAGGTTAGCTCTCAATTTACAGGTCGTCATAGCAACGCAAGTGTCCGTAGAGGGACCATTATTGGCCATCTCTGACAACATGTTCGTCCATAACAATTCCAAGCATGGACGAAGGGCGAAACGGCTCGATCCTTCCGAAGGTAATTTTAATTTATTCACACTTTATCTAAAGATCTTTTCCCGAAGTGTGAAGAGGTTGAATGTCTAATTAGTTTTACGCTGGGGCGTATTAACATTTAATAATGTTTGGACACCAGGTTTTTTAATAAGAACAACGGAAACATCATGACCAATATGTTTCTATATAGATACCTTTTTTTATTCATACCTATAAGTAATTGAAGTACAATGATTACCTGGTCATGGCCCCTCTATGTAAATAGCAGTACCAGTATTCATTTTTGTTACGATTTTTTTACTACAATAGTTATAAATTGAGTTTTTGTTGAGAATTTTACTCAAACCAGATACTGCGCGCACTATCCTGATCTTCTTTAGATTTTCAACTAGTTCACCTTTTCTTTAGATTCGTTACATTTTATCAATTTAATCCGATTATTTGTGATGTAACGACAGCCTTACTGTCACTCATAGTGTACTGAGACAATAATTGCCTGACATTCTCTTTCTTTTGTTCTGTTACTTAAACAAAAATGAGCACTTATTTTATACATAATATGGTACGTGCAATATAAAATTTTAATAATCGTTTTATTCTGTGAGCCTGGGAAGTAAGTAGCACACGGTAAATGCGATCGTCGTTTGAATGAGTCCTTTTTTTTCTCGCTAACGAAGCAAGGAACGCCACCGAGCAGAACAGCGCATTCCGCGGTAACTTCTCGTTTGTATGCGAACCCGTAACGGATCCAAAACTTTGCGAAATTGGTTCCCGATCCGGTTCACTGGAGGACGGAAGCGGAAACAACGTAACGTACATACTCTAACAACGACAAGCCCAAGCCTGGACTTGAGCATTCTTGCCCTCTCGGTCTTTTAATCTTCTTTCTTGTTCACTTTCTCTTTCCCTTTTTATCTTTATTACCCTTTGCGAGAGCGAGATTTGTGTCCCAGCCGATAGCTAGCTAGTAACACCGTTACTACTTCTCCGGCCCCCTTCAACGTTCTCTTCCACCCTCGTCATGCCTTCGGCCAGTAAGTCTACATCATTGTCTTGTTCACAGGAGGCCATGTTTTACTTTGTTAATTTACCATTTCGTTTTACTTATTCGCTGTTTCATCCTCGAATAGCTTTCATCGGTTATCCTTTCACGTTCCAAATTTTTTACTCATCGCAGTATCCATCATGGACACATGTGCTTACCCTTCCCTTTGACTAACAAAGGTACACCTAATTGCAGAAAAAATGAATAGATTAATATACCGGTCCGTTAGACATTTATATCTAATAGTATCGGAATGGATGTGAAAACGCAGATTAATAACATGGTGTTTATTATTCAAGGTTTTCCTAATCCCACGATATGGTAAAAAAAAACTCTCGTTCTTCGAGTATCCCGTCCTTATCTTGTATACAATTAAACCTCCTTAAAAAAGCGAACATTGACTTTTGCTGCTTGTCATTGTGTGACATAATATAATATAAAAAACTAGCGTGTCGATGGAAATCTCATCTGATAGGCACACAACAATAATGGCTTTGTTTGTGAAATTGTTACCCTAAGCTCTTCTAAATGCGAACTTCAAACAGCGACATTTTGTTTTTCTCTGTTTAATGTCGGTGTTATCTTTTAGGCCTCTATCCACCCTTACCTGTAGCAACACCATGCATTAAAGCCATAAGTCCAAGCGAAGGTTGGACTTCAGGAGGTTCCACAGTCATCATCGTTGGAGATAATTTTTTCGATGGTTTGCAAGTTGTATTTGGTACAATGCTGGTGTGGAGCGAGGTGAGTGTTTTAAAGTATTAACGGATACCGCTTATTTAATGTCGCCTCTATATAAAAAAGCAGAAATTGCCATTCTCATATTTATTAATGAATAAAAAGCAAAATACCTAACGATAAATATAACATGATTTACTTGTGATGTTTTATCTTCAGCTCATAACTCCCCATGCAATACGAGTTCAAACGCCTCCAAGACACATTCCCGGTGTAGTGGAGGTAACATTATCATATAAATCAAAGCAGTTCTGCAAAGGAGCTCCGGGAAGGTTTGTTTACGTCTGTAAGTGTAATTTGTTTTATTGAATTTCAAAAGAAAGCATGACGTTCAACTTTTTTTTTCAGCTCTGAACGAGCCGACCATCGATTACGGATTCCAGAGGTTGCAGAAGTTGATTCCTCGACACCCAGGTGATCCCGAAAAATTGCCTAAGGTACTTACTGGCATTTGTGCGTTTATCGATTTGTATCTAACCTGATGGGACTTTTATGACTTTTAATCGTATTGTATATGTATTACTGTTGAAATTGCCAAGACTACATTTTCATCTGAAATACAAATCCAATTGCACAAGTAACTGCCAACGTTAAAGGCTCTTCCATTTTTAGGAGATAATCCTAAAGAGGGCGGCCGATTTAGCGGAAGCTCTTTACACGATGCCCCGAAACAATCAGTTGGCGCTGGCCGCTCCTCGATCACCTACGATGGGCAATAACGGAATGACCTCAACCTTTAACACTTATACAGGGCAACTTTCAGTTAGTGTACAGGACAACGGAAACGGTCAGTGGACAGAAGGTGCTGGTCCTTCAATGTACTCTTTTATGAATTTTATTGATTGTAAATAAGCATAGCATACCTAGCTAATTAATACACCTTATTAATTAACTTACTTAATACACGCATGTGTGAATCATTTCCGAGAAGGAATCGAGCCTTAGTATACCTGTTCTAATGAGTATTTTTTGGGTAGGTTTTGGAAAAAAGAATAATCTTTACCCTACTTCAAATCACAATCAGAAAATAAATGAAAAAAGATATATTATATATATATATATATATCTGTATGAACCAATCCAAAATGAAACGGTAATAGCACACTGAATTCACTTATAATAGGATATATACGGTATACACTATGCCTGAAAATTGTGGGTTATTTCATTTTAAGTATAGTCAAGTAGGATGAACGTAAGTCATAATTAACTATTATGAGCTGCGTAACATACGTTCCGGTAAAGAGGCAGTACGAAATGTAGCGTACCGTGCCGTATGTCGTTGAGCAATTGGCCCACACATGACCTCTCAGTAACGAATGCTTAATAAGATGTGTGGGGATACTTTTGAAAATTTAAGAGTGATTCTATGTAGTCATTCAATTTTTTACTGTTTGATACGTATGTAGGTAATTTGTTTCGATAACTGTGACATTATATCCAACGTAGAGTTACGTAATTATTGTTAGTATCTGTTGTACGTAATTTAGGATTGAGTGACTCTTCTACTGACTTCCCTGTTACGGTTAGGGTTTTTCTTTTAGAGGAGCAGTATGGAGGTCGGGCGCAGAGCAGTAGCGTCTCGCCACGCGGAGGCGGCGGTTACTGTTCGAGCACGTCAACCCCACATTCGTCTTCGACGGGGGGTGGCGGAGGCGCTTCGAATTACGGGGGCTCCGGGGGAATGAACGGGTATGGGGGCGCAACGCCGACAAGCAACAGTAACGGCAGCTCACATCAAGTTAGTATGCAGCTACCCGGTTCACCATCTTCGGCTGCCGCCGCCGCCGCCGCCGCTGCGGCCGCCTCCGGTCTCTTCAATGGCACCTCAAGTAAGTAATCGCTTATGTACCTAAGCAGGAAGTGCACAATTTCTAACAGAAAAATTGAGATGACAATCTCCTAAAATCTCATTCAGTTGCTTAATAGGCGTTTAAGTAAAACTAACAAGGGATGACGAACAACAAACTCTCTTTTGTGTATTTATCAAATTTAGATAGCGTTTGTATACCTGCTTAACACACGTTGCTTTATAACCGCTTAATCCTTGAGCCAATCAATGATTTATTACTTATACACCGTTCCCTGAAAATCTTCTATTAGGAAAGGTGATATTTATTAGCATCTAGCCGTTTCTTATTTTATGTTTTGCAACTTATTGTGCTTCCATTCAATGTTTGACTGTTGGTCATTATTTTAGTTTCGGCCGAGCAAGCAAGTCACCAGTATTTTGCTACTCACAGCAGCAAAGGGGACAAGGAGAAAAGCGCGTTCGCCCCGGTGCTAAGGGGCAATTCCCCCATTCATCCACCGGGTCCCGCGCTTTTCCACCACCAACCCGTTTCTGGCTGGCATCATCTTGCAGTTCAGTGTCAGTATATACAATATTATGTCTGTTTCTTTTTGGCTGTGCTATATTTGTAGATAGATTACCTTAGCGCTTTGCGTTTATAAAATAGCCAACACTCAGTGCTCTGCAATTATTACCGAATTAACCAGTAATGATTATAGATGAGGCGATCCTTCTAGACTTTAGCAGAAATCATTTAGGAAACGTTGACCTCTAAAACTGTGTCATCACCAAAATCTTAAAACAGCAACATTAGTTTCATTTTCCTAAATATGATTTCGTGCGAATCACTGCTATTTTAAACAATCGACAGTTTACTTTTCATTTTGGTTTTTCTCCGTAAATAAAATTCTGGTTTCATCCATAAGTAACATTTGTAAAATAAACTTTGCCTCATTTGTTTCTGTCAACTTTAAATAAAGGCCGAATAACGTGACAATCTTCTGATGAGTCTGATAAAACTTACCTATTCCCCTTTAAATTTCCTTGCAGGAATGGGTCTTGTTCCATCACCATTTGCTTCAATGAATCCATTCGCCTTACCGACTTGTAGTGCTCAAAATTATGTAAACACACCTTTGGTTGAATCGGCCAAGTAGCCCTAGCACCATTCGTTTATTTTGGAACTTCAAGCAAAGATATTACGCGTCATTCACCACTAGTGCAACAGTATAATGTATGTATGTAACGTACATATATATGCAGGAGAAACACACGTTATCCGCTGCACTCCAAAAATGTAGATATGTACGTTAATTAATACAGACTAAAGCTTTTCGAAGTGCTCGCGACATTTTGGCGAAAAACTGTGATGGGTCATCTGGCATACGGTCGAGAGTTTAATTTTAAACAAAACCAACATGTTATTACATTAATATTTTTATTTATTTATTTATTTAATTGTACATTGGCAACTTCAGTTGCAATGTTAAATTGGAAATAATGAAAAGGTTAACCAAAATTAAATCTGGAATTGATTGAGAATCAGCTGAATTTTCAATCAAAATCTAATGAAATGGTGAAATAACGCGTAGGTAAGATTGACTTGACAGCAACCAAAGAAGTCCCTATTAGCGACTTTAATTGTTTATAATTCGGGTTGTTAGTTTAGTTTTTACATATTTCCGATTGTCTGTGATTTTAAGTGTGCACCTATCGGTTTTCTCTTTAGAATAATTCGCATGTAAATTATATAAAATCTATTCGATTGAGGTAGACATATCTATGACTTTATACATATCGCTTTGAGCTGGGAAAATTACAAATATGTATTATTGTACAGTTACATCTGTAAATATACGTATCTTTCACTTTTTAGGAAATGTAAAAAGCTGTAAAATATTAGGGTTTAAGCCTATAATGACATTATACAACGATTATAAAGGTATATTTTACGAAATTATTACTTTCTATATAATTGAAAAGAGGATCTAAGGTTTTGATGTCAGCGCTTGAAATCATGATGCGGTTCATGAGGTGTCGCACCATTTCTTCTACCTACATTTAAAGTTTCATTTACAATGCAACATAATCCACATTGACTTTCTAAAAAGAAAACACATACATAGCCATATACGATTTGTTTGATGTTTTTTAATAGTAATTAATAGTAATTGTTTGATGAATTTTAATAGCAATTGAAAATGACGAGACGAAAGTAGTTTCAGCTTCTTGACACAGCAAATTTCAGAAATTTTCACGGTACTTATACAAAATGCAATCTTACCTATAACTTAATGAGTATAACAAAAAAAAATGTGTATACGAAATGAAAAATGTATAATTTACAATACTTACCCAACGTGCAAGTGAATTAAACCAAAGTTTAATATTCGTTCAACAAGAGCATTTATTACTGTTATTACTGTACATATTTCTGTTGTTAGAGTTCTGCAATTACACAATTTTTCATTGTCTAGGTACATATTTAATTTAAACAGTAATTTCAATTTCAATCAAAAGACAAATTCGGTATACGTACGTGATCAATATTGAGTTATGTATATTTAGTTAAAATTTCTGAATTCTTAAAATTTGAAAAAATAAAAAACTACGAATTTCAATGGTTTTCTTTATTCGTCCACTTTCATCATTCCCTTCGCAATTCGGATAGGTACAGAGTAGGGATTCCACTAAAAAGGTAAGTGTGGAATTTGACGCTAAATTTAACCTAATGAGTTACAAAAAACAAATAGTAAAATGACAAGTATGTAAACGCATCAAAAACGTATCCGATCCTGACGTATGGTCCTTATCGTTATATAAAAACAAAGAAGAGTAGGAGAGCAGAGCGCGCTATGAAAGTCTATAAGAAATAGGCGAAATGGCTTGGTAGGACAAGTTCTCGTACTTATATGAAGGGCGACGTATTAGAAGAAGGAAAAAGTTAAGATGAGCAGAGCGGCCAGAGGTAGAGGTAAGTTGCTCCAGTTTTCAAGAAATACGAAGGTTTGCTTAAAATAAGAAGTGAAGGTGCATGTCCGTCAATCAGGTTGAAGACCTTCTGATGATCAAATGGCACGATATTTGAACAATGAAAAGCTATACTTAATCTGTTATTCTTTGGAATGGTTCGTACAGACTGTCTACAACGTAAACGCTACATATTCCAATAATTTTACAGTATCTTTCTTTCTGTCCAGATCGAAATTTACCAGGGATGCCCGCATTCGGGCTTTAATATGCTTAATGTTTACATTTAATTTTCGAGAATTTAACCGATGCCCTTTTTATTATGTGTCAGATACATGAAATTAAGTCGAGATTGCTTGACGTCACTGATATGACCTTTGTATTCGTAGACCATCTGTCAGTGCACGTTATTTATGTACCTACTACCGTTTGGGTACAATGCTGCATGAAGGGCGCGCACCCTGTTTCAACAGTAGCCGGCGGCACAACTATTACCACCGCTGCTGCCACCACTTTACCATTATAATAGGCATTTCTGGTGTCAGTTTCAATTTCATCGAACGCTTTTGTACTCAAATAACTGTATTTACATTCGACCGATAACACGCTTCTGTTGTTATATTTGAACAAGAATATTATCTACCTATATCTACAGGTCTAGTTATAATAATAATAATAATAATAAGTACCGAATAAGAATGTAAATTGGGTATAATTTTCATTTTATTCGCAGTGATATGCAAATGGATAAGCGTAATTCCTATTAGATGAATTAGTTTTGCTCACACGGTGAAATTTAATAGCCTACAAATCGTCATTAAATGGCATAAGTTGTTAGGTATCTATTACATCTCACACAATAGTCGTATTGTAAGCATAAATTAGCATAAAGCTTTAAGAATTTATAACAAAATATTCACGCAAGCAACGAATTACGAACAATTCAGGCACGCCTAATGAAGTATGTAATGTATGTAAATACGTTCATGTAGGTACACTGAAATAATGAAACACAAGAAACTATGAAATTTTAACTGCAAAATGTGCTCCTATACGTTGTTCCTAAAATCACACTGGAAGGATTACGATTGTAATGATGATTTTAAAATTAAACGAACGAGTGGTCCTTTTTGGCTTAATCTTCTTGGATGCACGTGTGGATGATCCCCACACCAATATTCATACCCTAATTCCTAATACGCACGCATGCATTCACACTCACATACTTAGGTAATAAAGAATGACAATGACAAGAGCGATTCCTATGTGCGCTCGTGTTATTGTCAATTGGCCACGTGCCATCACCGGTGCTATTTTGTAAGCTATTTCTCACTCTATTGCGTTCACATGAGCACTTTTTATCATCAACATCCATATTCTCATCTATGCCACCCGACTGAATGTTATCTTTATGTGAAATGAACGCCAGAAACATAACATGACTAAGTACAGGATAATAACCTTACAGTTAAATGTTTAAATGGCATTAGAAACTTGTATGTACGGTCAACTATAATATACAAGTATACAATTGACATTTGCCTTCTTATTCCGATCTACTTAAAGAGATGGCAGTATCCAAAATGAGACAACTATCCAAAATTAGCTCAATTTATAATTTTAAAGGAGAATAAATACCTACAAATACAGCTGCCCTCGGTCGTTTCCCTAATTTTTACATACAACATAAATAATTCCGTTTCCCATTCATTATGGTATAACAACATTCATTGGAAAAGAAGTAATGTACAACACGTCTCCCCTCTTTGAACTTTCGATATAAAACCTTTACTGTCGTCAGATTAGCTAATGGGATTGCACAAATGAACATCAAAGTAGACATACGAAAAGGAGCAAAGGAGCGCATGGGATGGCATCGAATGTCCCATCCCTTGTTCATTCGATTCTTATCGGATTAGCACCAGTTGTTTTTTATCTTGGCCATTAATCGTTGGTGTTCGAACTTCTAAACTCGTCGCCCTTTCCTATTGAACGAGTGTAATCATTTGTGGCTGCACTATCTGCTCTTTGATTGCTGTCTAGTGAACTAACTATATAGAGAACGAACTCCTCATAAAACCAATTTGTGGCCAAGCGAAAAAGCAACAACGTTTATTATGGTACGATAAAAAAATTAATAAAACTAAATTTTTCGGTTAGAAAGTTGAATTGTGCGAATTCAATCTGGGTCTTCTTGTTTGCGTATAACTGACAAATAGCTGATTAAATCCAGAAAATGTTTATGCAGAACTAGCATAATGAAACGAAACGACGGAGAGGACAATGCGTTTGTCTTGGATATCAAACAAAAAAGCAGTGCGACAATTTCAACCAAGTCACTATGGAAGAAAGCCTTGAGGAAGAGTAAGATTCAATGAAAATCAATTGGCGATTAAGTCAATACTCATGGCAGGTAAGCAAATTTGCTTTGCACTTTTCGTTTAAATATAGAAAAGCGTACTTATATATAGGTATGTAGATATCAATATTTTGTAGTTTAATTACGTATCGTACACAAAATCTAAATATGAATGAATTGTGCTACCTTACGGTTTGTTAGATAAATGATCTGATTTATATGTTATCTAAAAGATTGTAACTGCCATCAATCTAAACCACTTATTGTTTTATCAAAAGTATAACCTATCGTTGTAATCAACGATATCTTGCTTATACAGAAACAGACACCACTGACTTGAATATTTTCCATAAACTTTGGAACAGAAAACGATCAAAACCTATTAGTCAGAAGCATTAAAAAAGAAATTGATACATACATATTTTTTAAATAAATTAGAACAACCACTCAACCAGGCGTGTTAAGCAAACCTTAAATATTACGTTGAAAAAAAAAAATAAATAAAAATAAACAGCAGTAGCATATAGTTATGAATGAATTAGGAATATTAACATATGCTAACAAACATTTGTTAAAAAGAAACTCTATTATCGTAAAATATTTGCATGGCAAACTTTTCTGTTAAAGAAACTGTCAAGTGTAAATTACAATTGGAGATGTCCATCAATTGATCGGTAACAGGACACTCTTCATAACGAGGGGTAGCGTGATAACGCCATTGGAATTGTAAATCACATTGTCATTTCATTTCACCAAACGTCATTATAGAGGGAAAGAAGAATTCGGCGTTCAATTATTAGTTTCTGATTCGTTTGCCTGTTTCACTTTCATTTATTAATGGCATTGGAGTAACCCAGGATGACTAGCATTATCATTAGGTATATACCTTGTGCTCAATATGCTGATATTACTTGAAAATTAGATGATTTGTATTTTAATTTTCTGGACTTCAATTTTACTGAAACAACAGTGTTTCTTGAAATAAAATCGGAGTGAAATCTGGAACGATCCGTGTCGATGTATTATTTTACTTCTTTAATTTCTCGACAGTAACATTAGTCAAAAATTATAAGTATAAAGTTATGTAGCTTTAGTAGCGTTTGCGGTATCTTCGGCTCTTCACATAAAAAGAAAATATAAATCAACATCCGTAACCCTACGTGGAAAAAATATAATTTAAAGATGAATCTTCTTCAATCAAACTGGAATTGTAGCGCAATAATTGTAAGCTTTGTGTTAAATTGTTCCGGCACCTTCAGCAAAATTTTCAATCTCGTAATTCAAATAAAAATGTTTAAAGGTTTTTAACAAAATTATTTTAATAATATTAAAGGATAATATTCAGTTTCACGTAAAAAGGTTATTTTCGTGGGAAAAATCGTTTTTTAGTTTTCTTCCAAGTTACAATTGTTGTTTAATTCATTCTAAAAAGTAAAATATAAATTAGCATTCTTATCCACATTTCCATAGAAAAAATATAGATGTAAATTTATAAATTTACCCCTACAGGATTTATAGCTCAATTAGTCTTTCTTTTAAATTGTCCCGGCGCCTTCATTAAAATTTTTAATAAAATTTCTTAATAATTATTGATAACTTTTGTGTATCTTCATAAATGCCTTATTTTTGGCGTTAAAATGATAATGTAGAAGATTAACCAACCATAACGACCTTCAACGAATGTCAAATTTGATCCCTCTTATATGCGAAAAAATTCGTATAAAAACTCAATAGGTAGTATATAAGTACATTCAGTTAAGTATTTTTTAAGATAATTTAATAGGCAGAAAAATTGACGATTATAAAAGAATAAAAATTAAAGAACTCAACGTTTTTAATCTTTTTTCGATTTTATTCCTGCAAACACAATCAATAAAGTTAACGTTGATAAGTAGTAGGTATTCTTTGTATGTAATACCTATCTACTATGTAAAACCCACTATAAACAAAATTAACGAAAAGTTTTGTAGACATAGATGTAAAAATATTCAATTTTTCACCTTTTGGCTTCATTCCTGATTCATGACAACGCTCTGTAGTAACTATGGAAGTACAATCACTTTCTAGAGTCATTACTATTATTAATAAAAAATGTGAGCTTTAGTAAGATTACCCCCACCTGACAAATATAGAATTGTGCTTCTATACTTTTTTGCATGATGAGTGATGGACATCAAGGTTGGGGGTTGTTGGAAATTTTAAGATTTGAAAGGGAGTTTCCGCAATTTAACTATATAAATATTACTTTCCTACGCTAATAAAACTCGAGGCGCCACTGCATGAGTGTTTCTTACGATTAGTTCCCCATCGTATGTTAGCAAGAGAACGTGTTTTATATCAACTCTGTAAACGATAGCAGAAACCTTTTGTTTTTGTTGTCGAACCCATTTTGCTCGATTCTCATAGTTCATTACCTACCTGAATAGATTTCGTTATCAGTGTTTGTATGCAAACTTTTTCAATCACAATCGTTCAACCTACGAATATCAACAGACGATGACATAATGTTTAAAAATGGAAACGACCTCAGCTTTAAAGATAAAGCTTGTCATACATATATATTGACTGAAACGTATCAGTTTGACTTTTTCTTCGAAATACAGGGATTTCAGTCGATGGTTAAACACGTGCGGTACGGGACCAACAAAGTGCGTGAACGTAGTGAAAAAAAGTTGTTTTTAATGCAGTGAAAAAGTTTTTATGCCTCCAAAATATGGATTGCAGTTTGCAGCTTTTGCGGTAAGGATTTTTTAAAACATATTTAGTTGTGTAAGTAAATTAATAATTTCTTTACGAAGTCAGCAATTACTATCAAGCTTTCTATACTAATAACTGTAACAGTCGTGTAAATTTTAAAAAAAAAACTCGTACAAGGTTGTATGATTAAATATGTGTGCCATTTCTACTAATTTCAATAAGAAGAAAATGTGAGAAATTCCTTTTCATAATCGAGTCACTTTTGAAGGGTAAATAGACGCTTTTTGTATCTAAGGTAGAATAGTGAAAAATTTTCATCTAACACCACTTTCGAATTTCTAATGATTAAAACTTGACTTATAGTATTTTGCATACTAAGGCGTTTCTTCATACGGACAAAACCACTAGATCATATTCAACCCTATAGAACTCTTCAATTTTTTCTTTATCACAAAATTACAGCATTTAGCGATTATTAAAATTGCGCAAATTACCTATAAGTAATGATGAAAATAACAATGAAAAATTAATAATTTATCCGAAACGAAATATTATGTAGATACTTAATGACAAAATATCCTATTAATAAAACTTGAGGGTGAATTGACCCAATGGGTGAATGTAAAACGCGGCGTGGTCAGATCAGTCGTTCAGGTAGACACATAATCTCGTCCGATGGTTTCAACAGAGTCGTTAAAGACCTGTGTAAATTCATCCGCTCCATTGAATAAATATGAGAAAATATGCTATGATTTCGAATAATTCTAAGGACAACCTTGTCAAATTGACTATTTATCGCTGTTTACCTATTACCTATAATATATACGATAACTACCGTTACCCCAAAAACAAACCAGGGTGATTATCAAAAGAGAGGATTGCGACAAGGAGAGAGTAGTGGTGGCTGTGGTTTACAAAAATTGGGATAGGTATCATTGATTCTATTAAATTCACGCGCAGTCTAGATCAAAAGGTCAATTAAGGGGATTGCCAATCAGAGAGGCAAATTAATACTTGTTTTCGAAGATTATAAATTTTCTAACAAAGCGAACTTAAAAACTGGTGAGAAAAAGCAGGTTTTCTTCCAAAAAAATTCTTATGCACAATTCTTTACACTTTGCGAAAATAACTACAGATTTATTTCTAGAAGTACCAGAATCACTAGCCTACGATTTGAGTCTGTTCTTTGGCAAATAGGTGAAGCATATGTCATTTATTCATAAGTTTATAAGGGATATTTAATGTAGATATCTTATAACACTATAACAAAATTCAAAAATCCTTATTTGGCATTATGAAAAATTCCATTTTAATTCTGGTCCGATTTATCTTTTTCAATGTAACAGTGCGGATAAGAAGTACTTATACCTAATTGCCTTCAACAAAAATAATCCAGCAAATCGTAAGAGCTTTTACAAAGCGTCTGTCAGTTTTTAAAGGACATTCTTTCGTTAAAATTGATGAAGTTATCTAACTTCTAAAACAATAAAAACAATGCACGTTGGACTAATATAGGTACTTCCATTGTTTTCGGAATTCGAAATAAAAGTATCTACCGCCTTTCTCAGAGTCCTTGTTGTAATGTACTGTGTGGCGTAATCACCTCTTCTCTTATTTGGAAACATTTTGAATTTTAGTGAAGCACATCAGTTGTGTTTTAGTTCCTGTAGTTTACGTTCCCTATCAAAAGGCATCTAACTTGGTTCACCCTGTATAATAATTAACCGCTAATCGTGCATGTTTTCATGTAAAAAATTGTTCATCTCCTGTTTTTCTCTGTTATTGTATATGCCGATTAAATTCGCCGAGCAATGGAATCTAGCGGAGCTTGCTAGAAACAGTTGTGTTGATACTAGAAGCCTCAAAAAGAATTTGTTTTATTTGTTTATTTTGAGAAGCTAGCAAAGTTTTCTCTGCTAGAGATGTCTCTGAACGATGTAACGTAGTTGTCTGTAAAATAAGGAAGATGGATTGACAAAGCGCTCTTTACAAGGACAAACAGTTTGTCTACTACCTTACAGAGGACGCAACATTGTCCTCTGTAAATATAAATAAATTTATAATAACATAATTGCACATGCACGTATACATACAGGAACATGTACCCACTTTACTTACTATCAAATTTTCCATTATGTAGAATTTCCACAAATATTACAAAGGTAAAATATGAATTTTTGTGTTCTAAGAGAGCACAATTTTGAAAAATATACTCAAAATAAGTATCTACAATACATATTAATACATCTAGATTTATATATTTTTAATAATGACGGTATTGATGAAATATTAAATCCAATTTTTGTGTAAATAATTCCATACTGCGTGGTTAAGAGAATAAAAGGCTACCAATCGGAATTTTACATATATTAAACACCAATATTTTTATTTAATACCTAACCGTCGACGCAAGGGCATCGCTAATCTTTTGCTCAAAACTCACTGCGGGGTGTTAAAAGTTACAAAATGTAAAGCCACTTCAATAGAAGTTTTAGTATTTTTCACATTTTCGACCAGATATTTACATAACATTTAATTGGTCATCTAGTCTTTTCGATACCATCTAAATAGTGTATAATACCTACATGCTATTTTTTTTTGATAAAAAATTAATTAACGGGGCTTATCTGATAGTATGCAGTAAAAAGTAGCAACTTTTTTGTTTCAAAAATTCACTAAACAACGCGTCTTCTTAAAATCTTGCCAGAAGAATGCCCGAAATGAAACAAACATCTCATGAAATATTGTAGCATTTGTTTATGTCATTTTTGATAAAGTTAATTTAATGCTATTAGTTCTCGTATAAATTCGAATGCTATAAAAAATAAATACATAAAAGAAATGTTACCCAGTGGTAAATATTGAAATTGCTTTTTGTTAGTATTATTACGCTTGTTATATATTTTTTTGCCATTGTCTGCCAATATTTCGAAATAATGTCTACATGAAGTCGTTCTTGCTCATCCTGTTTCGATGCAGGTATGTAAAATAGAAACATTTAGTAAAGCAGATGTTGATAGTTGCGTTTCTCTAATTTTTCTTGGCGTCCGATTAGAATAAATAATTAATTAATTAAAAGCCAGCAGCACTTGAAATCTGCTTGCCATATACGGTCAGCGTTGATAAACTTTTTGAAATAAAGCGCATACCATACACGAGAATACGTGGCCTATATGTATACTTTTGTATGCTGTATGTCCTTTTTTGATGCAACCGGGCACGAAAATTCTACTTTCAATTAAGAAGCCCAACGGGAAAAAAATAAAATGTTTGATTTGAGAATGTGCTTATTTTATTATTAAATAGTTTAAGTTTCACCAAAATGTACGGATAAATTATTTATTTTGATGTTTAATAAAAACGAACAGTTTGGACAGTGGTAGTACTGAAGTTTATATCTGTAGGTCGTCGGTCGGCCGAAAAGAAAAACAACGTGTATAAAAGTAAAACAAGTTCCATAAACAAAAAGTATCGAGGTTTTAATAAGTAACTTGTCCAATTTCATTTATTCAATGAACAATAAAACGATCAACGAACGTTTAAAATAAATTAGATGTTGAATTTGTGAAGTACGGAATATTATTTCTTGTTAATGGAATTTTTGCAATCCTACACGTTTCATTACAGTTTGTTGAAACAATTATATGCACCTAACACGACAAATTATTACTAATCGTGAGTTGTTAGGCTTCGCAACTCTTCAAGCAACAGTGTCGGATGACACAGGTGTGTAAATAGAACTGGACTCATCTGCCACTTTCTAGCTCATATTTTCAACAGACCGATCTTTTGTAATTCATATTTCGAAGAATAACGGTTGCGACTAGTTAATAGTAAATTCATTGGTCGCGACGGACTAAGGACCATCAAGCTGAGGAACGTAAACATTGGAAAATGTGCCCATGTTATGATGTATTTGAATGCGAATGCTAATTATTGTATTCACTGTTTTCAAAGAGTTAAAGCTATTTTATTCCAACTTTACCTACCTAATATACCTCTTGTTCAATGGGCTTCTCTCTGTTGTTGTTGCCTAATTAAAATTTTAATCTAAAAGGAAGTTGGTCGTAGTAGTGGTCCGACAGTTCACCAAAGCATATACATATGTTTGTCCAAACGAAACCGGCTGAAGAATAAAAAGAAGAACCAACCAGTGCTGCTAAGTAGGACACAAACACACCCCGATTCTTGGACAAACATTTCGCCGTTGTTATTGTTTGTCACACTATACTCGCGACAAGAAGAAGGAAATCTCGTGTTTGACATAATACTCGCAGCATGGTGCTTCGCCAGGATGCTGTGCTGGAGTCTCAGGAATAGGCCATACAGGGACGAAACAAATTAAAATTTTAAGATTTATTAAAAATGCTTATTATGAATATTCTATTCATTAAATTGTATCTTGTGTAATGAATGTGATTGAGTCTAAAACACAACATTCAGAAATTAATTAATTAATTGCAACAAGGTTTTAAGGTTTTAAAAGTTTCAAAAACTATTGACCCTGGTGGTTGATGTATTGACTACGATAACTTATCATTCAGTATGAATGAAAACAATTTTATTAATTAAAAGATCCTGTAAAAAAAGTTGGGTCGTTATCGGACATACCTATATGTAAGTATATGCATTATTCTATATTCGACAGTGTATTAAACAAAGGTATCTGTTAATTAAAATACTTCTGAATAATATCAAAACAACAAAGTAAAATTTAATTAAAACATGTTTATAACATTACGTGATAAATACCTACTAGTTATTTTGAGGGCAGTAAAGATATTTAAGGTCATGAGAACCGAATCAACGCGTGTTTTATTTTAACAAGTTTTTATTAGATTCTTTTAATGAAACATTTATGAAAGTAGGTACCTATAGTTCACCGATAAGCAACCACTTTATGTGAATTTATAGGTACATAGACCAGATAATGAGTGATAACAAAATTTTAATAACTACCTGCTAACGATATCAATAAAAAATTTATATGGTTTAATAAAGTTAAATAATAGGTACCTATTAAGTAAAAAAAATATATACTTTTTAACTCAGTCTGTCGGTAAACGGTGCGATCTACATACATAACATTGTCGCGGTCATTACGAATAATTCGCTAACATTAATTCCGCCTTGGCGGTTTTAAAGGCTGTGCTGGCTTCAGAAACAGCTAATTACATACCTTATTCTTTTACTGTAATCTGCTTGCATACTCTTATTTTAAAATTGACCCGTATAATAACATACATCAAAATGACAACAACAACAGCAATAGTACTCTACGGCCCTGTCAACGTAAACCACTTGAATATTGCTACCGTTTAATTATTTGATAGGTGTTTACTTTCTATTGTTAATTTTTTATCTAATAACTAATCACTCACAAAGAGATAAGAAACTTGCTGGTAATGCCTATGTGTTTATCTCTTCCTCTAAAACGAATAGGTACATAACTGTTACCTTTATAGGAAGACAGTTCGATGAACAAAACAGTCGTCTGAAATTAAGACATTACGAAATTTCTAACGTATTTTGTCACTTCCTCATTTAAGTGTAAACATCACACATTCATACGTGTAATAATTAGTAACAAAAGTTATGTAGGCCACGCCAAATTTTATCTATCGAAGTTTCGCTCCTTTTTCCTTGACCCTTAAAGTAATAACATATAAAGAAGCAACAAACAGGCGTCAACTAAAAAACAAATTTTTACGTGTTTCCTTCCCACCAGCTGTTAATACTGCATGGTGAGCAGGCAGCTTTCTTCGACCTATGCTTTAGTGTAAAGTCGAAGGGTGGGATGGAGGGTTACATAAAATGACCAAACGTGCAAACGTCCTTTTTAGAATGTCGATATCCATCAAATAACACCCCACTCTACTAGTGTATTTGATCTTGAAATGAAATTTTAATTTTTGTTTTTCTCTTTCAACCATTTAGAATCCGATTTTTGCAAAATACGTACTTAGTATGTATGTGTTGTCAAAATCGATCCAATCGTTTGGACTGTGCGTTGATTTTAGTCGGTCAGACAGAACAAGCTCATTCTTTATCCTTCATACATATAGATATAGAGACATTAGTGTTAATGTGTGTTCCTTTTTCTTAGCAGATACATGTGTACAGTATTATGCATCCTTTTATAGGAATCTACTTGAAACATCTATCTATCGATGTTAGTTTCATTTAAAGGTAAAGAATAAGGCAGGTGTCTCCATGCGGTATTCACAACACAGAGAAATTGGACGTTTGGTTATGATAAATTACGTGCCTTCTAATTTTTCGGTGTTACAACATTACACGCGGCAATCCGAAATGATTCCTCGACTGTGATATTTTCAAGCAACAGTAGAAATTTATTGATCAATAGCCAATTAGACATTTCTAATTCAACACGCATTCCTTTATCCTTTTATGGACTTTTTGATATCAGCCGCTCTTGTTGGAACTGATGTATGTAAATATCTACCTCGTATTTTGAACCCGCTTCACAACTTTATGCATACAGACGGACGTACATCCTGTTAAATCATGTAGGACTCTGAAGTATAAAGGGTGATGATATTTAATCGAAAAATTAAACTTAACACTCTCAGAAAGGGGTCCAGTAACAAAATCGGTTAACAAATTTCTTTGTATTGTGAGTGTAGCTTCTAACACATTGTGAGGAATACCCAAGTAGTTGGAAAATTTAAAACTGAAAACCGAAAACAACATATTAAACTGAAAAGAGCATCTGAAAGGTATGATCATGAAAGCTTGCAATTTTTATTTATGTTCGTCGATACCTGTGCTGTTAAGATGAGCATATATATAGACAACAATGTAGGAGGCAGAAGTACATTTGTAAAAACCATCCCGTTTGACTAGCCAATTCGAGAAGTTAATCCAACGTTATTGGCCATAAACGTATAGTATAGCCGACAGCTGCAGAACTACTTGTCTTCGATATGGGTTATTAGGAAGAAATTTAAGCTTTATGAGAGACACTTACGATCACCCATCAGTAACAGTCATATAAATGACAACAAAAGTGAGTATGCCTATATCTGTCTGTTGTATTCGTGTGACTAACGGCTTCTTACCTACGTGAATATTAAATCACTTGAATATTTTAAACATTACGTTAATATCTTGTTGTTACTTTATGGGACCGTGAACTGGAACAATTCAAACAATTTGGAAAATTGCATTTTCGTAGTTGAAGATTACAAAGTCTTTAACTCGTAGACTAATTGGACACTCACCTCCGGTTCTTCCTATTTTGAGTTAGTCTTCGCTCTCTAATTCTTATTTCTACTTCCAGTATTTCTCTAGCCCAGCCAGTGTCCTACCAATCTATCTCGCCCATGTCTTATTGACTTGACTTCCTCTGTTCTCCTACTCTTTTTGATACCTCCTCGTTTCTAATCCACGGTATTTTTAACATCTCCTAATACTACCTCGTCTATTTAACGCTTCTAACATAAAAAATATATAATTTTTAATTTGATGATAGTTACTCTTCTGTTGTCTTAATACTTCTCTAAAGGCGGAACCATAATAATGTAATTCGTGCAACCCTTTAGTTGCGTGTAATTATAACAGAGAAACGAGCCGTGCTTTATTACTTTCTGGTTCTGAAATATCTAAAGAATAGTGTGGAATTCTCTCAAGATATAAAGTTCCTAATACAGTAAGCGGTTTTGATTATATTGTGTACATAGAGAGTAGACCAAGTGTAGTGGCATTCAATGACACGTCCGTGTCCGCTCGCTCGACAAACCGTTCGATAAAAGGAATTGCTCATTGTCGCCGGCCATTACTGTATCAGACAAATAATTCCCGACAAGTATAATTTGATGACAAATAAATGCACCTCTGTATGGGAATGTAAAGAAGTCTAAGTAAACAAAACATGTCTACACATTTATAATTTTTACCTTTAACCTGGTAGCGTCTCCGCGCCATTGAAATTTTAAATTGTGGTCCTTAAGTAAATGTTTGTACACGCTAGAACGAAAACACATTCAAGGATAAAATGCCTTGAAGTAAGAGAATATGTTGTAGTACTGATAATGATTGAGGAGTTTTGAATGCGTACAGATTATTACCTAAAACGAACAAAAAAAAACAACAACGCTGTCAAATAATACTTGTGCATTTATATCGTATTTTGATGGTGGGAAAATTGAAAAGGACCGCTGATTGCTCAATTAAAATTTCACCTTAAATTAAATCTGTGTCACGATTGAAATTATTCGTTCTTACTTAAATCAAATTCCACTGACAACTTCTATCATTTTGTTATTTGCTTGTTAATGTCAACATACAATGCGATACGTAGATCAATGGTGGAAATAGAAATGTAAACGACTTTTTTACATTTAAGACAAGTGTATACCCTGACGTACACAACATGTATTATGTACCTACAAGCTACTTGTTAATTTTTCGTAGTCCGCATAAATGATGATTCGTCGTACATCGTTTACACGAGTGCTGTTAACTCATTAAACATCGCATCGGTAGACATCCATGTACATATGAAGATACTTACCGGCAGTGGTATTTCTGCTTAATAAATAATTTTGCTTGGTAACAAGCCAACAGCTCTTCCTAAGAAATAAACCACCACGATACTAGAATGTAGTGATGGGCTGTTATTTAGCAATCTCATTTTTTAACTGTTATTACCTACAACTGTTATGCACTGAGGAAAATGTAGGTTCGGTTTTCAGTTGTCAAATTAAATTTTTCGACACTAACTGATGTCTTCCGTTTTGCAACAGTTCACATTCGCAGGTGAAGGAAAAATCCTTCCTCACAAATAAGCACATAATGTAATGGCACAACCTACAGTAGCGAACAGTCGGGCTATGTGCTTTTATGTTAAATAGCCTGCGTTTTGTGGTTCCAACTACAAAAAACTGTTGACTGATAATGCAGTGTTCAGAATCACGCTACTCTTCTTCGCCAAACAGGTACTCAGTTGTAAGTTTCCTATTCCCTGGTGCTCTACTTAACAATAAAATATGTACTTAATTACCTATACATATTACTAGACCATTAATTTTAAAATAATATAAGCTGCATAGGTACCCTACATTTAAATGATTTAATCAAATACTTTTACGTTTCAATTTTTATATTATTGATGTTGTAAGCATAAAGACGTTTTCTATATAAAAAAGCGCGTCGTTTATTTATTTGAATATTCATTTGACGATATCTTAATTTATAAAACGGCATGCGGGAAAACAAATTAAACAGTTAACATCAACGGTGTGTTTTTTATATGTTCTCTTCTATTTTAAAATTTCCTTTTTATTGTCGTTGATTTTGGGCATACGGCCTTTACATAAACGACTTAATTATACTTACGATTAGTGTTATTCATTAGTTGCTTACTACTATTTCGTACGTTTGACTTTATCAGATGCTGAGAGACAACTTTGTAGCAAGACCATCTTACCATTTCCAAGGTTGTAAAAACGTATTTCTTTGCAAACAGGCATCTAATTCATTTTGTCGTCACGCGCACAAACACACACGTACTCACACGCATGTAAATGGAATTTTTACGACCTTTTTAATTACGTTTACAAGCTTTTAACTATATTTATGATGCTCATTGTGGGCTAATTGTACGTTCAACGTATCGTGTAGGTATGTGTTTTAGCTTAAAACCGTGTAAAATGTTTGCATTGATTTTCCAACGAATTCTTGCGCTATCCTCAGCCTATATATATATATATATGTACATACATACACTTTTTTTGCTTTAATACTTACGAAATAATATCTATAGGTACCTACATACTACTACTATACTACTTTCGTCAACAAACAAATATTTATGAGAAAACACCTTAGCCTTAACTTATAGGTACGGGGCTTATTATCCTAAAAAATGTACAACACTGCATTTTGTTTTAAACTTGTTCTCTTCAAAATAGTTTCTCTCCCCGAGGCGACACACTTACTTGCGCCACCGAATTACACGTCTTGATGGAGAATCCATCGCTTCATTCGTGCCAAATCCGGCGAACACGAATCACACGTGTTTTGAAACGCTTGACACTTGAGGCTTGCTATACGAACAATACCTACCAGAGATAAATTCGTGATGTATGATGTCCCTAGATCTCAGAATAAAAAGGCCTCACCTGTAGGATTTTATGAGTTCTGAGATTCGTTTTTTCCTGGCGCACCGCCTTGCTTCCACTCCTTGCACGAAGATAGGTACACAAAATCAAAATCATAAAACCAACTCGTCTCTCTTATGACTATTCTGTTGAGAAGGTCGGCCATTTCCAATTCACGCTTTGAATTCAACAATTTTTATGAATTATACTCATAGCCTGTTTTCGATATTTTATCAGTTAATAGTATTTACTAAGACACTTCTTATAAGTAAGTATTGGAAACAGTTTAATAAGACGTGTTGTGTAATCGAAATATTTTCGATTAATAAATAATCATATTCTTATTTCTTAGAATGGAGAACTCATTACTTGATGTAGCATAGAGTGCACGTGTTTGAGAAGTACCTACATCATGGGAAGGCAGTCTCAGTTAGAAGAGTTTTTTAAAGCCATCATACAAATATAATCCCTTGAGTCCTATGATACATTACTTACACAAGTGCACGCCACAGTAATATGTACTCAACCTGATGCCGCTTATTAAAACGTTTCTCTGTGAGAAACAGTAAACCTATTATCAGTTAGTGAACTCATATTTTTAAAACTAGCAATCTGTTAATAGTTTTAAGAGTTGCGTACGCATCATTTTATTTGTTTTGCCGTAATGGACCTATTCACTTTCAGTATCATCATAAAATTTGACATTTAAGTGTAAGAATCGTAATTTTCGAAAAGGTTTCCTTGCGTAGGTAACTATAAACCTTTACGAAGTTATTTCGTCAATAACATTGCAAATAATCTTCTCTTTAACTTACGTTTAGGGAATGTAGTTATTGCATTCCTATCTTAACTTCAAGAAGATTCAAGCCATCAAAAATTTCAAAATCTGTTTTTATTCAATTTTGTTCAAGTAAACTTTCAATTACTACAAATAAACAGGTAAAAGATTGGCTTTAACAAGTTGAAAAACAGCTCCAATACGAAAATTATCTGGCTTCGATCAGCCTGCCATAACATTATTGAGAGATCGCATTTATATCATCGACTTACGTCTTTACGAACCAATCCAGAAAGTATGTGTGGTAATATCAGTACAAAGTTCGTTGTTTTGCGTAGAAGAAAGATTGAACGCTATTAATCCAATCCAATTCTTCTCTGGTAACTGGTTTCCCCCTGCAGTATCAAGCTAAATTTAAAGTTGACTCCAAAATTATTCGACTCACGATAGTACCTAGCAGTGTTTTATTAAATTGTAGAATATTTTATTAATGAATATTCTCCATTAAATTATGACAAACTGTCTGCTATTTCCATTAATTGCAAGGCATATCCTTTGGCTGTACTTTTTCTCATTGTATTATTGCTTTTACCTCAATTGTTCTTGGAACATCGCTAAAACATCATCACGACTGCGTAGGTACTTTTTTTTATTATGTTACAAATGGATGTATAGATGTATGTATCAACATTTACGAAAGCGAATGGACGCAAGTCGTTTCCGAACATGTCCCAGTGTCCACTCCCGCTGTTCTTAATCCATACGGAATATCCGAATTTATTTCGTTTGTTATGCATGAATACGAGGTAATACGAATACGCCATCCAAATTTAAAGAAATGTTAGCATCTTTTTCTCTGCTTTTGTGCACACGTATACACATTACCGACACATATCTAAGTGCACATGCAATCTCGAAACGTAAACGTAAAACCAAGTTGCAATAACATCACCAGCGACATGGAGACGGTGCCGCTTCCTGCACCTCATCGTCACCATAAAACGGGCACACCTGAACTACGCTAATTATAGGTACCTACCTGCGTACGTACAACAACTGAACAAAAGTCAGAGTTCACAATTTAAGTTCTTAAATTTTAAATTGAGATTTATTTTCCCAACTGTTATTAAATGATAATTCCGCGTGAATTTTGGGATGTATTTTGGTTAAATTTGTCCTAATCTCCGACATATTACCTATCAAGTAATGGTAGATTCTTTGTTGAAACGAATTTTATTTGGGGTGATTTAATAAATGCCACTTTAGAAAAAGGTGTTCATTTTGTATTTCTTTGGTGGTGACTTGAACCTGGCTGAGTATAGAATATATAGATTGTTTTTGAGAAATGCTTTCACGAACCATGTTTGTAAATTTTTACTCTGTGACACACTAGGTCAGTTGCAAGTATGTCAATTTTTTTTTCTTAAGATGATTCTGAGACAAGATGGCGAGATGTGGTCTTTTGAAACCACGGCCGGAGTCGAAGTGCGCCAGATAGAAGCTGACTTGTGTGGCGCCACGGTAGACGTGGGAATCCTGTATTTACGATACGGTGCTACCGAGTCCCGAAGTCATCAATTCTATTCCGGGGAAGGCCGTATATAATCCGAAGCCGTATTTTATGTCAGCCATTCTCTAAACTCCTGAACACTTTTCTCTTTGCCGACGGGTTGCGTTGTCCAACCGTCGACGGAGACGGTTCGAGGAGGGCATAAAACAGAGAAATGCCTTTTTAATACTTTTCTTTAGTATCATTAATATTATTATTATAAAAGTTTTAATGGTTGTACTCGGCCAAATGACGGTCTGCGTTAATGTTCGGTCACGTATTGCAAAATTGCCGTGATTGACGCCACAATGGAGTTGACGGTCCACTTGCCATCACACGCGCGATACTACTCCGTCAATGGTTAATTACGCATTAATTATGCCGAACGAAACATTACCAGCCTCACAAATGAATCCTTCCCGTTCATTTTTATCGTTAGGCAATGTTGTTTTTAATATTTCTTGTTCACTTTTATTTATTATTATTATTATCGCTCTGTCGAAAAATCAGAGAACGTTTGCATAAAGTATAAAAACCTTCATCTTCGATTAAATAATATATATGTAAGTTCCTTTGTATTAAGGTGAAGCAATATTGTTAAGCTTTGATTTAATAAATGGTGAAAGTTTACAGTTTCAAGTATCTAAATCAATTTTCTTAAGAACTATATTTTGTTAAGTACAAATTTTTATTCAGATGCCTCGCGTGTAATTTTCTGTTTCTTTTTTACACAATAATTTCGTTCAAATTACTCGTTAAGATGCATAGTCAATATTAATCATTGTTATTAACAATAATTATCATCTGTTCCTATCAAATTAGTGATTTGTTTAAGTGTAAGTTTGGCACAAGTGACAAGGATGTTATTATATGAAAATGACAATGTTAAATGACATAAAATATTGCTGAACGTATTTTTTGACCAATGGGTGCAACCTTAAACTGAAAAATTGAATCTGAGTATCAGATAAGATCGTTTACTACATTCTCTACCCTATCAACAATTGTACAAAATTATTTCCGTCGATAAGTGTCAGATTTTCTATAAAACGGGAGCAATTGATGTTTCGAATATAATTTCTATAATCCATTCATTTGTTTGTTCTGTTAGATAACGTAATTTAACCCACAATTGATTTACTTACTTCTATACGGTTGCCAAGAAACAATTCATTATTTTCGCTGGAAATTTCAAATTTTGCCAGTGTCAAATATAGCATTATAGTAAATAATTAATAACTTATAACGAAAAATTTGTTTATGAAATGATAGTAGATACCTATGTCATAACTAATAATACTTTGCTGTAAAAATAGAAATGACTTTCTATTTTTATTCGGCTGATTATAATTTATTATTCTTTAAAGAATCGTTTAGCAGTATCATAAGTATTTAATGTTTGATCATGTAAAAAGTTAAATGAAGAAGTTAACAAGAAAACCATCACACACCTATTTCTGAAATTGTCCTCCGATCTATGTATGTGAGAGGTCTGGGAATAATACTTACAATTAGGTTTAATTAGTTTTCATCTAACATATGCTTTCATTATAATTTCATTTCAAATTAATAACGTGAGAATGTTTTTCATAAAACTTTTAACTTTTTTAATTTTACTAAAAACAAAGGTACCTACCTAAGTTTCCCGTAATCCCTAATACTGCAACAACGAACAAACAAATTGGAATGTTTGTTATGCGGTAGGTATATGAAATTAATTATAATTTGCGTTCATATCATACATCTGTGACGTAAACGCAATTTCTCAATAATTAATCGCAATGCATTTTCTTCGTGTACCTACTTACCTAATGGAGTAATTAAACAATTTTGTAATGATCATCGTTACCTTTACAGATTCAATCTAAAGTATTTGTGTAGGTACTTTTCATCTTAAAACCTCAGATCTTAGACGGTGGAAGAGTAAAAAATAGTTAAATTAAAACCAAGAACAACAGTTTCTTCGATCATCCTATTAGGTAATAGATACAAAAGGCGTGCAATATTGATTCATTTTTCTTTAAAACGTCACGCGAGAGACGTTTAATCCGAAATAGCATTAAAGTGTTTACAGTCATTCAAATACTCGTTAATCTAAAACTCTGAGGTCCACGAGAATGGGACACCGGAAAACTAAGCAATAATAATAATAATATGCCTACTTAACGCCTTTCATCGACATTTCTTGCTTATCTTTACACACGGATGGGTTTCTGAATGTAATCACATTCTCTTCTCGTTAATAAGTATTTGACATTAACATTAAACGTAATGTGCGTATCTCCTTTGGTTTATCAGTAGGAAGACGGTAAAATAATTGTTAATTCCACGCCAAGCTGTTTGCTGTACGTACACATCTACGCTGGTAACCACAAAAAAGATGTAGACTTCAGAATTTACACGTTGCATGCTCTTTGATATACCTACATACTGTAACATTTACACTTGCAATTTCATTAAAAACTAGAAATAAGAATGGAACGCGTGAAACAAAGTCCTGTATGATGGCTTTCTTCGAATTCTTTCTCGTTCATCGTATATTACGAGACACAATATCTTTTAGGTATATCGCACGTGCAGCAGTGTGCCTGCTCACATAATTCTAGATTTATGCCTGAGAATCTACTCAATTAGAGCAAGACAAGTAGAAGTCATGTTGTGAAACACGAACCAATTACAATTTAAATCCAACAGCGGCGGTGGCAGTAAAGTTCTCTTTGCACATTATCGTTAACTCATCTAATCTGCTTTTACTGGAAAGCTGAAAATAAAACTAAACATCGCAAGCGCACGTAAAGTCGCCGACGTTTGATTCTAGTTATTTGAGTATTTTCTAGAGCAACGTCGAGTTCGCAGAATATGCAGCGATAATTATAATAGATATTTAAAGTTAAAACTTATGGTACATTATTTGTTATTTTAGAATACTTAGTACCTATTGAATAATTTAAATATACTGACGCATAAAAAGTAAACAAAATCAAATAAAGCCACACTACTTTGAAATACATACGTATTAGGTTATACAATGAGAAAGGTATCGGATGGAAATGACGAGGGAGCAAAAATGTGGTTAAAGTAGGGATTACTTTAACTACATTTTTGCTTTTCCCCAATTTTCCACACTTACGGACTGGATATTTTTTTTAAATTTAAACGGGACCACCTTTGAGATACAGCTAATCCAATAAAAGATGAATAATTAAAATCGGTTCACATCCGATACGCACAAAAAAAAAACAGTCAAATTGTTAACCTCTTTTATATTGCGGTCGTTTGAAAAGAGTTCAGACCATCTTGTTCATTTTCCCGTTGGAATGTTGGGTAATACCTACGAATGCTAGAATATGTGTCTTCTATTTATACATACCAGGTATACCTGTACCGACTTACTGTCAGTAACATCAAGTAGTATTGATTGATTGAGTGAAGCTCTTTTAAAATTAGATTGGTTTAAAGTTATTAGTTTGCTCCTTATATTTTAACCACTCGACGCTTATGACTATAAAGATAAGAAATGTAAGAAGCAAATTTGACGACAGTACCCTTTTGTCACGACATCGTATCTCTAACTGGGGCACATAGGTGTTTATACATATAATACGAGTAAGTATATCTGACGGAAGCGTTCACTGAGATAAAATCATGTCCATGCAGCATATTAGGTTGTCTGTTCGTAACGAGCAAAAGACATTCCGTCAGTATTATGTCGAATCAACTTGATCGATTGTTCTGTTAACATGCGCATATATTAATTGTATCGTATCGGCTTCGCTTAATACCTACCTTTAACGAAGATGCATTGATTTCCAACATTAGCTGCATTGCTCCATATGGTTTGGCAAATAAAGTAGGTAACGATTGGCCTTTCTTGGATTGCTGTTTGGAAATCGATTCTCCTGGTTAATTACCTAAATATTTCTATTAAATAGTCCAATGTGCGGTCAGTCATTATAAAAATTAACACAATTAATGTTTATATCTTACACAACCTCATTAGTGAGTGTGGTGTCGTCCCAGTTGCGTACAAGAGAATTATTGTGCCGTTTGCGTGCAGTTCTACTGTCGCTCGTTAATATCCACTATTCCATCTAGAAAGCATTTCAGTCGGGATTTAAATAATTAAAATTTATACATAAAAAATGTTTTCCAATTAGCACTTTTCATACAGTTTCCAAGCGTAGAACAGACCGAAAATGCGGAAATTTTAAATTTTACCCGAGTTGAGGTATATAATCCATATGTATATAAGGAGAAACCACATCGGCATCGTGGTTTTTTGAGGACGTATTCATTGAAGCAGTGCTACGTATGCTCATCATGTAATCATCATGAATGTAGCGCTTCTTTATTCTTTTGCCTTCCATATTTTATTCTTATCTACAAAGAAAATTATTTTGTTATGCCTCTTGTCCTGTTGTTCTGATTAACTAGGATTTTATAGTTGTAATCCTCAAGGTAGGATTTACATTATTGTCCCGTCCTTCTGTGGTATTACTTGTTCGGCGTTATTTGCTGTAACAGTTCTGCATATTAGTAACTGTGACAACATGGTTACCGAGCCACTGATAGACAAAGTAATAAAAAAAAAACATTGGACACTTCTTAAATACTGCACCGTTCATCGCCTACATCTTCAGCAGGGAGGTAACACGGAAGTTTAGTGGTAACTGGTAGCTGGGCTCAGTCCCTTTTTAGTTTTAAATAAATACATGATCAAAACAACGGAATTACGCAGGTCACTGCTTCAAAATTAAAAAGCAAACGATACCTAGTCGGTATTAATTTTGTTCCAAATAAAGAAGTTACTTAAAACCTACGGATTGGTCCACACCCAATCTCCGCTACATGAAGTAATCACTTCTTTTCTGAATTAAACTTACGAGTAGGTAAATTTTATAATAGTCGATCATCTTTTAATTATTTACAAACAGGAGACATTTGATTTGATTCGGTTTTTAAATATACATTCAGCACCTTTGGACGAACGGAAGAGTGCCAACGTCCTACCGAAAAACGCAGCATGTTCAAGTCGTCAAATTCAATATCTTAAGTGTGGTTTAATAATTTCTTCTTATATTTCCGTTTTCTAAAATACTCTTATCATGCATACGGTAGATAAAATAAAACTACAGAAAAGTTTAATTTCGTACCTATACGCCTTTACCGCACAGAAAAACTACGCAGTCTCGGCGTTCATGTTTTTCGTTTCGGCAAGATTATCATTTTAAGTGGCATTCTCTCTTATTATTATTTCTGCTGTTTAATTCCAAAGAACGCAGTCGAAAAATATTTGTTTCTCTTATCAGCGTCAGTGAATTAAATGTTGAGTTTAAGTTAATTACATATTACACGGGTACATTTCAGTTTATTAGACAACAAAAAATAAACTGAATAAACAGTGGATCTAGTGTTTAGATTTTAGATTATCTTCTGCATGAAGAGGTCTTATTGTGGTCTGATTCAATGTGTTTGCCGCGCCGTGTTCTGCGTGAAGCCCTCATATATTATCAGTTGCTGCGACATTATCTTGTCCTGTATAAGGTACGGTTTATTGCATGGCAGTGTTTTTGTTGACGAAATTCATTAACTGATACGAATAGACTTTTGTCAGTTTTCGTGTTCTCACTGTAAGTTAAAAAAATGAGATGTGATTTCATTTCAACTACGAACGAAATGTCTAAAAAGCAAATAGAAAATTAATGATAGTAAAACACGTGCTTTTATTAACTGAGTATGACACCCTTTTATCGCAAAGTATTAGGTGGTAAATCGAATGAATGAATTGCTTTCTGAATGCTAATGACCGATCGTGGCAAATTACCTTACATCAGATTGTCTGCATGAGCACGGAGCATTGAGCACTGTAAAAATTGTAACCGCCCTTTGAAAACAAGGTAGCTTTCTACATACGTATAAGTGAGCATCTTCACTGAATAATTTATATCTTGATGGTTTTTAATCGAATAAATGGGGTAGCTCTCCATTAAAGAGTACGCTCTGTTAAAAAGGATAGTTTAATTCATTGGGTTCCGCACGTATGACATTTCTGTCAACCTGTCCCTGGGTTCCAAAGACAGACGTCCCCCACTGCGTCCTTGGTCCTTCTACCGGTGCAAACGACTTATGAAAGTATAGGTAGTAATAAATTAATAATGAATTAGATCCAATTTCAGATTTTATTAGTATGCACATTGTATACCTATTTTATTTCGTTTGATTAGCCTCGCACCTTTAAATAATGTGTTTTCAGTGTTTCTTATTATATTATCTTTTTCTATTAATACGACACTAATTTTAAAAAGGATTTACAAAAGAAACAAACAATATGCATTCAGAAAAGTCGCATTGCTTTAATTTGAACAGCTCTCACCAAAACAGAAATGTTGATAACTAACAAGTGAACTTACAAAAATTGTATCTACTTATACACACATAATTCTAATGAAGATAATGGTTGTGAAAATTAAAAATTACATTTTATAACGTTATTTATCACCGCGGAAATCTGTATGTAGGTGGTTTAGCAAATAATTACTTAGCAAGGTGTACATACATTAGGTATGTTCCTTATTTCTAAATTTCAAAAGTTTGTAGATATGCCTCGGTTAAATAAACCATCGCTAAAAATTGTATGCCTTCATTAGAGCTCCAAGTTAAGTCGGCAATGATGACAATGGATACCTATTATACATATATGTCCCTACATAAATGCATGGTGTGCGAATTGAAAATACAATACTAATACTGAAAATTCAGTGTCCTAAAGTTTGTGTAAATAAATGAAATAACGATAAATAAAAACTTTTCTATAGAAATTTTCAACTTTAATGCGCTTAATTTTCAAAAACCCTAAAATGCAAAAGAAACAAATGTGAAAATTGAATGCAAACGTGCCTACTCACGTGTAAAATTTTCACGAATAACAAAAATTATTGTTTCATCTGGAATCAAAGTAGTCACAAATAAAATTTTAGACATAAAACATGCAAATACTTACGGAAACATGGCGTTCAGCGTATTTTGGAGCGATATTTAGAAGTTAAGGAGTAATAATAAGAAAGGGGAAGATAAAGGTGTAAAGACAATTTACATTAGATTGTTGTTTATTTATTTTATATACATAGTTTCGATTTGGAATGTATGCTTGAGGACATTGCCTTTACATGGCACAATTTTTACAAGTGATAAACGCTGTCTTATATAACATCTCATTAAATATTTACAATACAAAATCTGCCTTTTCGCTATGTGAAAATATACACCGATGCGTGAACATTTAATCGCTCTACAAATAACTATCTTTTGCCGCTTGACATTACAATGACTATTTTTATTACAGAATTTTTCGTCTTATTTAGCGATAGAAATATGTAAGTGGTCGAAGGAGCGGACAATACTTAATTACTTATTAATATTATTATGCTATGATACACTCAAATAATTCGGATTAGTACAAAAACCGAACTAAATAGGTAATAATAAATAAAGCGTAATTGCGAAACATAAAACACGGAGGACTCCAGTAAAAAAAAAAGCCAGCGCACATAATTTCTTTCGCTCATTAGATTAGAACGATGTTCCAACTTTTCTACGCAAAACGGGCAAAGCAATAAGAACAGAATATACTACAGTACCGAGACAAGTTTTTATGCTTACTACAAGGAAATACCGAATGTTTCAATGTCAATCATGCATTTTTCAATAAACGGTGTGTTTTTATCAATAAGCATTTAGCCTAGCCAATCGGTCATTTATTTACGACTTAAACACTTATTTTTTTTAATAGTAGCGCACCATATACGACTTTTTACTCGCGGTAAGCACTGGTAGTGAAATACAAGATCGAGAATTTCTACAATTATTCGATTCCTAACAAAATTATAATTTAATATAATTTTGCCAATTTAAAATGACTAGAAAAATGTAAGCAATTGTAGCCAACTAATTAATAACAAGTTAGCAGTAATAGTATTTGTCTTAATCAATAAAACTTGATTGTGGGTAAATATTATTTGTAACCATATCGGCGTTTCTTTTTTAATTTGGATCTTTCTCACAGCGAAAATTACTTAGACGTTGACGTTAGAAGTATCACGTAAGCACTTTCGGGGAAAAAAGGGTTTGCTCATTTTTGATGAAAAAGATAAAGGGGGTCCAACATATTTTGGATAGTATTTTGTTCTTATTCTCAAAATTTATTTGCTTTTTTGCGGTAATGAAAAACTAAAAAAATATACACATTATTAGGTACGTGGTATTTGATGGACGTTCCCTTTACAATTGGTTGGCCCGGGAAAGAAAATACATACTAATCTTTAATTAAATGGTAATTGTGAAGAAATTTGGCAACCTTTAAATTTTAAACCTATTTATTCCCGATCCGCTCCTTCACATACTAGCTTTCGATTAAGTACGAAACTTTTTATCTGGTTAAAATCAATAAATAGAAAGAATACATTCGATTTGGAATAATTACCTTAAGCTAATGGAGAAATAAATAACTGCAAAAACGAAGTTAATACGTAAACAATGTTAAGAAAACCNGGGGTCCAACATATTTTGGATAGTATTTTGTTCTTATTCTCAAAATTTATTTGCTTTTTTGCGGTAATGAAAAACTAAAAAAATATACACATTATTAGGTACGTGGTATTTGATGGACGTTCCCTTTACAATTGGTTGGCCCGGGAAAGAAAATACATACTAATCTTTAATTAAATGGTAATTGTGAAGAAATTTGGCAACCTTTAAATTTTAAACCTATTTATTCCCGATCCGCTCCTTCACATACTAGCTTTCGATTAAGTACGAAACTTTTTATCTGGTTAAAATCAATAAATAGAAAGAATACATTCGATTTGGAATAATTACCTTAAGCTAATGGAGAAATAAATAACTGCAAAAACGAAGTTAATACGTAAACAATGTTAAGAAAACCCCATGGGGGTCAAATAAAATCCTAATAAAAATTTGTACAAAAAAATACACGTGGTTCTAATAAACTCCAGACAGGTTTGAAGTCCTTTCTCTTAAACACGGAATGTATTGAATACTGATACAGAAATGCACTGGAATATTATTAATAATAGGTATTACTATTTGTTATTAATATTATTATTCTCTACTATTATTATTATTATTATTATTATTGTGACTTTTGCCGACGATGCATGGGGAGAGGCGTACATTTATCACTTATACGTAGAAGCAGTCTCTTTAAACAATATCCAATAACAACCACAACGTTTTAGAAAAATAACCAAGTCCACAAACCAATTCAGCGATAAATTTCAACCTCTAAAAACGTAATCCAAATGGCCCCGTAACATTGGAGACGAAACAAAACGCGTTACATTGAATATTATTGTTCTTTGTTTTTAGTTGACATCTATAAAGACTTTTGGACTTCGCAATGGTAAGAACGTTGGATGTCGAATATTAGACCATTTTGTTTTACATACGGCGTTTCCTCATTTGAACGGGTGTCGTGATACCGCAAAGATTTTTTATTTCGTCTGCCATCTTGTGCTTGTGCTTGATTCGCTTCATTCTCCGGCAGAATTCGTCTTTGCTCTCGTATGCCGTCTCATTGAAATGATTCTTGTCTTGGATGAAGCTCTCCGGCTGACACCTCCGCTTGGTCATGCCTCTTCTGGTCAACAGTTGCGAACCGTTGGCCCTGAAGAGCATCATTTGAGATTTGTTCTTCATCGAAACGTACTTCGTTGATGCGCCATTCACTGGTAACTCTTCAAAGGTACACATCGAAAGATCTTTCGGATTCCTCTGTAAATAAAAAGAGAACAAACTCCTACCACTTGCCATCTTATTATATCAACTATTAAAAGCCAACAGCCTTAAAACTAAACCAGAACTGATGAAATTTATAAATTACCTAAAAGAAAGTGAAAAGTTTAAAATCGGATTCCCGGTTTCTAACTAATTAGTTCTTAGTTCTCATTAGCGGTTGATCATATTAAATAACTGACCAAACCGCAAGAGCATGTTAATATACATGCATACAATCAGTATATCGCCGTCCTCTGATTGTCTTTATTGCTAATTGTAGTAATTTGTATGTTTAACATAAGACGGTATCTACGTTACAAAGGGAATCTAGTGCGATGTATGTGAATTAATTAAAAGTGACTGCAAAACAACAGTTAATGAAATTTACATTTCTTACCTACCCGTTTATTTAAAACAAAACTTTCGCATTCTGAAAAATTAACCGAGAGGTTCTTCTTATATATATATATATATATATATAAAACAGACACTATCCATAAGAAAGAATAACCAGNATATATAAACATATTTATCACTGTATATTTTTGAGGAAACTTTACACAGTTTTAATTGTTATGGTCCTGTTTATAAACGTTTTCGAAAAACTTCTAGATACTAAAGCGTAAGATAAGATTAGGTAACCCAGCAGACGTTGATTTATATTTTAATAACCTAGCAAAGGAATGCGAAGTGTTACATACAAATGTAATAGCAATAATAATAAATTATTATTATTACTTACCCGTGCAGTGAGTTTTAATTGTACGTTCTTTTTTGCTTTCTTCCAGCAGAAGAATGTGTTGGCCGTTGGATCGAATAACAGAAACCCATGAGAATCGGTGAGTGTGATCATATAAAGTTTGTCTGTAACAAAAAAGAAACTCCGATATTTCGATTTGCGTGGAGGTGGAACTCGATTTTTGGTGTAAGTATAGTAGTATTGTAAAGAGATATTGGGTCAATTATTATTTAACGACATACGATACGTATTCTGTCTTTCCTATATGTGTACTGAAAGGCAGTTGGAACATATCCTCTACAGCATATATACACAGCTATAGTTGTCGCTTACGACCACCCTACCTGATTAACTACACATTTAACGATGTAACCTACATTTATCGGACGTGATTTACCCATGTAGTATTTTCTACGTTACAAGTAAGTTAGTTTACTGTGCTGTTGCGTTTAAGATGCAAATCATCTCCCAATAATTGCATAGTATGAGGACTTATGGTCACTTTTCCACGTAATCACCCTGAACATTGAGACATTTGTCGTACCTGTGGACGAGGTTTGCAATTCTATTTCTTCACAGAATGTTGTCATCGTGTTTGGAAGCGCTGCCCATCCTGCTACTTACTGACTAAAGGGCAACGATGGAAATTACTCGGCGCTAGGTGGGGACTATATGGCGGGTGGTGAATAATGCCCAATTGAAATTGCCCAGCACCGTGAGGAGAGGCACTGCCAATTATAAATGTCGTTAGGACCATTTCTTCTTCGTTTGTTTAGAGTAACTGTCCGACCTAGCAGAGATCAATTTCTATCTTTCCCGCTGCAAAACTAACGAGGAACTTCAGTTCAACGTCGGTACTCATTTGAGTTCACCGACGACAACAATTTCATTAAGATTGTATCGCAAAGCTTGACCACAGGCGCTACAAATGCCTCAATCATAAAGGAGATTATGTCGAAAATTTTAGAATTGTAACTTTTAGTACTTAATAGATTTTAATCTTTAGCATTTGATTTATTGACACTGTGGTTCCATACTGCCACGCGTCGACCTAAAGTAACAGTTAGTAGTAGTTATTCGCCGTTGGTTAATTAAAATTTGAAATTTGTGCGCAATTATTCTAACATTTGGGTACACAAACCGTAAAGATTGTAAGTATTTTATAGTTCCTCAGCTCGATAAAAATTTGACTTACACTTCTTTTAATAGGGGTCAAAAATATTTTTGGAACGCACTAACTCATTATTATCTTGCTATTTACTCAAGCATGTTAAAAACGATTATTATCGAACAAAAATGCTAGTATATAGTATATGCTACATATTATTGGGCAGGTTGTAATATTTATGATGATTTCTTGTTAAGTGTATAATAGGATAGGTAACTCACGTTTTTCGTCAGCGTCTGCCGTGACTTCTTTGCCCCGTATCCTTAGATACCTCTTCGAGCAGTCATTGTAAAACGCCGCCGGTTTCACACGTTGCAGATCATTACGAAAAGGTCCACAGAGGGCCAAGTCAATATTCAGCTGCAACAAAAGAAACAAAGAATTACTTGTTGTTCAAGTTGTTAATAAAATCAGCTATTAAGAGGGCAATACGGGATACCCACCAGTTCCTTGGCATAAATTCATCCGCTGTCTACAAACCGATAGCGAAAGAAATACAGGAAAATGTTTTTGAAATGGCATCTACTAATTAACGGGGAGATCAAGTTTCTTAAACAACACATGATTAAATAAATAAAAATTGAAAATCTAACTGAAACTGAATATTTAAAATCATACTTTTTCAAGATTCTGTTCTATTAGATACACCAAAATAATTTAATTTTCAATTTGGACAAGTTACAGCTGACAGATGATGAGCAATTGTTAACGAAACGCTGAAACTTTTTTGGGATGGGGTTCAATAATTTGTTCATTTGGATTATTTTAATGTATAAGAACTTCTTACGTTGTTATAGTTTTTATATTTGGAAAAAATGGTTCTGTGGGGGTTGCTAGAAGTACAAAAGGTTAGAAGCGTTCAAAATGTGGTGTTATAGGCGAATGATGAGGATACCGTGGATAGAGAAGGTTAGAAATGAAGAGGTGTTAGAAAGAATAGGAGAACAGAGGACTTTCTGGAAGTCAATAAGAAATAGGCGAGATAGGTAAGTAGGACACCTTCTCAGGCATGAAGGACTAGTAAGAAACATATATTAGAGGCAGAAACGGGAGTTAGGAGGGGTAGAGGTAGACCTAGATTAGATTACTGTTCGCAAATAGTTAATGACGTGGGTTGTTCTAGTTTTAGGGAAATGCGAAGATTATCACAGGATAGGAAAGAGTGGAGGTGCGTGTCTAATCAGTCTTAGGACTGACGACCTTATGATGATGAATTGTGCGCGTTATTAGCCACAGATAGAGAGGTAGATGTCAAATAAATAAAAATAATCATTTAAGATAGTCATAGGCAGCTACACATATAGTTATAAAGGAATTAGATTCATCTTCAGTAAACAGCACGTACTGTTTGTGAAAGTTAAGGCTAAAAGTATAAAACATTTAGGAACATAAAACCAAATAAAATATTATTTATTTGTTTGTCTATTTATTAACGTAATAATACCACAAGGATAGTGATTTGTTTTTACTTAGAAATTGACGTTACTCATGGTCAACGGAATGAAGACCAAAATTGATGGCATTAATGAATTTAGGAATAGGTAGACTGCTTGGAACTGAGATATCCTTTAGTTTGTAACAATTTGTGAATCAATGAAAAAGTATGTTTTAGAATTAGAATTCCAATATAATGAAGAGACTGCTTCACGTCACAGTGATGTTAATTTATCAGAGTCATTCGTAGTAGCAATTACCATAAAGAATAACAAATATTTGCTAAGGTGAGCACTTTTAGTACATCTGGAATGTCCGGCTCATAAGTAGGTTTTTACTGCAATAATTTAGAATAAACGCGATTAAACTATACATATAACAAACGTGTTGATAATTTGCAACTTCTAGACAATATTACACAAACAGGTGTTCAAAAACCGAAATAAAAAACAACATTCCAAAAAACGGTTTATTTTGAGGAGGTAAATAATCTCCAATACGTTATTATACGTACTTATACCTTCTGACTAAAGGGTAAGAGTAACAATTAGAACATTTAAAATAAATGGTCCGTAAATTAACTTTGGCGTGTTACTACATTGCCACTTGTTGGCGGTGGGTACATACCTACTTATGGTCAGGTAGCCTCTCCGGCCCACATTCTGATTCAAAAGCGGAGGTTAGGGCGTCCTTTCAGGAATTGTGGGAATGGGCGGGTAGTGGTTGGGGAGACACAGATTAGATTAGATTAGATTAGATTAGACACACAGACGAACTGAAGACAGAAAAAAATCGAATGATGATCTAGGTTCTAGTGAATACTACTGTCGCACAGAATTTACCTAAATGATCCAAGGAAATCACAGAAAAACCTGAACCAAAATTGACGGACCCATAATGGAATCGGTGTCCTCCGGAATGCTATGGAGGCCACTTGGGTTCCTATCGAGCGGGTTAGCTGCATGTTATACTTAGTAATCTACATGGGTTGGGGCAACTCATTAATGCAATAAAATCATAGCCTATCCGCGCCCAACTGACCGATGGCCGATCATTTTTATGATTCCTTCAAAAGTAGTAGGCAGTGAACTGACCGTCGATCACCCATCTTCCGTTTCCGTTACAATATTATTTTTTTGTTTTACATTTGATCAAACAACTTTTAATCAATTCAAAATATTTTCGCTTAATCCGTTACAAAAATAAACAAAATAAATTATATCCGCTAAATCTATTGATTTTATTATCAAGAAATACGACAGAAGTCTTGTTTTCAAATGAAACACAGCACTTTTTTTACATAAATTATCTTTTCTATGACAGAAATGTAGCGTTAATAACAACAGTATTAATTGATAGATTAGATTAGAATATTAATAGAGTTTATTAGGTATTATGGTTTTACTTTTTTGTATTGTTTTCCTTTTATCGAATATAATACGAAAATTACGTAACTGTACCTGAGATAATAGGTACCTGTACTTACCTACCCATGAGGCTGAGGCTTTTATTTCATCACCTTTAATAACGCTATGAAAATCTTGAAATGTGATTTATTTATAATTAGATAACTGTTCAAAAACGTAAAAATTAAATCCTTTGACTGTGTATATATGTATTTTCATTCAAATTTCCGCCAATCATACACAAACTGCATTGCCTATTAATTAATACACACAGTAAATATAAACAGGAGAACTGGTACTTCAAAAAGTAGGTTTACCTTCAGCTCACTAATCTAAGTTGTTGTAAATTAAATTTAATAGTCCTACTGTAGCTATTATTCTATTGTTTTTCTTTATTGCTATGCCTAATATTAGTCGTTAGCGAAGTAAACACTAAGTATAGTACAGACACCATATTGTCTGTCAGAGTTTGCAAATTTTGTTTGCCAACAAGTCACTTAATTCACTTGATATGACGATTCCTTAAACATCACGTATAGATAAATTATTTTGTTTCGTTCCGTGTAATTACAAATGCTTGCATACTTAGGTATAATTTTGAATATTTTAATATAACGAACGTATAATATTCTTAAATGTCAACCAGAAACGATTTCTGCATAGTTGTATTTATTTTTTTTTTTTTTTTAATATTTTTCGAAAAGCACTCAACTGAGAAAAATAGTAAACTTTGATAGTTCCTAGAACAATAAATTTTAGTTACGAATACCATTATTCTAACTTATAAGTACCTCATACTATGATTTCTACTATTTAATGATAGTATAGTGTATAATATTTGCTATTAATATGCAGTAAGCATCACTGTTTTGTTGTCGATTAACACTAGCTACTACATAACATTACTACAGATTTTAACGGAAAAACATATACTGCAAAGAATCAAGCCAAGTAGGGCTAAAGGGTTTTTTATAATTGTGAAGCCACAATCGACACTTCGCATTCAATTACGAGGCCTCGTCAGGGCTAACAAACAAGTATTATAGTTTTAAACTGTCCACCCGGGATAGAAAACGAAAATTTGCAATAAATATGCAATATAAATTGGCGGGTATAAACAGCAGCATTTTGCTCTTTGAATAATTTTATAATTTTTGCATCAATTTACATCGTATAATTTTTAAATTGCAAAAATGTACGAAAACCAGTTGTAAAGACGAGTCTAGCTGCCCCAAATACAAAATTTGTGGATTTTTCTCATGTTAAAAGAATATATGTATGTATTTGGTTTTGGGTTTCGCTACGTGTTGCTTTATTAACATTGCAAGTAGGACAATTTTAGTATACCTAATACGATAATTTGGTTTCAACAAAAAAATTACCTACCTACGACCAAAACAGCTGACGTGTGCATCGGGGCACTGTTCCGAAATTAAGTATGCTACTTGAAATAAATGATAGTGCATATATGTACTTGACGTTTTAATTGCTGAAAGAAGGGTAAAAGTGATATTTCAAAAATAATTTGAGCATTTTTTGTTGTTATTAATGAAAAATTTTACCAAGAAAAGCTGTTTCTGCAAAAATTAAGGAAAAGGAGGCATACTTTCGTTAGCTGATCCAATTTTATCGAAACAAGGCTGGTATTAATGCAATTTACATTATTTCACAAACTTATCTTTTCTTTAGAATAAAATTCCACTGTTAGTCTTCATGAGTCCTCATAATATCGAAAACTAAAATAAGAGTAGAAAAGTTACAGTGACAATGCTACAACAACGCTGTTCAACTAGTAAGCTAGGTACCTATACTTCGACCGCTTCTCGGCGGTTATCAGTGCTTCTGCAGAATATCATTGAATTACTAGGTCTACTTTTTGTTTCATTGTATCAATAATTAATTACTGTATCCAAATGATCGGAGATCCTCGCAACAACGTTTTTAAAATTGGTCCAGCTGAAACCACAAAGTAAATGCGTCCTTACGATTAGTTAAAGCACCAATCAAAACGGTAATTTTACGACATCGTTGTCTATCGAAAACCAAACAGTCATAGTGAATCCCACAGTCAATGCTAAGCTATTTAGCAGAGCCCATCATCACACCTGACATTGCACGTTACCGAATTGGTTAATAACTAAAATCCAACTTTTATATGACTCGAGCTTGTATTTTTCTTCATTTACTGCATTTGTGCATTTTGTATGCGTATGTTGCTTAGGCATTTCCATTTACAACCGACTCAATCGTCTGCATTTAAACGAAAATTAATTTTGTTACTTACGCAATTTGCGACATTCTTTCTTGCGCATGCATCTACATACCTTACATTTGCAAATCTCAAGGGGAAACTCATTAACAAAGGGAAACAATAAGCAGCTATTTAAGTTTACAACGCGACATTGCGAAAGTTGTGTCATAAATAAGACCGTAATATGGTAGGTAGGTAGAATGTAGAATTGAATTGTGCGGCGTCACTCAGTTAGTATGGTACTTATGATACGTATTTTAACGCACCGAATTCCGCAAAACTCATAGCGGTTTCGACACGATTTTCCCGGAGAAATGTGTACGTTGTTCGCTAGTTTTCGTTCTAAATTTTTTCAGTTTATTTCCCTATTACTCTTGCAACGTACCTAAATAGTGATAGCAAATAACAACAATCTGACGACAAAATGCAGACAATACAAATCTACGTAAAATTGCATAATAAATTAATATTATAAAAAGAATAATCACAAACAACAATTATTATACGAAATATTTCATGTAACGCATTGAAAATGAATGGATCAATTCTGTATTAACCATAACATGTTTTCCTGTATTTTGTTGTGCCCACCTAACTTATATCATAGGTGGTTACAATTAATTTAATTTAGGAAGCAACTTTTGTTGTGCTTGCTTCCAAAATAATAAGCTGAAAAGGCATGTCGTCGGCAATGACTGATTTATTGCTATTTATAAACTGTAAAAGCACATTATTCACTATTGTAAGTAACATTATGCATTTGTAAATTGAATTATTAGGAAAATAAAAATACCAGCAAAAAAAAAAAAGAAAAAGGACGGAAATCTTTCTCCTATCAATAGACTGTCACGTTGCACTTTTCGAATCTTTATTTATTATTATTTACTAATCGTAAGAGAAAAATATAAAATTGTACTCTGTAGTATTTCAATAAATTTATTTGACAAAACTCGATAAAAGTTAGTCTACTTTTCGCTGTAGTCCTATTTCTCTCAAGAATTAAGTAGGTAAGTACATACAATAAGATACAGAATACATAATTCTTGGGTTTTCCAACAGACCTGGTTGTTGACTTTTATTAATTACATTGTTAACGTTCAATTTTTATTCCCAAATTGTACTTAACGAGTAAGTACCTACAATTAAATGTCTGAATGGTCCGCACGATTGATTTGCATTTTGTAGTAATCAAAAGTTTGTAGGTAAAAATATGGAATATTAGAATATACTCACCATCATAACTAGAGCCAGTACTACTAAAAGCTGTGATATCCTGCAAACAAAAAGAAAGCACAAGTTAGTCACGTCGTTCGTTTTGCGTTTTGCGAATGTAACATTCATTCACTTTAAGTCCATTATGCAAATTGAATTTTCAACATAATATAGCACCTACGTACGGTATTGGGTTTCGACGGTATACCATAACCGCTAAACCGCATTTTATTTATTTCAATGTCGCAAGACAGAGATTCATTTCATCTGTTTCAGTGAGTAATGGAAGATGGATATCGGAAACTGTTCGAAACTGAACAACTGCACCTGCTTTTTATTCGATATAATATGTACTATTATTCATTATTAATTATTATTAAACCGTGCGCGGACACACACACAATCATTTTTGAACAATTCTCGAACTCGTTCACGAGAATGACAGAGAAATCGACTTGTTAACCGTACGAATGAAGCGGCTGCTTTGATAAGAAAGCTATGGAAACATTTGGTAAAACAAAAATCTCAGGTATGCGTCGTGAGATAAAACGATATAAGTGCGGTACTGAATATGTAGGTACACATGAGGTGGTGGCTACTCGAACGTATGTGTGCGACATGTAGCGATGTCGTCGTCGAACCAACGACGTATTGTGATCACTGCAATAACCTTGCAATTTAAGTGCCGTTGTAAATATAAAATGATAAAACGAGTCGAAATATGTCACACTAATTACGTTTTGAAGAACCGATTAAACAAAAGAGAATTATTGTAAAAGAACAGATTCGTGCGAAAATAGGCATTTACAGTTTATTTTATATTGTAGGTAGGTAGGTACTTGTTTCTACACAAAGTTTAAAGCTGCTCTTTTCTTCGCGTTTCATACTAAGTAGGAACATACCTACCTAGGTACTGTAGAAGCAGGAAAAAATTGCATTCGTTTTTTTTTATTTTTTTTAAGGTGGATCGTGATTATAGATGCATAATGTAATATATAAAATTAAGAGTTCTAGAATAATAATAAAAAATTAAATATAGGTAACAAGCTTTTTAAGACGCAGTTTTTTCATTTTCTTAAAAATTCTAAACGCGTGAACAAATACAGTCACAGCATGCATTAATTCTTGACGTAAGTTTACAGGTAGCACTAACTTTTAATTTTTTAGACCGTTGCAGTGTCGCGGCGAATCGCTACATTCAATTCCGCCTAGGAATTCTCGAAAGCAGCACTACTTCCAAAAAACGCTATCCAAGCGTTCGTCTAGGCGGAATTGAAAGTAGCGAATCGCTCCAAGTGGCTGCGACATAGCATATAGGTATGTATCTACATAGGTAACGCATTTTTGAATTAAATTAAAGCAAGTACCTACGCAGTGAACCATATATACAACAGATATATACTTAGTGATAAACTGATAAAAAGTAAGTCCGTAATGGATATACTTAAACGTTAATTATTATTTTGGCGGTTGTTTTTAACACCCTTTTCCATATGTACAAGTACGTCTGTTTAAATAGGTATAGGTATATCTAATAATACTGTAAACAGAATACTTTATATCTGTGTATCTGTTTTGTAGAAAAGTTATCGGAATCTTATCAGAATAATTGAAACGCTAGTAGAATTTATAAAATAATGTTGGTTACCATTTTTAAAATAGTTATCGGTGAACAACTCAAAAAGAATGCGAACAATTTTAATTGTTGTTATCATTATAGCGAATTCCATATAATTACGATAACATACGGGAAAATCCGGAAATTCGGGGTTAGCATTAGTGATAAAATTGTGTGTACCTATAGGTAATTTTTTCTCTTAAAACTTTACAAATTATTATTAATTGTAATACGCTTGTTCGTTTAGCTTTAGCACAACACATGTTACTTGTTTCTAGCCATTCTAAAAAGAAAGTTCAATTTTCAACTTCAGGATATTGATTGAATTGAAAAGTTGGTTTTTACTCACTACCAAACTTTTGATTTTATAATCGTTTTGAGCACTAGTCATTCATATATATTTCAATGAAATGAAACGATAGAATGGACTTTTTTATTAACAACGTTTTATTATTGATAGTTTTTATACATATATAGGTAGGTACTATGGATTTTTATAATCGGTGTTGTTGTTCTTTTTGTAGTTTATAATTAGTGATATACCTTGGCTAACTCATTTTTATTTCATTTGACTTCAATTTCTCGGTAACGTATAAATAATATCTCGCATTATCAAACAACAATCCTAGCATTACAAAAAATTCTTTAAAATCATTTAATGTATATCGCTTTGTGTCGATAAATTGCCACATATACCGTTCAAATCTATTCATTCGGACATCTGAATGTCAAACTACACATATCTGCTGTAGATATCAAACCGGCGCGGACTACAACTCATCGCAACATCGTTTAGTCAGTGTTGAGCAAGAGCCTTCATGTTAGATCGTAACATGTTGAAAATTAAACGTGGTGCCATTTTGTTAAAATAAAGACAATCGGTTCGCGAGTAGTGTTTTGTGTGTTCAGAGTGACTTTAATACTATTCGAGAAGATCGATTTAATACTTTGGTAAGCTATTTTTTTACCAACAATAGTTAGTATTTCTTATGAACTTCTCGTAATCGCTCCATCAGTACCAGCAGCTTGTATTGATAATAAGATGGTTGGATACTGTACAAGAATAATCACTTTATTGCGCAATTTATTTTAACAATTTATTTATTTGTGCCTGAAATTATCAAGTTATTTCATGATACGTGAAAAGTATATTCAATGTATTTTGTCAAATATAAAATAATCAAAAACCTACACATCCCCTTGCGTATAAGTGTACGATATAAAATCTAAAAGTAATATGTATGTAACCTCTGGTTAGTACTGCTACCTTGGGGATAGTTGTTAAGCTTAATATAAATAATCATAGATTTAACTTCATTTTGATTTGGTCAAGTTGACTGTGTTTATGTTATTTTTTAATGTTTTATTTGTGTCAAGAACTCTTGTTTGGTTGAGAAAGAACGTGTAATTTAATTCTTTTATTCAGAATAAAATCACGTATAAAACAATCTTAGATGTATATACATATAAATAGATGTTTGTTGTGTGCTTGAACGTACTTGTGCGAATCAGCCAGGATAACTGGAGTAATTCCCTCAAAACTTAGTACACAATTTGAAAACAATGCTGTTTGGGTAAGACATCCCTAGAAGTGCCAGAGATGAGAGTGGGAGAGGAGTGAATTGGTAAGACGACTGCAATATTAGTGTCGAATCCACAGATTTTGAAGCCACTGGACTGAGAAGAATAGTAGTCTTCCCGATGACGTTTAGATCCTGATTCAGTCACATCTGCGTAGGGGATGATGTAGGGATAGAAATGGTTAGGGATCGAATAAACAGTTAGTACCTAAATCTTATAAATAGGTAACACAATAACGGTCGACGTGAATTTATGTTCGTTAAAGGTACAGATGGATAGATAGGTACATGTCGTAGCCATTACTTTCAATTCTCCTAGGCGATTTTTATATGAGCGAAGGTTTTAAAAGCGGCTATCTTACGTTTAGGTTTAGCGGGTTTGTGAAATTTTGCATTTGACATTAGGACAGCTGACTTTTAGTACCTACGTATTATAGTGTGACAGAAAGTGTACATAGATACAACCGAAGATTCAGTAATACTTTTTCAAGCTCCACTTTGATATTACGAATAAAATTAATATTTTTATGCGAATCAATTTCTTTGATTAGTATACCAAACTAAGAATGATAATATACAAATATTAATTTAATGCATACACAAAGTATTAAAATCGCAAAAATATTTAGTTAGCCGCTTTTGGAACTATAGTAAGTACTGCTTTCAAAAACGCCTATAGGCGTTATTAAAAGTAGCGATTAATAAGAGCTATCTTTAAGGAATAGAAAGCCTATTTATATTATATTAAATATGGTGAGTTTAAATGAATGCTATCTACACGATCTAAGGATCAGAAATGAATGATCACTCTTGCGAGAGTCCGAAAGTGCGTAGGCAGTTAAAAAATTATGCATAGGTACACACTTATAGACCCACATACAAACATGCGTACACAGTCAAAGCGGTATCACTTGTCAAGACTATTATTTTAATGTTCGCTTCCAAGGCCTTCTTAAAAGAAAAAGATGATGAAGAGATGTCGTCCGTTTAGGCGCTGCTGCTGCGTTTTACTAGATATAGATAGATACTAATTGTAAGTGCTGTACATACATATATGTATTATGCCTGGCCAGTGAGAGATAAATGCGGTTTATAAAACATTTTTGTAACCAATATTAATTATTTGTCGAGCGGTTTATTATTTAATTGTTTAAACGAAGAGGCTTCACCACAAGAGTCCTCTCTTCGGAATCAATCGTCTCCTTTCCGCAAATATGAAAACACTTGCCATTGTCATATTTCATAGATAAGCTTTATAAGTTTTCATCGAAGGGGGATAGAATTTTAAGAGTTGTTTAAGTCATTATTGGTTTCCAAGTTTACCTTCTTTACGTTGAATTGTAAATGTGTTGAATTAAATCTATGATTGCCATGCAATTTTCGTTTACAGCAATAACTTTATCGTAGAAGCACTAATGACGATGAACTTACCACGAAGGTGATGGTAAAGTTCCAAAAAACATAGACCGTTGGTAAAGATCGTAATCTTAGTGAAACAAACTGATTCCTATCTGGAGATAAAAGCACGCTGCGGATTAAGTTCATCTGATTATGGGGTCTCGACACTGTTTAATCCTTAGCGCGCGCGCGAGTACCTACAACCACCAGCATTGCTTAGACTAAACTAACACTGAGATTCTTGTCGACAAGTGTATTTTGACACTTGAAAACCAAAACATCAAGCGCTAATTCTGAAGCATTAAGGGAAATTGAACGACTTTGAAGTTATACAGGATGAAATCACAAAGAGTTTCGAATAAAATATCAAAAATCGTTCGATTATGGGTTCATAATACATTAACTAATTGTAGATGTAACTAACAGTGGCTCTTGATGTTTAATTTCATCATCTATGTACCTTCAATGAACATAGATAGATATTTCGTTAGTGTACTGCGAATTGTGATAGATTCATTTCGTTGAACCATCCTTGTATACACAAATACTTGATATATATGTATATATAAATATTAATTGACCATGCGTTTTAACTGTTACACCAACGTATAGCAAAAAATAAATGACTCGTGGCGACTGTGCAACTTAAGACCTATTTCAGTTTACAAATGTTGTTCGAGTATATAGACAATTATTCAAAATCATCAGGATAAAAATTAAAAGTAAGTAAAACATTTTGAGTTGCAAATTCTAATTTGACCGGATTAAATACGCACTACCGCTGCCCCTTTCGTTAATAATGTACCTACGATTCTTTAGAATGTCGAAAATTTAAGAATGCCATTATTGCCCCTTCTGGGGTATTACTTATGTTTATTTCATGCTGGGACTTTGAACTGTAAGGGTACTTCTACTGAGAAAGCTTGTCGAAGTAGCAAATATCATTACGTACACTTCATTCATTTACCTTACCATTATTGCCTTTTTACGGAAAAAACAATTGTCTGTGCCTGTTAGGCTAAGAATCCGGAATCATCAATCTAAGAATAAAAACGATAAATAAAGGTATGCTACATAATGGACTAATTGGTGAACGACAATTAGTGTACCTACACGCATATTGATGTTAAATTGTCTGAATGTAACTTTTGTGCCCTCAATTGCAAATTCTCTTCAGCATAGTAGACTGGGCGTCAAACGTCGAGACATGCAATCAACGTCGGTGATGACAACGTCTACAAAGTTTCATGCCGACGATGTGATTTTTGTTCATCACTTTTGTTGTTACTTTACCATAGCATGCCACTACACTTATTTATGTCATTTAGGTGTATGCTGTTTAAAATAAAATACTTAACAGTACGCAAATACTTAATCAGTAATTAAATAAGCTCTTGCTTTATCTAACTGGTATCGTGCAAGTTGCGTACGTCTCAGTTGCATATAAGGGAATTTTTGTGCCATTTGCGTACAGATCTGCTATCGACCATTATCCACTATTCCATCTGAAAACATTTGTGCCACTTGCGTATAGTTCCGATTTAAATAATTATACTTAGTAAGATAAGAACATTTACACACAAACAGTGTTCTACAATAACCTACAGTCTTACTTCTTCGTTATCCTTGTAATCACACACAAGACACAAGACCGAGTTCTTTCTCCACAAACACTGATCAAGATGAAAGTTGCATCCATTAACGAGAACTGTAGGGAACACCGATTAAATGTCGAGAACAGCAGACTGCTCAAATTCAATGATTATAAACAAACTGTGAATTCCAATTTATCTCATGTTTTATTATAGAAAACAGCCTTTCATAAGTTTCACGAGTATCTGTGGAATACCAGACAAATGTAACATTCATTTAATAATTTTTCAATTATAATAAAACTGTACGCAAGTGGCACTTGATGCTTTTCAGACAGAATAGTAGATAATGACTGGTAGTAAGAGCTGTACGCAAGTGTCACTAAAACACCTCTTGTACGCAAACTGGACGTACGCAACTTGCACATATTCATTCATCTAGTTCTGTAATGAAACTACGACAAACAGTTCTAATTTAATTGGAATACTTTGTTGTAAATAATATTTTTTAAGAATTGGCAAATTCGTTAGGAGTGATTGTCATACTTGAAATTTGTGATTGTCGTAATTGGTCCTTTTCATGATGAATGACTAGCTATATGAACCGCGAAATAACATTTTTTCGTAAGCACTCGACTTTACATCGTTGTCCTCACAAAAATTCATTTCATACAACAGAACCACGTCATTGTCAATTTTTCTTGTTATTGCTACTTTGTCTGCTTAAATAACGATTTTATTCAGAATAAAAACCATTTGTCATAAAAATCGTTCTGCTCTCCAATTAATTAACACAAATTATATTAAGGGACATTCATCTTCTAAAAGTGTTTATTTTTTTTTTGAAATTGCGAATTGCTAATTACTCTTTTTACTTTAAAAGATACTGTCACTGTATGGGTATGCACCTATGTACGTGAAAGACCACTAGGTACTTTTAAAAGAATTTATCGTAGTAATCAACTTTAATCACTATATATCTGAAAAGGAATAAAAGTAATCAAAACAACTTGACCAGTATTTGTTTAATAATTTATTATGCAAAACTAAAAGTTTCACTGTAAAGAGTATAGGCACTCCGTCTACATGGTTACCTTTTATAATGAACACAACATTCTTCGAGGTTGTCGTTAAACGCTACGTAATATTTTTCAATATTCCATTAATTCGCGTCAACTAATGAAAGTGATTTTACGGCACTTATTAGCAACAGTCGATTACAGCTCATAAATATTTATTTTAATTTTTATAATGTATAGGATGCCGGTAATTTTGGCAAGAACAATTTCGCAGTGATACGTCGGTTAACTTATGTGATGACAGTTTGTATTTTATTAGCATATATCAGTCTCGAACTGCTTTTTTACGGGTGCATTTCGCATTCACAAAAAGACTTAATTATTCAACGGAGTCCCCGGTCTACCACGTAACATTTAAAAATATGAAAGATTATTTATTAATTCGACGTGGTCTGCCTTCACTTAGTTTAGTTACTGGGAAATGTGTAAAATAGACATATAACCTACCTGTGACAATAATAAATAAGCATTAAATATCTATTAGGGGTGTAACGAATATTCACATCCACGTCTGCAACTGCGGATAATCCGCAGGTATTTTAATATCCGCATCTGCGCTTAAAATTCGCATCCTGGTTCAGATCCGCACATTCTGATGAGCATATCTAGACTAGAGGAAATTTGTTGTGCCACAACACAACAGGAAGCACGATATTTCTATTGAAAAACCGTTAATCAACATATTGTGCTATCGATACATTTCTTAGAAATAGCAAATAAAAAAAATTCATTTTCGCAATGCTGAGAAAGCGAACTTATTATGCCGCTCATTTACCGATAACAATAACGATCATATAATTAAACAAAAGTATCGAATTTCAAATTTTTTCAAATATTTGAGAATGAACAGAGTTCTCAAAATGTATGAAAATAAAAGGATTAGGTAACAGTAACAATTCTACTATTTTTATATGAAAACGAAATATCCGTATCAGCATCCATACCCTCATTGTACTGAGGATGGAAAAAAGGGCGGAAGAACTATTAGGAGATCAATTTGGGATTAGAAGAAATGTAGAAACGCGGGAGGCCCTTCTAGCTTTACGGGGAAACAATACAGAAAACGATAGAAAAAAGAAAGAGGACGTACATAACACTTGTAGATTTAGAAAAAGCTTTTGACAATGTTAAATGGGACAAGATGTTAAATATACTTAAAGAAATATGGGGATGAGTTACAAAGACAGAAGCAGGCAGTTATAGAAATGGGGCTGTAACGTAGAGAAGTGAATATTAGGAAGGGAGCCCGACAGGGTTGCACACTGTCACCGCTACTTTTTAATCTACACATCAAAGACGCGATCAACATCGTTTTAAACATAGTACAACTGTAGTGATAGATATATCTATACCAGTATACAGGGACAACAAATTTATATACAGTATGAACATATAGCAAGGAGGAGTTAGAGATAGTTTTAAATAAAATGGAAGCGGTATTGACAAAAGAGTACTGTACGAAAATAAATAAAAGTAAAACAAAAATACTGATTTGCAAGGGAAGAAAAGGTAGGGAAAGAGCGAATATGAAGATAGGAGACGAAAAAATAGAAGAAGTGGCCGATTTCAGGTATCTATATAAAGCAGAGGATAGCGCAGGGTCGAGTCGCCTTTAACGAAAAGAAGTCACTTTTATGTTCGCCAACGGTTAATCTAAAAATTCGAAAAAGGTTGTCAAAGGTGTATGTTTGGAGCGCAGTTCTGTACGGGTGCGAAACATAGATAGTGAGCGCGGCGGAAAAGAAAAGGTTAGAAGAAATGATGAGGATAGGACACCTTCTCAGGCACGATGGTCTAGTCAAAGGCATGTTGCAGACAGAAACGGAAGTTAGAAGAGGTAGAGGTAGACCTAGATTATATTACTGTTCGCAGATAGTTAAGGATATGGGTTGTCCTAGTTTTAGGGAAATGCGAAGTTTAGCTCAGGATAGGAAAGAGTGGAGGTACGTGTCCAACCAGTCTTAGGACTGACGACCTTTTGATGATGATGACGCAAAAATTAAAAGGATAAGTTCGCAAAAATCGAACATCAACCACCTTAAATGAACTTCGAAACAGGAAGGGATTTTGTACGTAAGAAAAATCGCATCAAGTCTCTATTAGTCAACAACGTTAAAAACAAGGAACAAACGCACCAAGTGCATCGCGTACGAAATTTGCTAGGCGCGTAATATTCTCTCGACTGCAGAGAGCTGTTGCAAACACTTCGCCGTACTTACTTCGGAATGTGTACGGTTGAATTATGAAAAATTAACGGGCGCACAATGGGGAAGGAATGCAGCAGAGTGGTTGCTTGATTGTTTCGCGTTTATGTGGCCATACGGGCACACAATGCGATGTTCACGCCTTTAAAAGCTCTAAAATGCGGTTTTTGTTAACGCTAGTGTATCGTACTTGCTTAACCACTCGACACAAATACCTGCAGTTATCGATTTATATATAATGCGTACCTATCAGAAAAACAGAAAAAACGGAAATGCAAACCAAAACAAAGTCGAAATTAATTTTGTGTAAACGTACTATGCGTTAATTATAATGACAATGAAGATAGAGGGTACGTGTATCTTATGGGCTATTGCTACTGACACGAAAACTTTTGATATCGGAATGCACAATTTGGTGCATTTTATCTTCACGTTTGATTGTTTCATATCATCCAGATTGTTCCTTTTTTCAGTTTTAATGCCGACCAGTCAATTTATAGAATATAAAACAACTGATTCTTCGACATAACGCAATATTTATAGTCGTATCAACTTAATCGTTCTGTTAAAATTTCAAACACTTAAGTGTAAAAAGTTATCGATATAATACAAGGTGCCAATAATAAATAAATTAGTTTTTATTTTATCATCCGTGTGCATGACTTATCATTATAATGACCTTCCTTTACCAAATTACTATTAAATAGTGCCACATAAACATTTCCTGATCAGAAGCAGAAATGTTGTTTCTAATATAGCCGTTAACCTTAGACAATGGACCAATGAACATGTAATGATAAATAGTAGATATACCTAATTAATTTAGTATTATATATAGTTTAGTTCCATACAACTCCTCGTGGTTTTCTTGTATTTTCTTACAGTTAGTACCTACGCAGAAATCTTTTATGTACTTTGCAGCTCCGCATCTCTTGTTGCGGACAAACCGCCACAATAAGCTTGGTATTCTAGAAAAAATCCCGTATAGGTAATACGACATAAGACCAGATGGCAGCCACTCAGTCGGAGATGTGTTTGTCTAATCATTAATCCTATACCGAAACTCATACGTAGAGATATATTTTCTTGTAATGTATACCTAAGAAATAAACAATTTTAAAACCGCCTACAACGTTTAGCACCGTCGACCTTCTTTGTAAAAGGACAATTTATCATGGAGGCTTGCTCGAAAGATTAATTACTGCTATTAATCTAACATTTTACTTCCTGAATACCAAATTATGGACTACAATTAATACAGACTCATTTACGAGAATCCGTAATTAACCTGTTGATTTATTAATTATACTCATGTCATCATCGAAATTCTTATTACAGGTATGTTGTATCTGGCAAGTACCACTTTTGAACTAATTTTAACTCTTACGTAGATATCTAACCTTTCGGTGGAAAAACATAACAACTTGGAACTTTTAATTTCCAATTAACTTAAATAGTTTCATTATGAAAATCTACAAAAAAATATGTACCTATTTAGGACTATGTAATCCGTTACACTAATAACCCATTTCTATTTGAGTTAACTTTTATCACACATTTCAGTACCCGACAACGATAATAAATAATTGTAGTATGATAAATTGTTAAACTGCAATATTTACAGTGTTTTTTTGTTTTTTTCGAAACAGCATATTACTTAAGTAAAAGAAAACATTAACGGAAACAAAATATATCAAAGCGTTTCGTTATCTTCTTTAATCTTCTCTTTTAACTCGTGTTTGGAGTACGGACATGTACGCAGAAGTAGACCTGTAAATTAGATTATTGTTCACAAATAGTAAGATCTAGGTTGTTCTAATTTTAGGGAAATGCGAAGATTGAAGGAAAGAGTGGGGCAGTGGAGGTTCTTGTCCAATGAGTCTTAGGACTTATATGATGACGGTGATGATTCTCTTTCTCGCATTTTTGGATATTTGCAACAGTAGAGGACCTTTAATATTTCGTTGAATAAAATAGTTGACCTTTTGAATGTACTTAGGCACACTTTAAGGGAAAATAAATTGTAACAAACCGTCCTCCTTCCAAAGAGCAAAATCTACTATGCTAATAAAAGCACATAGATACGAATCTTTGTGTATCGTTTTAAGTTTCACTTAATTGTACATTAAACATGTCAAATGTGTGGCGGTTCGAATTTTCAAAGAAAAGAAAAACCTTTATGGTTCCGACAGTGACAGCTCAATACCAACGTGTCGTTCAAATAAGTAGGATAATAATATAATCCAGGTGAAGTGAAAGAAAGGCCCCCGATACATCTTTTCAACAAGAAACGTAATAGGTGCACATCTATCTGAAGTAAATCGGCTTCCAAATGCGATTACGGGGGCAGGCGTCTTTATATCCTATAAACATAGCCTGTCACTTACAATTGACTGTATTCGTAGCATTTACAGTCACGCAGAGCAAGCTACGATGCTATCTGGACAATGTATACTAACAAAGTACAAATGAGTACAGGACCGGCATAAGATTGATGGATGCAAAATAGAAAAGAAACTAAGAACAGAACCGATTAACAGTTTTTGGAATAGGTACATTGACAAAATTAAATCAGTAACGTATTATAACATTTACCTACCACGATATTATTATTATTATAAAGCATTTATCTAAAGAGAATAGCAAATGCACATCGAACGGCGAAAATTCTTTACTGGCGAGCAGTTTTTGCTTTCGATGCTTCTTTAGGGAGCAACATCTTCCTTTATCATATTAAAATTAAAATTACCATTTTAAGCCACCAAGAAAAATAGATAACTATAAATCAATAAGTAAATCAGTAACGTGTACACCAAATATTCAACGATATTACGGCGCGCACTCGTGTCAGTCCATATTACAACGGGAAAATACGCTGAAATGTTATATGTTATGCGGCACCCAAGGCAAGGTTATTTTCGTTCACCCTGCTCGAATCCATTCGAAGTGATTCTAACTGCTAACGTTATTTTCTATACCTATTCAGTTCAATATGTTGTCATTATCTTTTGGATTGGAAAATCTTCTGTGAGACGTAAGCTTTGGTATGTTGGTTTATCTAAAAACTGTACAATGCAAATTTAAATTTGCGTTACTAATAACCCCGATCTAAGTATTGCTATTTTTCTGTATCTAATAAATGAAACCGTTTCTCCCGGACATGCATTTTGGCATCGTTTCGTTACTCCCGAAGACGATCCTGTTATGAAGACCGTCTATGTTGCTGGTCGACCACCCATTCCGTGTAAAAAGATAGAGGCTATTAGGTGCAATTTTCGACGCCCTCCGTTTATCTCACTTACCTGTAAAGCCATTATTTGCTTAGAAATATTTCATTGTGTTTCGAAGAAAGAATTCTCCACCTACTTCCTACTCCGTTCGGCTTTTCTTTTCACCGACGACCGTGGCGTTTTAAACTCATATATACTAAACGTGCAGAAATAAATAATCGAGTCGAAAATTGGACGCCACAGATATTTTTATTATGCTGCTGTTCGTTTGTCAGCTATTTTACGCTTTGACACTGAAGATGAATGCTGATGAATATCGGCGAAATCTTTAACATTTCCGTTCTCGAAACTTTCAACATTCTCTCATTTTTTTTTCTTTTATTGTAAGGATGCATGCCCATAAAAGTAACGAAATGATGCTTCTCAGGTACTTCGTATAAACTGACAAAGACATGATACATTTAACTATAAAAACTGTCGAACAATAAATTGAAAATCGCAATTTTAAAAATACTTAATACGACGTAGATCTTCAATACATGAAATTAATGCTTTAAATCCTTGCAACTTGTAACGTCCTTAATTGGCCGCAACTACTGTAAATATGAAAGCATATTATAAGTCGAACAGATACTTTATATTTCAAGTCTCGAAAATGAAACCAGTGTACTCAAAACTTGGCGAGATACCTAATAATTATATTTTTGTTTGCACTAAATGTAGTTGAAACTTTTGGTGTAAGTTTACTTTCATAATCAAAGTGGAATGTCAACAATCATAAACTAGGTGCTATTTTCATTTCGAGGAATTTTATAACCCGGTTAATCATCATCGGTTTGATTGCGTCGCAACTACATTTCGTAGCGTTAATATGCCAAATAAAGGTTGTTGCACACTTGTCCGTTCCGTGCCGTCACGTCAACGAACAACCGCTCCTTAGTCTAGCAACCACGTGTCACAGAGGGAACGTCGACGGAAGGGATTACGGGTCTCCGATCCTGCTCGCGGGCCGGCAGTAACCAGCATCATCTTGTTGAAAAACGTGTGTGAGTAACGTTTGACGGGAAATTAAGTAACAACCTTCTTTAGTGATTCATTCTTTACTATAAATATGCCTTTATAAAATTTATATTATTTTAAGAGTATTTTGTAGCAGTCATCCATTATCATTGAAACGTTTGAAAAGAAATCATGTTACATGTTTTTCTTCTTGGCGTTACAACGAACTGATTTTAGAACGTATGAGTATTGCATAAGAACAAAACATTAGAAAAAACGTATGTCTTCGGTAACATAGTCTTTTGAAAAAATACGCAAACTAAGTCCCTACAGTTGGATTGGTAATCATCCGTGCCGGCTGAACAGACTATTAGGGACCACTGTATGTATTACAGTTAAAGAAGTGACTTGTCTCAATGGAGATTGATCAACGGGTGAAACAATCACGACTTTTGAAGAAACTTGAGAAAAACCCTTAGGAAATTAACGAAATGTTCAAATAAAACAACCCTTTTTCAATGAATGAAATATTTCTGCAAGGCGCCGTGAAAACTGTAAAGATTATCCAAAGCCAGGACCTCCCCGCGCCACCCTGCATCGAACGTGTGGAGTCATTTGTGCTTTGCAATCGCCGAATTTCTTCCTGAAGGACACACAGTAAATACTGCCTTCTTTGCAGAGTTCTGAAGCATTTGAATGATCGTGCATGTTGCGTAAGATCAAATTTGTATAGGGTTGTTCGGAAAGTAATTTCGTTTTTTGTTGTGGAAATGAAAGACAGTTTTCGTATAATAAACAAATACTTTATTAAATTATATATTGACCGTTCTGGTCCAACACCTTTTGCCATCTTTCTGGTAGTAGCATAATTCCACGCTCATAAAATTTTTGGTCTTTGCTGGCAAAAAACTGATCGAGGAGGTTTTTGACCTCCTCATTTGAGGTGAAGGTTTTACCGTCTAAAAAATTTTGGAGTGACCGGAACAAATAATAATCCGATGGTGCCAGGTCTGGAGAATATGGTGGGTGTAGCATTGTATCCCATTCAAGCTGTAAAAGCTTTTGGCGAGTGACCAAACTTGTGTGAGGTCTCGCGTTGTCTTGGTGAAACACTACACCTTTCCTGTTGATTAGTTCTGACCTTTTCTGTTGAAGTGCATCATTCAGTTTGTCCAGCTGATGACAGTAGACTTCCGAATTAATCGTTGTGTTATCCGGTAAAAGCTAAAAAAAAACGATTCCTTTAAAATCCCACCAAACAGACAGCATCACCTTTTTTTGGTGAATATCGGCTTTGGAAATGGTTTGAGCCGGTTCATCTTTTTTGCTCCATGACCTCTTGCGTTTGACGTTGTTGTATACAACCCATTTTTCGTCCCCAGTGATGATGCGCTTCAAAAACGGATCATTTTCGTGACGTTTGAGAAGCGAATCGCAGACGTCAATGCGGCGACACAGATTTCTCTCTGTGAGAACATGGGGAACCCATACATCGAGCTTCGAGGATAATCCCAGGCCTTTCAAGTGGTCATAAACTGTTGAATTTGATAAATTTAACCTCAATCCGATCTCACGTGTTGTTATTCGCCGGTTCACATCAACTAATGCCTTTATCGCGTCTTTATCAGCTTCAACCGGCCTTCCCGAACGTGGTGCATCTTCGACATCAAAATTGCCGGATCGAAATTTAGCGAACCAGTTCTGGCACTGGCGTACTGTCAACACACCTTCTCCATACACATCAGTCAATTTCTTTCTGGCTTGAACAGCATTTTTACCCTTTCTGTAGTAAAACAGTAAGATATGTCGAAAATGCTGCTTATCGCTCTCCATATTTAAAAGGGCACCAACCAAAAACTACTGCGTAGAATTAATTGGAATTTTTCACACACAAGCCTTGCTATATGAGCTCTCAAAGCATATAAAAATTATACGGCTTAAATGTGAAATTGGGTGCAAAAGAATACAATTAAATCCTCTGTCGGGAAAAAAACGAAATGACTTTCCGAACAACCCGATACAATGGTACGGAATGTGTGCATCCCGATCACATAACGAAGTCTGTACATTCGGCACGAGTGTTTGGTCACCACGATTTAGCCCTCTACGATTTCTATTTGTTCTTCATATGCAAAATTTATCATGGAGAGGGGCAGTGCGGGAAGATGCGGAGACGATACAGGGTGAAATGACGAACAGTATTTTGAGGACAATGAGACATCTACCCTAAATTTTATTAAATAATGTTTTTGCGATCTGTTTGCGGACTTATTGGACAGGCGGCGTACCGCTTGAAATTTTATAATTATCGCAGAGTAAAAAATAATTAAACTTATAATAATATAACAATAAAATCTCTAGATATTTGCAGTAACAGTTTGATGAGATATGCACTTACTTGACCACGACAATCGTTTTGCTTCTGCTTGCGACTTTGCGTAATTTAATAGCCTAATAAGCTGCACCCCTTTATTCAAGCGTCATCAATTAGTCCTAATTATACAATAATACCGATCGTCTCTTTACATACGTATATATCTATATAAGAAATGTAATAGATATTTTAATGTAAGTAAATGTATTCCGCCTTTCGCAAACTATTCATTTAACTTGTTTACATTAACACAAATTAAGCAGAATTTGGAAGTTTAATGTCATCTTTTCCGGCTTGTATGTACTTAATATTGAAAAGTTCGATCTCCAAGGCGGTCCTATAGCGCCCGTATAACCTTCGCATAATTTATGGCTAATGTATTAGTTATTAAGGTCAAACCATGTCTTTTAAAGTACGAAATTAACACAGGTTTAGTCGACTCTGTTGTGCGCAAACTAAAACACTTCTAATTCGCGGCAACATCCACAACCAGACGTCCAATTAAATGGACAATTTATTTCTTATGCAGATTCTATTTGTAGTTGATGGAATTCAAAATTAAGAGGCATTAATTATTATTACGTGTAGATATATAGTGTTTCGCAGAATAAACGGTAATAGACATAATTCTTCTTTGTTTCTCATGCAATGTTTACAATATTAAAATACTCGTCCAATGACGAAAATTTTTTGATGAGAAGAAATTAATTGCATCGCACTTGTGACCTGTTTCATATTGTAGATTGTTGTTTGTGATTTATGATAATATTCAGGGATCTGAAACTGCGTATCGACTATTGAAATGATTTTTCTGTTTTACCACATGGCTCGCGAATACTATGGGATTTGTGCGATAACAAAGAATAATCAACAAACTAATAATTAAAAGCGTTTTCGGGTTCGGTCGTTTTCATTTAAAGCTTACCATGGATTACCTAATATACATGGCACACATAGACAAACCGGTAGATACACGTGCACTTCCAATTTAGGGAAATATGTTGTCATTAGCAAACGCCACAACCAACGGCCCGGCCGTTTAGACGTTGACTACGATAATCGGTTCGCCAGACCGATGATATTGAAGGTAAATCTACAACTTCCATATACGGGCAATTGGGAAAGTTAAACTTGTATGCACCATGTATATTTTTAATATGCTTATGATACGTACACGTATGCCTTTACATATTAGTAGCTGCTATTGGTTGTTACGAAAGAATCCGTCGATATATTGGGCAGCATACGCATCTTCCTTTGCCTTCGATGGTATAATTACTTTGCAACCCCGCCCAGTTGTCCGTGTCGCCTCACATCATTTTTCAACATATCATAATTGGTCAGAAACAAGTTCCGTAATAAGACATTCGACAACTTTCCTTGATGGTCAAGTTTCACGCGGTCGCAATGGTCTCCCCGTCATTCGATTATTTGGACAAGTCGTCGTCAACATAACTAATAATGAGAGGCTTCGGTTCTGATTTCAACACTTGAGATGCACATGGATTTTCGATTCTATTTACATAATTTGCGGTCATATAAAAATAACTAAGTGCATATGCTTCTCTTTCGAATTCTAAATGCGATTGATGCAGTCATTTTTCCAAAAAAGTTGCTGTGTCGTCGAATTCTATTCTACCGGTTTTTAGATCAACCTCCGAATAGTCTGAAAATCTCCAAATTCGTACGGTAACTGATGAGATAGATGAATAATTTATAGTTAAAGACCCAATATTCAGTTATATCTACTGGTAAATACCTACATATATTAAAACAAAATGTTTTATTAATCTGCTTGATTCGTTTTAGGCTTTATTCTGCAGTCTATAGGAGTTTACTTTTCCGTATAAGTACGTGTCGTCATTTCATCTTGAACGGTGCGGTGACTAGGCTGGGGCTGAGCGCTAAGACATAACTGATGACATATTATATGTAGCTTCAGCCGAGTCTTTTATAGAGAACGTCGAAACGACTGTTAAAACTGACTCATATTTAATAATATGAAAAAGATTTATTCTATTATCTTCTATTAAAAATCACCTTCATTTATACCTATAAACGTAAACGTTTACCGAGGTCGATCTTTCTTTAAATCATTCCTTCATTAATTAGTCTCTTAATCAGTTCCTTTTGAAAACCGAATGGAAATTCAAATTTAATTCCTTCTTGGTAGCCAATGATCGTAACAACTTCACCTATTAGCCAGGACACAGGCGTACCTACGCATGTATGCGTTCGTTTCTGTTGTGCAATTAACTAATGTGCCATTCAATCCAGCTTATCATTTGCCCTCATATCATTTTACAATTATTATAGTTCACCGACAGATATTAGAATATTGGTTTGGGTCATGTCTGATACAGCCACCATTTATTTTTAACTAATGAATTGATCTTCATAGAACGCCGACGAACAAAACAATCTGAAAATTCTACAATATATTATATAAATATTGATTAAATTTTTTATATGGAGTGACTTATTATTACTTTTCTGTAATAACGGAGGCTTGAGACCTCGAGATATACCATCAGAGGGTACCCAAAACCAACGAGAATTATTTTCTATAGGCAAATGGGTCAGCAATAATTTATTATACTATAGACACTGTCCCAACTCAGTCAGTGGGGCAGGTAGCGTTTATGAGAAATCGTCGTAGCCTCGTAGCGAATAGAGTGATTGTCTGACTATTACTTTTGCAAGCCCCTTCTAATGAGCGACGCGGTAACATCAAATTCTGTTTTTTTTTTTTTTTCTATTATAAAAAACAACGGTAGAAAATATTTTAGTAATTTGGGGAGCGTCCAGATCAAACAAAACTTTTCTCAAATTGCATGACATTATCGTGATTGATTGCCGCAGAATTGAAAGAAATAAGAATTTCCTGGAATTCATGTAAAGCAATCCAAAGTTTGTTTCACAATTACTTTATACTGATCGAAGATAACCGTCCGATAGTGTGTTAGAAATTGATAGAACAAACAAAAACAAACTGATTTTCTTCTTTGCCAAAAGTTGACAAAGAGAATGAATTCTAAATGGGCATAGGTTCAACAAGTACCTGACTGTATATTAAATTAATATCAGTTGCTGGCGTTTAAGCGGCGCAGCGGCTTTATTTAAGTAAAGGGAACTGTAATTTCAGCAACTGTTGTACCAAAAACTATTTCCATCCCAGATGAAGACATTTGGAGCTGTTTGCTTGTTGTTCAGTTGGTAGGTAATTAGCACGGTTTGGTCGTTATGTTGGACACTTAATTTTAACAGCAATCACGCTACAGTGTGGATCAGCACGCGTTAGGCATTAAAAACGAATTAACACTTGAATCCGCGAAAGATTACTCAAACAGGTACGTAATTTGTATGTAAGTAGTACATTAAACCTGGTTTAGTTGGTGGTATTTTAAGTTTTTTTACTCATTTTCGGTGAAATAGGTACTTCCAAAATACTTTAGTAAATTAAGATACCTCTTCTGGACCATTATCAGACCTGGAAGGTACTTTAAGCCCTTTGAAGGCATAGAAAGGACAAAGAACAGTTATTTAACTAAAAAAACTAATTACAATGTAGGTATTGTAGGTATAGAAGAAAATGGAATTTGTAAGTACGACGTAAATGTGGATACTCTCTTAGTTCCTTTCTTTTTTTTTTTGTATGACAACATATTTTTTAATAAGTAATCATTTTGCATCTAAAATATTTCAAAGGTATACCTTTATATCCAAAATAGGCAAATATGGTAAAGAGAAACTGAAAATGAAAGGGACATGTAGAGTACAGAGTTCTTAATAAATCTACTTATAAAACAGTTTTGGCGAATTTTGAAACTTCTAATAAGTAATTACTTATTATTTTCTTATGTTTTTACCTTTCAATGGCTCATTGGTCGTAACCTGTCTCAAAGTTGCTCCGTAGGTACTAATATGTGTTGAGTGAGCTAAAGCGGCTTGAAGAAGAAAATTGCTTAATTAAAACGAGCAAGTCAATTATGCACCCGTTATTGACGTAAATCTAAAAAATATCGTCATTTTCCTTTCTGTCTGGCTAACTCAAGAGATCGTAAAATCCCTGTAGTTATAACGCTGCAAAATAACCGTGGTACGTCACCGCAACATACGGAGCAACAATGCACGACTTCTAGCGCAATTTCTGAGTTTAGTTAACTATAAATTACAATTTACGTCTTCTTGAAAGTATTTAACCGATGTTAAATCTTTCTGGGCGTGTACCGTATAAATCTTTCGTTGCTTTAATAATGTTCCGACATGCGTACATATATGAGTTTTTATGATTTGTTTAACTACATTCGCTATCAGTCGTTTTCTCTCACAAAAAATCTATCTATGTAGGTATCTGATTTTTTTTTATGCGTCTTCAAAAGAAGTTATAGCCAATAAAAATTAACCATCGTTAAGGGCAATAGCAGGTATCGTCATGATTATTATGTTTTCAGTTATTTTTTGTAAATTATCAATTTGTATAATTATTTGCTCTCTTGGTTGATGGTTAAATTAAAATTTATCTTTGTCTGCGCGTTTGCATGACCCACTCAACGTGCAAACAAGTTTATTGACGTCTAATTTGTTCTTCTAGTGTCAACCGAGGAAGAAAACTGAAAAGAAAGCAGTGCATAACACATGTGAAACACGACAAATAAGCAGGTGTATGCAAATTGTCAACTATTATTCTCTAATTTGGACGTGGTTAAAATATAAAGGACAACGACATAACATGATGAAAATATAAACTTACTGGAAATATGTATGCTCGACAATTTAACATTTAGCAAACATCTCTCTACAGAATTGCCAAATATTTAATAATTTCTTATAATCAGTGAAGCCTAATTTTGGACGCTTTTTTATTCAGTTTTTGTTGTTAATAAAATAATAGATATATACTTTACTAACAATTCTTTTGTACCTGAAATATGTTATCACTTCAGTGATAACACCGTACAAATATTTATTTTTGCCTTGAATGACAAAAAAACCGGTAAATGTAAAGAAAGCACCTCTTCAAATTTATAAAAAAATAATTCGAGAACCTGAAAAATTCCTGACTTATCTGACTTCATAGACGCGGAAATTCAGTCACTTGTAATTTTTCGTCTCCTATCTTTATATTCTCTGTTTCCCTACTTTCATCTTCTCTTGCATACCAGTATCCTTGTTTTACTGTAATCGAAGCATAAGCTAATCTTTTGCCCCATTTTTAAGTAGATTTAACATCTTGTCCCATTTAACATTTTCAAAAAGCTTTTTCTAAATCTAAAAATCCTATGATTTAGAAAAAGCTTAATAAGATTAATTCTTTGTACGTAAACAAAAAAATCTAATTGGATTCCCATACTCCACGCTTCCTAGGTAGATAACCTGTGATTTTTAGTACTAGGAATCTGCCTTCTGTAATAATTTTTTTTTACGATTGTCGTAATTTCATATGGTTGCAAAACGTATTGAGTACATTAATAGTTGCCACAGAACGACATTCTTGAGTGACCCTAGACAGTTTAAATGTTTAGTTAATATTAAAAGAATTATACTTTATAAAAATGGAAAACGTTACAAATTGAAAATGACCTTTTCACCACACAGTACATACTCTATTAACACCTTGATACGATTCTTCTAATCTTCGATTGTTCTGCAAAAATTAAACATGATAGCAGTGCTCACATTCTGAACATTTTCAAGTATTGTTTGACTATTCTTCTGAATCGAGTAAACCCGTTGCAAATTCTTGTCTTGCTTCCTTCACGTGAGCCTTTCGAAACATTGAAACTTGTTTTGCCTATTTAACTCTCGTTTTATTTTTTTGGTACATACGTATTAATCAGTTACACGAATTATGCCCGTAGATATTCCTCTAAATCTACTATTGAAAAATATGAAACTCGACTTAACATCAAAAAAAAGTATCGCTACATTGTTTTTGGTAAACTTTTCAGTATTTTCACTCAGGTATTACACCGGAAACGCGTGTAAGTATATATTTAGCTCAGTTAATAACAAGCGTGTTGTGTGCATGAGATTGCGTTTAAATGCAATTTATTTACAGCTAACTTAATGGACATTTAGGAAGGATAATCCTGCGTTATTCAGGATAATGTCTGAGCGCGGTGTCTAAATGTCTTACGTAATTTTCACCGCAAAAGGTGACGTTATTGAGTTAGAGAGATCTGAGCTCAGCTTTATGGGCCATTTCAAGTTGGTAATTTGATTTCAAATGCGCTTCTCTCATCGTATAATGCAACGAACGGTCGTCACCTTCATCTATAAGCCGTCTGGCGAATCAAAATGGTCAATCATAATGGCCATTAGGAGATCACGTCGAATTAATTTTTCAAATCGGTGGGCAGCGTTAATTAACAATTTTTATAACTGCACACTTGCATACATGCAATAAACTTAAACATCAGGCGCGAAGCGATTGAAACTATCTTATTAAGTTAGTGGTAATAAAATAACGACACGTTTTCATATGTTAATTTAATTGCCTTTAAAGGAGAAACGACTTTTTAATATAGTCGTGGATAAAATTTATAAAATGAAAAAGTTTTATCGATCTCATTACCGATTCCCAGAAAATAATTTCTATTGTATTGGAAAATGCAAAGTTTCAGAATTTATTTTACAATTTCATTTAGAATCATGGATCAAGACAATAATGAACTGAACGGTCATTTTGAAGAATTATGTAGGGAAATACAAGGGTATCTAGTTTAACTAGGTTGAGGTTCTATTTCCATAGGATTTTAAAAAAGATTTGGTGGATGTACTATCCATCAGTATATTTCCTATAGCATTTCATTTATTATACATATTTGGATTTATTTGGCGGTTACTACGTGGTTATATTACAATTTCATTAAAACAAATGTTGATTTCATTTATTAACTTTGAAAATATTTGCTGCCCTCTAAACTTCTCTTTGTGCTTCTTTCCTTTTAAGTATTGATACAAGTTTCTTGAACAAATGCGTACTAAGTGTATACATATCTGGTCTAGTTCGTAAATTAGTTGTAAGCTATTTTTACTAGTTTAGAAATTGGAAAAAGGTTATTGAAGGTATATATCTGGGCGCATGATGAGGAAGTATTAGAAAGAGTTGAAGAACACAGGGAGCTACGGAGGTCAATAAGAAATATGATAGGACACCTTCTCGGACCTGAAGGGCTAGTTAGAGACAGGAGCTAAAAGGAGTAGAAGTAGGTATACCCAGATTAGATTACTGTTACTTACAAATGGTAAGTAAGTTTTAGTTATGATTATGAGTAAGCTGTATGTATACAAGTTCAATAAAAGATCTCCAGCCTCTAACTTCCATAATTTTTAGGACGACGTTGGTTTCTAATAACGTACCATCTCTTATGTTATTTATTAGTAACAGCACCGGATGCGGATTTGATAACGACGAAAAGATAACAATGGTATGACACGTCTTCGCGTTCTGAAAAGCTGTTAGGTATATTCACGAAATTAATTTCACGCCGCGTCGTTTATCTGTGCGATATGAAGAACAAGGCGCCCGAGAACAGAAGCAACAAAAAGCCTGCTTGTAATTAAAATTGACCGACTCCCACCCACTAAACTGAGCCTTCGGCTCGAGCATAAATTATTGCATGTTACGGCGCACCGAACCTATGAAGACTCGCTCGCACTTTTTCTGTTTTTATTTCGTATTCGTTTTTTTTTTTTTAGCTTGCAAAATAGTCCCAGCCGTGTAATTTACCCCTGACAGAAATATACTACACGAGCGTTCATCGCGAACGTATTAGCTAAGTCATCGCTTTCAAAGAAACCACTAATTTAAACCAAAGAGATTTATGCCGCGGCTAAAATTCCGTTTCTTGCTTTGTGACCCAAGTTTATTACCCACGAGAAAGAGAGATGGTATCAACGGAAAATTTAATTGCTTCTTACTCGTAAGCTATTCACTGATAACGAAATATTAATTCAACTATTTACGAACTAACCATAAAATATCGTTTATTGGACTGGCGCTGAGGGAAAAAGAATGCAAACGCCAAAAATACTTGATTGAATTTGTGGAAAGTTAAGGCCGTTGGCATTTTGAATTAAGTGTTATAAGTAGATATAATAAAAAACTCTTGGGCAAATTTTTCAATTCTCTCTTGTATACATATGTATGTATATTACGCCTTGTGGACCTCACACCCTCAACACTCAAGAAAAAGTTTAACAGTATTTGTGGCCTTGTATATGTATGCTACTTAATTTTTACCTTGAGCCCATATTCTACTTTCCTTAAAGTGAAATTTAACTATAAAATTAAAACGATTAAACGACATACTTTTAAGTCGCAATAATAACAATAAAAGTACGAATCTTTTAAATCGGTGTAAAGATGCGAATTGAGCTATTCTTCTTTTCTTAAAACTTTCATTAATCGTAACAGTTTTGCTGATATGACCTATTTCACAACAAATGGAAGGTAAGAATTTAATTACGGGAATTTACTGAAAACTAATCCTGAATTTCGAAGGCGTTACTTGAATGCGATAATTGCAAACAGATATACGGTGCTTCTTTTTTGGATTATAAAGAATTAACCACTGAACTTCATAACAATTTTAAAAGATAGTAAAACAAATAAATCATCTAAGCCGTTATCTTTAGACGTATTTTTTTTTGCACACGACTTACGCAAAGTATTAGGTACCTACATAAGTATGTATTTTGTTTAGATATTCTTTTTCTCGCTTTCTTATTACCTTGTAAAAATTAACAAAATATAATTTGTAAAATGATGGTCTAAATATATCATATTTTAAAACTGTAGAAATGGGTATTCTCCAAAGACGTCTCGCTTTAAGTGACACCCTCCCCTACACGCTCGCCTTTCTTCGTACTTTTAAACCGATCGCTTTGTAACAATATAGGTAAACATAGGTTAAAAACTCGCATTATCCCATTATCAAACAAACATCATCTTTAAAAACACTTGAAATATAAATCATGTTATGTTGATAAATCGTTGCATGATATTATACCGTTAGTCTGTTCATTCGGACATCTGAATATCAAAAACCGTAGTATCTACCGTAAAATAACAAGCCGGCGCAGGCTACGTCATTACAACTTCGTGCAATGCCGGACAAGAGCGATCACGTTAGAGCACGTTGGACATCAACGGTGGTGCCATTTTGTTAGAATAAAGACAATCGGTCCGTGAGTGAGTGCTTTAATAAGTGATATTCTTCAACAACACTGCCTAAATACCTTTGGTAAGTAATTTTTTACCGTCAAAAGTTAGTATTTGTTTTACTGAACTCCTCGTGGTTGGTTCAGCAACATAGGTATACATACAGATACAAAAAAAAAAGAAATCAATTTATTTTACAATTTGTTTTAACGTTGTAATTTAGAGATAACTTTAAATAAAATAGAACTGGCATTGGCAAAACACTATTGTTTGAAAATAAATAAAAGTAAAACAAAAATAATGGTATGCAAGGGAAAGAAAGAATATAAAGATAGGAAAGGAAAAACTAGAAGAAATGGCTAATTTTAGGTATCTAGGAAGTCAGATAAGTCAGAACGGAAGGAGTAGTAGGGATATAAAGCAGAGGATAGGGCAGAGTCGTGTCGCCTTTAATAAATAGAAGTCACTTCTATGCTCGCGAACTGTTAATTTAGAAATTCGAAAAAGGTTATTAAAGGTGTATGTTTGGAGCGCGGCGCTAGACGGGTGCGAAACATGGATAGTGGGCGCGGCAGAAAAGAAAAGGTTAGAAGCGTTAGAAATTTGATGTTATAGGCGAATGGATATAGAATGTTAGAAATGAAAAGGCATTAAAGAGAATAGGAGAACAGAGGACTCAATGGAATTCAATAAGAAATAGGCGAGATATCTTCTCAAGGATGACACAGGAAATCTATGCAAATTCGTACTTTGTGAAGTTTCTTTTTGAGCACGTTTCGGTGCATGTACCAACACGTGTTTACAGAGCTTTTAGTTTACCATCGTGTACAGCGCGGCCGTTCTTCATTAAGGATGCGTATGTAAATGGTAATTGGTAAAATCCATTTATCGTTGGTGAATAGTTGTGTAAGCAAGATTTATACAGAAGGACGTGCCACCGAACCGGTCGAAATATAAGTCGTCCCTTTTGACACAAAATGATGTCCGCAAGATGCGCTTAGCATGTTGTAGTTTGTAGTAGGTACCTATACCTGTCCACTACAACTACTACTTATAACAAACACAAACGCATTGTTAGCAGGTTAGTCAAGATCCAGAGCGAGGTTTCTCGCGATGTCTTTCATCGGCTGAATGAAGTCACATCCACTCGAAGATGAATACCTACTACTTGTTTGTAGATATATGTATGTATGTGTATAATAATAATAATACTGGAGCATCATTCGTTGTTAGTTGTAGTAGCAGGGGGCCACTTGACAAAATGATGTCGTTTACGTAGGTACCTACCAATTAATGTGATTGACACTTATACGCTTGTTGAGTAGAAACGAACGAATGTTGTCACTTTCTTCGGTTGCACTGCTTCAATACATGTTTCTTTATATTCATCCGATGCTTGATCAATCTTGAAATAGAAATGTGGAGTACCGAAGGAGGTGAATGTTATAGGATATTATAATATAATAGGAGTGCTTCTTAAAAATGCCAAGGTAAATAAATAACAGTCGATGCAATAATAAGAATTTCTTTTTTTAATTACTCCTCCATGATAGAAGCAGCAGATAGAATCCGATATACATATATATATATATATATATATCATATGTATTTTGAGATACCTTTGTTTATATTTTCGCCTTTTTCTTCAGGTAAATTGTAGCTAATAGACAGCTGGTGGTGTATTTGGATGCCTATTAATTTTAAATGCCCAAAACAAAAATTGAAGCAACGACATCTTGGCATAAAGGACATAACTGATCGACTATTCTATCGCTCCGATGCATATAAAATTAATTTTCAATTGTCGATAATGGCCACTTCGCGCCCGCCACCACGCACATTATGCCTTCGTTTCTATTTTTCAAGTGCATCCAGTTAAGTAAAATAACATTTTTATATTTTACGCAGTATTAGCGCCGCTTTTAGGTTCACCTGTACGCACACATACAAACGTGTGGATTAGTAAGTTTCATGGTAAACAAGATGGAATTTTAAGAATTCCAGCTTTTAGTTGTACACCTGGTATAAACATTACGACGACGACTTCTTTCATTCGGCTTTGTTCAAAGATGAGACATGTACTAGCAAAGAGCGTTTGTTTAAGAGTTGTTTGAACTTCTGCAAGCAACATCCATTAGAAAAAACAGGCAGTCAATGAATTATATTCGTAATGGGGATTTCAAGACCCTATCCAATTCTAAAGCGCAAAGTGGCAACAAATTACAATTGTAAACTAAGCCCAAATTACCACAATCTTGGTTCTACGATTTTTTGAAATTTTTTAATAGTTTAACTTGTTCTGTGCTCAAATCGGGGTAGGTACTTCACTTTTCTTTTTGACTTCGGATAGCATCCTAACAGAAAATCTAACGATCTTCATGACGCTGCCGTTAGGTTTCCATTAACATTCGTTGTCATTTGTCATTTGTCACAGCGCTTTAGGCTCATTTATGTCAAAAGGTTGAAAAAAATAAAATAAACAGATAAAATTCCAACGAACACTATCGTTTTAAATAGACACGTAATTAGTTAGTAAATACCCTGTAGATGTAACAAGCTTTCTTAATCAGTGGTAATCACATTAATAAGCTTCTATCCTAAACAACACCAAAAATTAATAGCGTACCTTTGTTTTGCTTTTGTCAATAAAAAACAAAGAAGCGTTTCCCATTATGTATATGCTTTTCTGGCTATCCACCTTTCGCTTTAGTTAGAAATATTCGTTGCATTTTTTCAACACAAACGAATGGAATGTTTTTGTAAAAGGCTACTGTTAGTCACCTGGATTGTCGGTTCATTGACAAATAACACATATTCGCAAATGTCGTAATCTTGATGATGAGCAACGTAGAGAAATTCGGCAGAATAATTCAACGTACCTAGCATTCGGAATTAATCAAAACGAAAACGTTTGCGAAACACGATCAAACTCGATAGTAGAAAATTGAATAAATTATTTATTGGCACCTACATCTATAAACCGATAGTGTATTTAAGACAGTTTTATTTTAAAAATTTTAATTAACAAATAAACAAACAGTTTGGATTGTCCACAGTTACCACCAGTAAAATAAGTAGGTAATATTTAGCAGGAATAGATGTATCTACTTATATATTATATTTGTTTTACCAAAATTTATAAACCTACTTCTAATTATATGAATTTTATATTGCATGTTAATAAGTCCGAATTATCATAAGCAATAGTTTTATTGTTAACCTATTAGGTTCAAAAGTGGGTTATCTCAAAATGTGACTAGAAAATAGAATTTTTGAGGATTTATTGCGGTAATCGATTCAATTTATATTCTTGTTATGAAAACGCAGAAACAAAAGTTAAATAAATCTTAATGGCAACGTATTTGTTAACTTCTGGACATCATTTAACACGTTTATGTTAAACTTTCGAACCTAAAATGAGCCATGCAAGAAGCGAAGTTGGACGGACATGTTTACATATTTGGCAGACGAGCCTACTTGAGCACAATAACTGTGTCGCATAAATATATTTGACAAACAGTTCGGTTGAGAGAAAAAATTCAAAGCGAGCTGAAAAAAAAACAGTTGAAGATTTCGATTAAAGGACCAGAGCGGTGCTACACAAACACAATGTATGGTTTTATACATGTGCTGAATATTTGGCTGATTATACTACGAAACAGTGGCTTATATATTAATTTGTGTATAATTTCAATTTCCTTAATGCAGGTAAATTGCTAAACCAAAATTGTTACCACAAAACCTGTTCATTGAGCACACGTGCTAAAAAAGTATGGGATTGATAATGCGCACTTTTTTTTACTTTATTTTAAAACATAATATTGCAGAATAAAATACTTAACTTAAAATTAAAAGAACTACTTACTTATTATTTATAATAAATAAGTTCTAATAATGTAATTAACGTTAGGTCTGCGGGAATTTAGTCAGAATTAGTCTTCTATTGTGATTATCATTACTACAAAACACTGACATAATTCAGCACAATTCTTATCTTTTTTGCCATATATGAAGGGGTGATGGCATAAACTTCCCGACCAGAATATATTGATGGTATGCCTCATGTAGCCGGTGAGATCTCGTCTGACAAATGACGATAGAGGGATTGCTCATGAAGACCCCCACGAAATAAATCGGCGTTGTTTCTCATGGGTTTTTCTAAAGGATCCTATGAGGCGAAACTAACACATCTATAACCTTATAAATAAGTGGGCTAGGCTTTATGGGGATTCGATTAGACAAACGTCAAATATAGAAAGTCTGCTGGTGCACCATGTTCGGAAATTATCAGCAGCGTTTTTTTACGAAGGCCACATGCGACACTCATAGTGATGCGCGTATAGACGAATTTCAGTGCCTTTTTAACGGCAAATTGTACTTTTACGAAACGAGCCCATCAACTATAGGATATAGGTAAATAAGTATCAGATTCAAGTTATGTGTAGATAATATGGACAGTTTCATAAGTCCGTACGTACCTATACTATGTGTGGCATAAGGAGACTCATGGAGACGTTTGAATTATAAAATTAAATATAAACGGAACAGTATTAAATTCACGCGAATAAATCTCCAACAGCGACGACATCTAAATTTCAAAAGGAACACAATCCGTTTTAAACGCAATAATTGACGTTATCTCGCCTCGCCGGCATATTTGCCGGGATCAGTTACGACTTCGTACCATCAAGCGACGCGATGCGACGCGACGGACTTCTCACAAGTCTATTTAGATACATATTTACATACTCAAGCAGCATGTACGTAAAAACACGGTCGTGGTCGATCTATTACTGCACCCAATGACCACCCCATTCATCATAAATAAAAGCTGATTTATCTGCAAGTGCCACTTGATTACCGGCGGCTCATCAATTAACTGCTCGAGTACCTAATTAGATTATTAAAAACGTTTTACTTTATTAATTCGACTCACATAAAATTTTAAACAGTTTTTTAACATAGCGCCGTCAATTAAAGCCAGCATAAAAACTGTATAGATAAGGACTGCTCGATTTCAAATAATACATATGTGTATGTACCTACTGGAAAGCATTAAGGAAATTGAGAGGACGGACTTTTTGAATTCGCAAAGCAATCCAAATTCGAAACGGAAAAACTGTATATGATTATATGTGCCTACATATTTCATAGCCTGATGGGCAGCGATGTAACGAATGTAAAAAAAGATATCAGTCTCTAACTGAGGATGACACCTTGGATGTCGAAACGCGTCATAGGTTTCAAGACGCTTTGTGGAATTTCGGGTGTGCATGTTTTATTGGTCTATATTAACATAAATAGCTTGTTCGTTGCCGGTCCCTAAGGTTAGCTGGGTTTTTAATATTTATTCCCGAAATGTATTCTTCCATCCCGTTGAACACGATCAACGTCAAAACGGATGGACCGTTCTAAATACGGTTTTTGCTAGTTGTAAGAACAACTAGTACACCTTTTCAGCGGCAGGCTTTTGCGAAATTTCGTAAATAACATTGTAAATCTTTCTTGGAATTATTATATTATGTTTCAATACGAATCGCACTCGTACAGGTATTTACCTGTTGGTTTGTCAGGATCTTAAGAACTGGAGATTTAATTGTTCGACTTTACAATGCGTACTACGGTTTGTTTTGAATGCTTTCGTGATTGGTGCTGTCGACCTCTGGAGCTAGTGCATTGTGCGTTGTAGTAGTAGGTAGTTGTTGTTGGTGAACTTCAACAGCAAATGCTTTTGCTCTACCACGACATATGTGGGTATGTATCGATAAAGAATAATCGATTTCTGGTGGTCGGTATGAGCAATTGAAATATGTGACTGTATGGGCAATGCACTTCATGGTTCGACAAAACGTGCTGTTGTTGTTGCTAGGAGCCTATTAAAGATGAATCTGAATTGTAAGCATACTCAGAACAGCAATGCTGTAACCTTTTTGAGATAGCACGAGATATTCCAGTTTGCCAAGATTCTTTTTTATTTTATCGTGAATTTTTCGCGAGCACGGGCCTTCAACCTGAATCATAATGCAACCACAAAGCTTTGATAGTTTTTCATTTATAAACAGCAGGCCTCCTGACGTGGATCAAGTAGTATTTTTAATGATAAGGCACAACATAACAATATAAAAGAATCAATGTAAATCATCAATTCTCCTGGGAAATTTTCTGATAACATCATCAGTTGAGCACCAATGAGCCGAGCAGTAACACAACACTTGGGTACAATTTAGTAAATTAAAATGAAATTGCCTACTGAATTATGCTATACCGCCTGGAAATTTTCGGTCCGAACCTTATCCGACATATTATCATATTAGAGCCAGACCCTAACATACCCTTAAAGGGTGTTGTTGTTCAGTCTCTGATTAGGGGCACATATAATAAGTCATGATAGAAAATTGAGAAAAACGTACGACCTTTTTAATATAGGTACGTATATTTTTCCATGGGTGAAAATTTCTAAATTTGAGTGTTTTCAAACGTTAAAATACGTATGTCAGTAGATATGCGTAACTGGAAAGGAATGGGAATAATATTATAATATACGTATAGGACTGCCTTTACTTTAAGGTCTAAGCGTTTAAAGACAATATCTTCCAATCCACTTCCTTGTTGGAGTAATGTACGAAATTCCACTATAAATCGTCGTTTAAAGCAATCCTTATTCCATCCGAGTCAATTGTCATGTTTACAACGTTTTTAGTATCAAGTTACTTCGGTTATTTGTCAGTGTGTTTTGCAATATTTTTATGTTTCATGATAATTTAATGCCCACGTACTGTTTAGGCTTCATACGAATGGTGTTGCAAAAGAATTATTTAACGAAAAGGATAGACGCTGTGCGAACGTTAATTTTTAAATAACAAACAAAAAACACTGTTACGCAACTGGAGTTTCTATAATTCCAAGGGCACGTTGTTTTTTACTCATACGAAAATAAAAATTACTTCCAATAATACTAAAACATCGGGTTGCGATAAATATCGGAGAATCTTTTCACCTTTCATGATTAGGTAAAGTTTATAGAAGCATTACAATTTAGAAATTTAAAAAAATTAAAAGAATCTCTGGGTAGGTAAAATTAATCTAAAAATTAATTCACTAATACAAATGAATATCTACTTGCACAAAAATTAAAACAGTAAAATAACCTTAAAAACGAAAACGCTTTTTAGATATTACATTCTCATTGTTATCATAACGTCTTCAGCCTAAAGGCTGCTTGGACACGCACTTCTCTTTTTCCTGCTCTAGCAATCCACACCTTAACTATTTGTGAACAGTAATCTGGCCCAGGTCTAAAATACCTATGTCTCTAACTAACCCTGCATGTCTGAAAAGCTGTCCTTCTGGTTTATCGTTTCCCATTTTTTATGTTAGTTCTAACCCTACTATTACATCCTTTACATCACACCTATCAATATTTATAATTATTAATTTTCGTGCTATACTCACTCTTCCTTCAAAACCGCTTCCATTCAAGGTTTACTCCAACTATTGCCCGTTTCTACATCGCAATATTGCTTTATCATTCGCAAATCTAAGCATGCTAATTCCTTGTTCCTGGATGTCTAACTCTAATGTTGTCCTGTTATCAGTAATATTAGTCGTATCGTCGGTACGTAAATTGATAAGTAGAGGTGACGATGTATTATTATCTACAAGTACTTGTCTAACTCCCTTCGTAATACTTTACTTCTCCACGATGTTGTTTAAATTCCGTAACAACCTACTACTCTTTATACAAACTGTATATTACTCGTCTATCTATCTCTAAATATCATCCCCTCATCTTCAAATCTCATCTCCTTTACATCTTCTCCCACTTAACATATTGTCAAAAGCATTCTCTAGCGTGTTCTCCTGTTTCTTTTAAAACCGAATTGGTTATCCCCTAAGATTTATTCAGCCCTATATTCCATTCTTCCCTGTACGACTTTAATTTAGTTTAGTTTCTGTAAAAAATAATTGCCCACAAAGGTTACTATTCGTATGCTTTAATAAATTAAGCAAAAATATAAGGCAGATATACATATTTAGGTGCGAAATAGTTTCCATATTTGAACTTCAAAAGTCACAAATGCATTTCTTCTAGGTAAAGTGCACGCATGCAAAACTCCAGTAACTTACAATTATTTTACTTATGAAACGCTGTTTATTTATAAATGGATGTCTTCAAGTGTCTTCAAGAAGCAACGTTATTTGAAGATAATTAAATTTAAGAAGGATTTATTAAAAAAATCAAAATGCACAATCGTCACAATTATTGATAGGTTAATCTGTTAGAAACGTGTAAGTACATAGAAACATATAAATGCTAATGTCAGAAATGGTTGTTTTTCGTCATTTTTATGGTACATAATTTAAATATTGTTTTACTCTATTGAAAACGATGAAAATAACCTACGGACACTCTAATTGAAAAATGTGTGTAGGAATGTTAAAATTTTACTAAAATCTTAAGTAAAATTCCTGTTATTTTTGAACAACACAACACTGAAGGTGTAGGCATTTGTTTATTGGATCTGCTTCGTAAACGAAGTCTATCGTCCAATAATGTTCACTTCGACACTAGCACCTTTGGAAGGTAAAGCCTCAATTTAGAAGAGAAAATATTACCAACCATTATTCGGCTCATTTAGTTTGTCCGAAGGTTCAACTTCACACTTAAATTCCCTTGGCAGAAATGCCTGCTACAATCTGCGGGTGGCAGTTTCGATTAGATGCACAGGTAGTCCGCTCGAACAATGGTATTAACTGTGGCCTTTCTTGGCGCTTTGAAAAGAAATATCCCGACTACCCTTCCAATTTTGTCATTTTAGTTAATTTATGTTACGACGCCCCTGTATATATAAAACACAGCCTCTCAGAGAAACTCTGCATGAATGCATTCTCGAAAAACTAAACCTACATGAAGCAATTTTTAGATAGATTTCGTGCAGTAAATTATACCTATGAAGGTTCTGAAAAAAGGATACGTAACCTAAAAAAGATCGTGTTAATTCAAATTAAACTACAATGGCGCTTGATCTGTAGCAGTTATTAAACTAAATCATCAAATAATGCCGAACCGAAGAATATTGTGTGATGTAAAATTTTTAAAAAAATATCGAAATCATACGTTTGTCGATCTGTGGAATTTTTGCAGGAAATAGTAAATTTCTCTTTTTAACACATTCAGTTTAAATAATTTATTACTGTGGGCTAGACATTTGTTAAACTTGAATGTACTCGTATACCTCTACCTACCTATTAATGTTGCTAATTAATATATTCTATTTGTTATGTTATCTTTTTTTTTTTTAGTACAGGACGTTGTTTCGGGACGAGATTCAAAAAATGCTTTTTGAAAGTGAAAAAAACTATTTAAAAAAATTAATTTTATCTATACCTACGCTGTAGTTTATACTTTAATCGTAAGTACGATGTAATGTTTTTTCTTCTGCCTTAAATTCACAATAGGAAGCACTTTTTAATAGTAGGTTGTTGGATCGTATATCGCAAAATAATAATCAAGCTTGCAATTTCAAACACAGCCAAACTAGTGTGTATTTATTATCCCATACAATAATTATTGTGCTGACCGATTGTCTTTTAGTTACTAAAGGCTTTATAACAAAACGTACACTTCATCAAACTCAATTAAGCGTTGTTTTATCCAACAGAAATGAAATGAAATAGTACGTAAGATACTCTTAATATGTAGGTATACAGAACGGATAATTAGGTAAATTTACTTTCATTATCAATGACCACTGGCCGTTTTTGAATTAGCATCAAACTGGACACTACACTGAACTATTTTAGTGCCTCTTATCCTTGCCTACAATTTATCCAATTTTTTAATGCTTTATAAATGTCAATGCTAATTTGACTTGTTATGAAGAACATGGTAAATAGTTCCGAATGTTCAATAAATAATAACAGAAGGTATATAATAGGAGGGTTTTAATTTTTAAAACGGGTAATAGTTTCAAAATTCCCACTAATTTATACACTTTATTATTAATAAATCTCACGTGCATCCATATGAGCGACTATTGCGGTTGGATTCGACAACAGAATTATGCCCCTAATGTAGGTCTATCTATCACACAAAACACTTTCTTTTTCTAGGCATCCTTTCTGAGAATTAACACTAAATTCATTGAAAATACAGTAAATCAACGGTAACTCCAAAAGTAGTTTGCTATTTTATACGAATGTCATGAAGGAAATGAGACTGCAAATCAATAAACTCTGTTTTTTAATGATATTTTCACTAAGAAAACGATTCAACTGATAACAGATAATACAATCAGACAATGATAAAGGACTTTAGCTTATGTAGCAGTGGCATTAAGTCTATATCATAATAATAGTAATAATAATAAATGGTTTCTGTTATCAATATAATTCTACAAAACAAAAGAAAGAACACCTAAGTATATTAAATACAAATTAATATTTGTAATAATCACAACATTTAAAGAAAATATGCATATTATTTTATGCTTCTGATAAAGGTTCATATATCCTTAAAATAATAGTTCTCAGAATGGAGGATGGTGGAATGTTAATCTTCTAGGTTACCAAAAATAAACTTAATTAATGTAATAATTTGGAATTTATATTCATACCTGCTCCCAAAATTTATTTTAAATCTCCTAACGTCTAACGTAATAATATCTATAACTCAGTTAGTTTAATTGAATTATTATCCTGATTTATTTGAGACCGTAATGCATGAATTTCACTAGATATTTGACTGTATGCAGATTAAGAAAAGGTCGTTGGAAGAATATAACAATATAATATTAAATTAAACTAAATTAAACTCTTTTGCATGACTTTAAGTTAAAAATTTTGGTTTCATTAAATTTCACTGTTATAGACTAAATCTGTGTCGTAAACGATTTGAACGATTGGCGCAGAGCAATCGATCATATTCATTGCTAATGTATTTTACCAACCTAAGTGGAGACTTGATATGCGATTTCTGATTTATTGTTATTATTGTGCATATAATTGGTAAAAGGCATATACTCTCGAAACAGTTAACTACACATAATTTCGATTTATATAACTACTTAAATGTGGTAGAAAATACCCTCAAGAGCGCTCTTATGACTTGTATTTCAATTATTTTACCAATAAAAAGGGATTTCCTCGAAAGAAAAGTTTTGTTGTTGCGTATTAATTATGGACGGAGTAAGTTAGTACTCACTTGAACACATAAGGGCTCATCCAGTATGTCAGGGGCGAGTGGTGCCGCTTTGAGCATCACCCAGCATGATCCTAGGTAGAATCACAAAGGCGTCTTGAGCGCACTAACACTAATTTTATAAATATTTATATATATATATATATGTGTGCGTGCGTGTGAAAAATATTATCAGATCAAATCGACCAATGTCGATATAAGGAAGGCACTAGTACACTAACAAAAACTGACAATCGATCAATCTGAACACTGGATTTTCAGCAAAATCCGTAACGTCGGACCACAGGTGCTTCGTACAGGATCAAAAATTATCCAGGAAAGTGCGAAGAGCAACGGAACACGAGCGACTTCCCATGAAGGGTAACGTGCACTGATGCAGGTGAAGAAAGGATCGCGGTTGTTTTTCGTCGTAGCCAAACATTGGTTTATTGTCAGCAGGAGCAGACTAAGTCACGTCTCAATACTACCTGCTACCAACCACTACGGCACCTACTACGTACGGGTACTATTCGTACTCTTTACTACTACTATAATACTACTGCTCCTGCAGCTATTACTGCCCGCTATTTGTAAACAGAGGGAGTATCGCGGCCGCGAACTGTCTACGCACCTTCTCGACTCTACTTGTCGCTGATAAAAACTGACGCTGCGCAACCAGAGCTCGGTGGATAGATCCGATGAATTCCAACACCATCGGTGATGATGATGTCGAGACTGGATCGACGGATTGGACGCGACGGACGCTATGAGCGAGCGACTGAAAAACCCAGGTACAGGCTCGCTCAAAGAACCTGCGAACACCATCAACTTACTCCACCAGGTAAAAAAAGGAACCACATCGAGTATCGTCAGTTGACTATTACTCTACTACTCGAAGACGCTGGAAATGCTCCTCCATTATCTTTACATTTAAATGTTATGAACCAATTTTCTATTCTGTTCATGTTTTATGTTTCAAGTCTCTGTACTCTGTCATCAGAATAACTTGAATGTTCTTATTTTAAGCATATGCTAATCCTCCAATAGAAACGAAGTGAAATTATGGAAAGCAAAAAAGACTCGTTTAGATTTAGTCGAAAACTGACGATTTTCAGTTGTTAAATGTTTAGTTGCTGCTAGAAACAATGGCAATATATCTCTGAAAGCGGAATTTCCTGTAGATTACCAAAGTAAATTTTTTAGTATTATCCTGGTAAACAGCCATTCTTTCGACATCGGTGCTTTATCCAGACTTTCCCACATCCACGTGCGTTGTATTGGTATAAATATAGCAAACGTTTTACCTTATCGACATAAGCAAAATGCGTTTATTTTAGTACAACAAAGATGAACCTAAAAAGCGTGAACGTAATAAGTAAGTTAAGAAAAAATAAGAAATCTTTGTGAATAGTTCAGCATGCTATTAAAACTAGTCAAGTCAGATTTTCCGAACGCCCTCATAGTGTTATATTTCGTTAAATGGTCATGGAGTGAAGTCGTAACACGTCAATAAATCGGAACTTTATATACTGCCTTTAATGTGACCAAACATAACGAAAGAAGAAAGAATTGTTGGCTTTTGCAGCTGTCTTTGACATCTAAGGAAGTACCTACTAATTCATCTACATGTCAATTCAATCTAGGCGGCTTTGAAATCAGCAGGAATTCACAGGGATTGTCAAATATTGCATTTATTGACATTAGAGTGGATGACATTTAGTTGCACTGTAAGGGGATGCAAAAAGCGTAGTTTAAAAAATTGTTTCAACTTTTCTACGATCAATTTGATTAGGTTAATACGTAAATAGCATTCGATATGCACCACACTCTTCCTACTTATATCGATTAAACGCTACTTATTACTTTGGATTATTAATTGACTACGACTGAAAGGGAAGCACACGCTGCCAAAACAATGAGGCGAATTAAATGTTTGTACATAGTGATGCCACTCGTATTTGAGCTATTTGTAAGGTAAACTTCGCGTTATCATCAGGTTGTTAACCTTTATATTGACAATTCTACTGAATATATGTGTTTACTCGTGAGGTGTATTTTTTTATAATCGCAATCAGTTTGATTTTATTACTTATTAAGTCCGTGCCGTACACGTATAATTGAATTGGGATGTTCAGCATTTACTCAATGCATTAAAAATTTCATGAACATGTCCTATTATTGCGGGCGCATTTATACCGCACTGACTCCAATATGAGCATACATTATCTGTAGGTACAAACATCTATGTGGTTATGTCGCAAAGAAGACACTACGAATAATTCACTTCTTTCAATTCTGATTAGGCGGTCTTGAAGGCAGTACCTGCTGCGGTGTTTCTTACCGTTCGGCGGATTGTCGTATACCGACATTTGACATTAGGGTATCTAACGTTTAGTTAGATAAACGAATTGTAAACGAGTACGTACAACCGCAATTTGAAAACAATATCATCCAAAATTGTTATTTACCATCACCTAATGCATTGTAAAATTAAATCAGGCCAGCCTAATTTTAATCAAAATCAAAATCAAAATCATGGAATGCATTTCGGTTTTTGTTTAAAGGCATTGGTTAAACTTAAGATAGACCTATTATTCCGCCAAGTGCCTGTATTTGGGCGTTTGACTATACATACCCACTTTGTAAGTAAAAAATGATAATTTTAATCAGCTACTATTAAAACACCTTTCATCTACTTGTTTCAAATTGTAACACACAATTCACGATGTTTATTAGTTTGCATTCAGAAATACCTAGATGAAATTGAAAGTAGCCATTTATTTAAATTGACTGCGATACTTATTCTATATAAAAATGCTATTTTTATATAAATAGGTACCTACCTAGTAATCGGTGTTTTGCCGAACTGACTGTTCAGTATTAGCGGTATCCCGTCATTTGTAGTATATTTCTACCTCGATAAAAACACGAGGATATGATACAATTGCTCGATCATAATATGCGTAATGCATAAAAAGCTTGAAGAAGATCAACTGTTTTCGACCAAAATTTTATCTAGCGACGAGGCCCATTTCTGGCTGAAGAGCAGCCCGAAGAGATAAACGAACACTTTTGGGTGTTTCATTCCCACCAGCTACTAATGCTGGTGGTCGGACAGTCCCTGAGGACTACGCAGAAGGATAGGTTTTTAGGAATCGTGGGAATGAGTGGTTGATGACTGAGGTGAGAATAATGAGACGGAAGAAATGATGACAGAAATGAGTGAAAAAATGGAATAATACCGCCCCTGCATTTGCCTACTTGTAAATGATCCAAGGAAATCATAAAAAAAAACTTGAACCAGGGTAGACGGACTCGGAATCGAACCGGTGTCCTCCCGAATGTCCAAAGTCGACATGGATATTCCGGCTAGGAGTAAGGAATTGAAAACCAACAATACTCTTAATTCACGAACGCGTCATCGAAAATTGGAGCTTCAGAACGGATCAGGCTGGCCGCAGTTACGATTATTAAGCAATTAATATTTAGATGATAAATGCAATGAATGGTTCCTTTGCATGTTTATAAGGATTAGGTTTTTGTGTTTGAAAAGGTTTCTTAGAGATTATATTGGATAATGTCAATAGAATTGCTATAACGTAGCCTTTTTTTGTACAAAAGACTTGAACGTTATGTTGTAGCGACCTTTCTGGCGAATGAGAAGATACGGTTGTCACTCCGCGGGTCGCCACTGATACTACGTCTTCGGGAGAACATCTTCATGGTGGTCTGACGAATGACATTTACTGAAGTTACAAAGATTTATAGAACTTTTCTGAAAGTTATATCGCTGTTCTTGGAACATATCTTTTAGTCAGTTTTTCTCCGGTAGCCTGCTCCTTTTGCTGTACCAGTTGTTCAGTTTTGCTTAACTATATACTTTTTAGAGTTATAATAACGAATATTTGCAAGAAATTGGTATTAGAAAGAATAGGAGAACAGAGGACTCTACGGAAGTCCGTAAGAAATAGGCGAGATAGGTTGGTAGGACACCTTCTCTGTCATGAAGGGCTAGTCGGAGGCATATCAAAGGTAAAAACAGGAGTTATGAGGAGTAGAGGTAGACCTACATTAGATTACTGTTCGCAAATAGTTAAGGATGTGGGATGTTCTAGTTTTAGGATCATCCGAAGATAAGCTCAAGATAAGAATGAGTGGAAGTGCGTGTCCAACCAGTCTTACGACTTACGACCTTATGATGATGATGGTATTTCTCAATAACCTGATGCCTACGGTATTTTAGTTAGATTTCGAAATGATTTTATCTTCAGACAATTGCTGTAAGTTTTAGAAATCCTGAGATAAGTCATTGCACTTTTACGGATAAGCTAGTTTTAATTTATTTAAAACGGTTCATTTCATAATACTACCAAACAACCCTATTGTTTATAAAGAACTGATAATAAAGCGGTTGCCCTTTTCAGATTTACATATATAGATATGCCCTATAGGGCACTTTAATTTATTATTCTTTCAATTAATAATCTTTTGTATTTGCTCTTGTAAATGGCCGCTTTGGCCTAAACAAATTTGTCGAGTCGAATAAAAATAAGTGAAAGTTCCAATTTTGTGTTTTCTTAAATTGTCACCTTGCAGTTTTACAAAAGTTATATCTTAAATAGTTTAAGTTAAATTAGAAAAACATTCTATATTTTTATTAGATAAACAGATTATGATGTTGCGCTTAGGTGGTGTAGGTATAATGTACCTATATGTACGTATGGGTGTTCCTATGAGTATAGGTGCATACTTACATAAGTGGTGGCAACACCATACCCGCCCCATTTTTTTCTTGCTGCTTTGCTCTCATTTTATGGTTTGTGGTACGCACAGACAATAACTCACTTACCAGAAATAACACATCCTACAAGATCTGCTCATTATGGTGTGTTGCGAAGAATATGGGGCATGGTACAGGAAGTTGTATTTATGTATATGTGACAACATTGAGAACATGAACATGAATGTATTCAAAACAGAAAGAGGTGATAATAAATACACATGTTTATTAACCTGATTTTATAGAAACAAAACAAAATCCGAACTTTTGCCAAAAGATAATCTAATTCCGGATAAGCTATTTAATAAGGAATGATGTTTGTAATTTTTGACAAAAGCTTGTATTAGCAATGAAGATATCAAAATATCAGCACTCATTAGATTCTTCAGCCATCATTGTCCCCCCCCCCTCAGAGTAAGGAATAACTTATCTTTGCTGATTTAATGGACAGTAGGTACGTACGTAGGTAGGTACTAATATAAGTAGTACTAAGTATCTACCTAGGTACCAATTTATTTTGTGACGAAGCTTGACCAATGTAGGAAAAAAATAGAAAATGTACTCTTTATCTCTGCACAATCGTCTATATTTTCGGTAAATCAATCATTTATTACAAATTACACAATATGTCAGTAATTTACGTTGCTTTAACATGTTTATGCTAACTCCAATTATATTATCGTTATCTTCAGATAAAATTGAGAAATATGAAAGTATGAAATGAAACTATTATCTATAAAGGACTTTTCGGCAAAAACGTATAAAATTAATGTTATTAGCTAGACTCAATAAAATTCCAGATGTATTTGTAGTTTTCAGCTTAAGTGAAAATAACGTAAATTGATTTATTATTGGTTTCTGATTATCGCCAAGTCGCATTCTTTTTGATAAAGGACACATTTCAGTTTATTCTAATAATAATAAGTTATAAACAATATTTTGTTGCTGTTGTATTGGGTATATTGTTTCACAGGGAAATTTGAATTTATGATTCTTTTAATTAATTAATTAATTAATTCAATTCGATTATTAATCGTGAAAGAAAAAGTTTTGTAATGCTCTGAGGCCAACTCCTCCGAAGGCTTCGATGGCTTTTCATTGTTTCAAAAAAAAATTCTGTCTGAATAGTTTTATTGTTTGTATAAGAATAAAAATGTTCATCTTATACCATTTGTTGATTCGATACTAATCAATTAATACCTTTTAATCTTATTGACTTACGATTAGTGATAAAAATGTTGTTAAGGGCCAGCCATTCATGCAAATGATAATTAGGTAGACTTCACCTGGAAATTAATTTCCTAATAATAATAATCCAGCGAACGAGCGATTCTATATCTATTAGGTAGGTACCTATTACCTGTTGTACTTGCAGTTCATTTGGTTCGTTTACTATTATTAGCAAGTGTGCTCTTGAGCATCTTATCTCAAGAATTTCATTTATTTGGTAAACATCGTAATCTACTCGAGCGTTTTTTCATTGTTGTTTCACAGGCTACAGATGCAGTCGACAAAGGGTATTATGAAACACTACGATTAAAATGGAAACTACTAGCTACTTTGAAATTTGTAATTGCTATACATACATATGCATGTGCAATTACGTGGTTTAAAATTCAAATTAAGTGCATAGGTAAATGATGAATATGTAGGCTTCGTGACGGAATTTCCATAGATCTCTCTCTCATTTTTTGCCTTTGTCATTGAAATATGCCATTCAAAAGTAACCTGTTACTTATTGTTTGATAAAATACACGATTCAATTTCATAACGCGTATACTTACCTAATTTTACCGCCATATTTTGTATGAAATAAATTAAGTAATTAATAGGTATAGCAAATGGTTTCATGACTTCCTACTACAGATTTCCTTTGTAGGTAGGAAAAAGGTATGGCCCAAACATCAAGATCTAATCTCTCCTAATAACATCAGATGCTTCGAAAGCTAACTAACCTTTTTACTACTTATCTCTACGTATAATTCGTCTAAATTGAAATTTAATGTCAAACAGCAAACGTTGACCCAGCATATGCTGATGTAATTGCTAATATGTTTTACCGATCGCATTTTGTGATTGTAAATCGATTAAAAACTGTGTAAGCAATGTATAGGTCATCCAGGAACTTTTTTACAGAAATTGAACGAGGAAGTACAGAGACAGACCACTAGAAAAACTCCTAATTTATAATTTATACTGCAGTAAGAGACTTAAACGAAGGGGTTGTTTATCAAAATTCAACGACGATAATAAAAACCGTTGATTTTAACCGGAAAAGAAAATAGTGCTAGAAAACACTTTTACTTCAAACAATCTAGTGGAGTGGAGGGTTTCCGATTAAAACCGACAACTTTACTTATTTGCTAAACCTTTTCAATATTTTTGGTGCATGTTTATTATTCTGTGGAACTGTAGGTACCCCAAAATCGTACCAACTAATTCTTCACTTTTTTTTGTCCTATGTGCGTACGTGTACTGAATAAATGTTATTTATCATCTTGCCTTACAAACAAAATATTGCACAGTGTTTCTTTTTTACCATTACAGAAAACTATTTAACAGACTTTAATTTGTTATAATACTGCTGCTTGTCTGAATTACATAACATGAGTTTTGTGATTATGTACATATATAAGAAAGTGCGAAACTTGTTGTCTTTGACATTGGAATTCTATCTGTATAAAAAACAATACCGTCAGAAATACCAATTTATACTTTTAAATTAATGATTGTCTCAAAAACCATTATTTCGTCTACTCAGATCGCATTAAATATTTAGCAAAGAGCGGTCGAGGACACAAAATTCATGAAAATCCGTCATTCATGAGAACAACTGTCTTCTTTTATTTATTATTCATTAAAGTGCGTGAATTATATCGATTATACACTTTGACAGAGAAATATATTCACCGTTTAAGTGATATGTTGATAGAATTTCATTTAAATTTTTTTTATTCGATTTTAAAGTTAAAGTTATTTGCTTTTTGGAAACAAAACAACAATATTTACAGTTTAAAACGTAATGCCATGAAATTGTAAACTTATTACCACAGTGTAGGTAAATATTCCAGTTTAAATCAAAACCTATTGAATTTTTTGAATTGTGCATTATTATTATTATTATTATTGAGTAATTAATAACATTAACAGGTCATCATCATAGGTTGTCAGTAGGCACTAAAACTGCTTAGACACACACCTCCACTCTTTCCTATTCTCAACTAATTCTCGCATTTCCTCAAAACTAGGACATCCCACATCCTCTACTCCTTTTAACTCCTGTTTGTGCCTCTAACATGTCTTTGACCAGTCAAAGGTACTTCTGAAACGGTGTCCTACCCACCCATCTCGCCTATTTCTTATTGAGTTCCATAGAGATTAATAGATATAGGTACTTATAATAACAATAGATTGGGCATATTTCATAAAAAAATATAAAAAGGGATGTTACAGTGAAAAAGTGAATGTCAGTGTATAACCTTTACGCAAACTCTCATGATCTTGACCGATCTTCATTTTGTTCTTGGCTGCTATTTTTGAATGATATTTTATACAACGAACAAATTCTTCGTGACAGAGTTTTTCATAAAATGTTTCGAAAAATGTAACTATGCTTGCCGCTTACTTAACATTGCTGGAAAAGCATTTATTATCGCATTCAGTGAGCAATAAATTGAGTAACATTCGAAATAGACAGTAAGAGGTGACAGTTGGCTCTTCTAGGAATATGTATCCTCTTGGTAGATTCGTTGACAAACATTTTTAGTAGGTAGCTTAGAATTTATTAACAGTGGGCAGCCGATAATGTACATAACGCAGCCACTATGGGCTCTATTTGTTTTGAACATTCCACTAAACGCCGCCTGGTCGCGACCGGAGGTGATTCTTATTTTTCTTTTCCCTCGCCTCTAAATTTTTATTTGCCATATTCCATTGTTTATCGAATTCGTGAATTTCGGTCAAAGTTTACAAAACTCCCCGAAACGAATACTATCGTGATTACTTTACATTTCACAAGTGTATCAAAAAGTTGAAAGGTCCCGCTTAATGAACAATATCCTGAAGATTTTGAAACGAGTTTTCAGAAATAAATGTAACATCACATTTTGACCAGTGTAGGTATAGTTACGGTGGTGTTTAATCTTGTTAATGTGAAACATAAACTTCATTTTCTAATACGTTGTAAATGCAACTCATTATCGCTAACCATTTATGAATACCAAATTGCTTCACATAAGTGGAACGATGCATTCTTATTAGCCCGTTTTCGTCTATCGCATCGGTTGCTTTAGGTTCGGAAAATGTGTAGGTTTTTATTGCTGCTACTGCTATAATTATAACACACGCGTAACACAAATAGGCATATCAACATAAAATAAAAAAACAATAATAATATGTTTTCAATTTTTTAGTTTTTCATGAAACACATTCATAACAGATACATTTGGTCTTACTAAATTGTAATAAACCAACTTTGAATTAAAAATTTGTGTTGAATTTTACTTTGTATGACTTTTGTAATCGGTACGCTACGCTAGGAAAACATTCGGCTTTATTGTAGTTAGCTTTATTGTTAGGCCCTTTCTACATCCTCTAAGGTCCACTGAAATTAGTAAAATCAAATCTGCAAATACTTATCTGGATGATATACACAGATTAAGTGTTACTTAAAGCTATTAATCAAGCCATAATGCATTCAAATTTATGGAAATTCATGTTACAGTTCAGATAGGCATAAAACTGGTAAAACGGTTGTAATGGACCTTAAAATAGTTTTGTTTAAAATATAATCATTTTACGTGTCAGAGAAAAACTTAATAAATAAAATTACGACATAGGTACGTGCTTACTTCTGGTAAAAATTAAGAGCACTACTAAAAACGGTCCATGTATGATACCAAAGACTTATTTACATATTTGTAGTTGTTTGTTTCATTTCTAAGAAGCCATCTTACTGCGATTCTGTGGTTTCCAGTAGTTTCGGTTTGATGGTAATTTTGTTAAATCTACCAAATGTGGATCGCTATTTCAAATTTGCATGGTCTCAGCAGTACCCATCGGCAAGATAACCAATGAAAATTTCACGTGCGGCATCTACCTTATTCACACGACAAATCACCAAAGCTGTGCCAGGATGGAATGAGAAGACTACTTGAGCCTCCCCTTTGTCAGACGGACTGGTCCCAGGAAGTCTCTGAGGATTAAGGAGGCGAGTAATCCTCTAGCTCGGACCGATCCAAATCCTGAAGCGTTCAACTCGGGGACTATGCAACAAATTGGACGCCCTGCTTCGCAGCTCCCCAACCCAACATGCGGACCGACATCAATTGGCTAAGAAGAAAAAGAAGCTAAACTACTTTGCACCACCCCCCCTCGCTTCCGAGGTAGCGGTTTGGGCATTCCGGTGTTAACTCCGGACACCCTACAGCCTTCCGGTCCGCCCGAGCTACTACATGCTTTGCTTTCCGCAGCTGTTCTGCTCTCACCTAAAATTACGAAGATGACGCAGGAACTGAGATCGCCAAGTACCCTTTTTTTGAGTTGCTTGGTGTGTGCCTGTTGTAAAACACCTAGTCGTCGAATGAGCGCTGCCTTAATTGTGCTGTATGATTTGTCTTCCGGAGGGTTGACGATGATGTCTCGTACTCCTGCGGCATATCGGGGATTAGAATTACTAAGTACATAACCAAATTTGGTGGCTTCCGAAGTGATCATAGAGGCATCAAAACTGCGATCTGCCATACAGAACCATAACTCCTGGTCGGAAGAGGCGAAGGGTGGCAGATTGACTGCCAAGCGGTCGACGGATGCTGGGGCGACGGCGAGTTGCCATGTTGATGCGGCTTGAGTTACTCTTTTGTTAACATGGTGCTTTAGATGACGACGATCTTTCCGGTATGAGGATCAGAAGGCGCAGTTGCTTGTCAGGGTCACCAATGTGTCGTGCGTGACGCTAACAGATAAAGTTACCAGGCTCCAGTCTATCTGCAAGATTGCAGCTGGATGATGATGTGACTATGGTCTATTTGCGAGGCCAATAGACAGAAAAAGCTGAGTATTTGCGAGACTGATTTATTCAATATATTTACACAGTATTTATACTATTGGCCCGTGTTTGATGGTTGACCTAGTTTTGGTCAATAGATAGTGACGATAGAAATGCAGAGTCGTTTGCATACATGTGCATGTAACGTATGTCTACGAATTATATACTATACCGAGTGTTCCCACAGTCTACAGCCCCGCTAATGCAGACTGCACACCCGATCCATGTATAGCTGCTCTGTTCTACACGCTTCACGTCGTAACTCCCCTAATGCGACAGGTTACCGTCAACTCTGTGACCCCGCCTGGTGCATATCACTGTGCCAGTATACTTATTTCGCCTTGGATATAGGCGTGGAGGGCGCCATCTAGAACAGAGCCGGGCAAACTCGGCTCATTTGACTCCCAAGTGCTCCTCAGGTATAGTAATGCGACTGTAGTCCGGTACACGCTACCCCTGAGCTGCGGGACGATCATTAGAAAATTTTCGTGGATACTATTAGAGTTGCGAGAGGGGCTTTGCTTGTCTACGGGATGAAGGGGCTTGATATAGGAGCGGAAAGGAGAAGAAAATAACAAAGCAAAAAGAATCATCGTTACTAATTCTCTCATACTCATTAAAGGGTATGGAGTGACCCACACTAACCAGCTCTGATCTAGAGGACCGCTGACTTTTCGGCGCTTGTCAAGGTTCCCATGTAATTGTCACTGAAGGTGTCGGTGACCGAAACGGGAGAGCCCCCCTTTCCATGCAAGCTATATCGACGGGGGCCGGCAACACCCCATGTCAGCCTACCGCGTCTATGATATACTTACAACGCGCGTTCGAATGCAAGCTGTATCGTACTTTCCCCTCGGGGCTTTCGCATCTTGCTGCAGCTCACCGTGCTTCCGGATGCTCGCCCCATGTTGGTGGGCTATTTCCCACCTGCGCTTTGCCTCTAGACACACGGGGGTCCTTAAGCCTCCCCGTAACGTAACCCCGTACGGGTATTGGGCCTCCCACAGCCACGACTAGGTAAGGACCCTGGTAGGAGCCGGCAATATAACCATCAAACCGATGTCACTGGTTACTAGCGAGTCAAAAAGATGCTGACTAAATTTAACAAAAAAATATTTCGATGTGCATTAAATTATTAAATGAACTGTCACTGATTCAAGGTGCAGATATTTATTTTAAATGTGCAACATAAAATCAGCCATATTAATCAAGCCTTTCCCAATTGCTAGAGCTTTTGAAACTTTATCATATGTTCCGTAAGGATCTGTGTCTATTTGTATATGTATTTTCAATTAACTGTAACTGATGAAACCGTAGTTATCTTTACAGAAAGACAATGACAGTGTTGTTATATGATTTGTATTTAAGTTTTAAATGTTTTGTTAGATCGTAACCGTAGCGAGTGCTTGTCTTAACAGATCACACTGAAACCAAGTGTTAATACTTACATTAAAAATTAAAAGCTTTCTCAATGTATGGAACGCCACATAAACTGCTAGCTATAAATTTTCGTGTTATTTAGCCTGTCAATTATTGTATGAATAAATGGGTCAACGTAATAGTTTTCGTTTAATCGCAGTCAGAGTCTGCACGAAAATACCATTTTGAAACGTTTAGTGCTCAACGAATGCGTTAACAAGGGTAAAAACGGGCAGTAACAAGCCGCGATGCCAATTATTCAGTTTTCTCTGGCATATGACGACCTGTAACACAGCAGTTGATCAAAAGCACCGAGAGAACCAAGAAAGCGACCCGCGTGTCGTTGCCGACAGCGTCGACCGCCGTCTGTTCGTCGCCGTCGTCGATCTGACATGAGGTCATGCGTGGGCAGTCGAAAATACGCCGTACTCCGTGCTCTCATGACGGCTGGACACAAGATGGTTCGGTCAAAGTGGTCTGTAATAAAACTTTCCCATAACACAAAACGTCGCCATCGTCCTCCCAACATGACGATGCGCCTAAGAAATTGGATTCCACAGGTCCACAACGATCTGTTAAGTTAAAAATGGCCAATTTGTTTTGGAAGTGATCAAGTACTACCTTCTTACACAGTCAAACAAAAACTATGTAAGTAGACGGCGATTTAAGCATTTTGATGACATTGTGTCGCTGTTCATTGAAAACACGCTGCATTTAACATCTTGATATGTAGTCTGTTCAATAAACACACGAACTTACATAGGAACTTTGATTAATTTCATTAATCGTATAAATATTCCCTCTTTGTGTTAATACACTTTTCCCATCCCGGTTTCCGTCGTTCAAAACACTCCTGAACGTTCTCGGATGTCGGACTCCTTAGCTGTCTTGTCATTTCACTTATTATCCGTGGTGGTGGTGATCAAATTACAGGCCACAAATTAACAGACAATCTGATGCTGAATGTGCAAGCTCGTCGTCATAGTGAAATATCCATCCAATACAATTTGACAATCTTCCGATAGAATCACATGGTTTTCCCAAATTTAGTTTACCAGCAATCGACGATCGGAAAGCACACGCTCAACGTTTTCAACAACACAGGAGATCAAGAGTCGTCGTCGTGCCTTCGATTCCACAGAAAAACCCCTCTATTGAGGGCCCCTGACGCTTCAGAGGGAGTTCCTCCCGTGGTACATCCTGTGTGTATGATCATGCATCATATCTTAACCCAACTGTACAAGCACTATTCGTTTATTTATTGGGTAGACGAATATGTACGATTTGGTTCCATTTTTCAATCTGTTCAGCATGAGGCAGCCTCTTTCCAAAGAAGACAAATAATACTTCTCTATCTTTTTGTACCGGCCGCATCAGAATGACTAGCTTTCAACATTATCATTAGATATAGAATAATACTTTTACACAGCTGCATTGTGCATTTTGCAAAAGTCTATGTACCACCCCACAATGAAGAAGAAATCGTTCATTGCTCTGGCACTCTAGTCACTTACCGGTTGGCAAAATTGCAGAAGCAATGGAAACATTTATTCAAAGACTATGTTAAAATGACGAAATTTACATTTCATTCAAGTGTACACAAGAATACATTATGTATCCCATTTCGAACTTCTGTAAATAATTCGTCACGTTTTCATTCTTGACTATGCAAACACTAGGGTTATTTAAAATTCGAGTGTAACCGTTCAGGACGCCGAATCTTTACGAGGTCTACATTCGTATACGTACAAGCGGTCACAGTTTAACGGTGAAGGATGATCCCGCAAATTTCAGAAAGGACTATCACTGTCGTTCCTGAAATAAAAAATGGTCACGAATTATTTATTGTTCTAGTAACTTTTTTGAAAGATTACATATGAACTAATTATTTATTTAACTATTTTCCGTTGTAAAATACAGAAACCAGAACGTATACATACGCATGTTACAAAGATAGCTGTGGCATACGTCCACCTTACTTGATTACCCTTAAAACAATGTAACCTGTAATTCTCGGGTGCAGCTCATATCGTATTTTCTACCTATGTACATATATTATTTATTACCTACAAGCGAGTTCAGTGTGCGCTTTTTGGATTGGTGCATAGATACACAGAATGCGGATGACGTAAATGTAATCACTCAATAATTTTACAACATATACCGAAATATAATATAAATAATCAAAATAACGGTGGATAATACACCACAATGCACATTTTAAACAAAACGCAGATTCATGTAGAATATTTCGCAACGATTTAAAGTGAACTACATATTGGCAATCATTAAATTTTATAACATTTTATTGACTTTAAACAGCAGTTTTGGTAATTATCATTGTAATATAGTACAATAAATTGTTTACGACGTGTTTTCTTACTAGTAATAAGAAAGCTATCGTGTCATCAATGCCATAATTTCACTATTAGTTTTAAACTATGTTGAAATATCGAAATGTTTAAATTATAATGAAGATAAGCGCTAGTTTTTACATAAGAAAATTCAAAGCAAAAAAAAATGAAACGTTCATTAAGTACTTACACTGTAGATAGGAAAATAATAGACTTTTTATGTAAATTGGAAAATTAACTTCGACTTCAAAAAAAAGGCGAGGTTCTTAATTCGACTGTTTAGTGAATTTAACGATGCTACACAACGAAAATAACTGTCGCAAATATATAACTCTTGCAGTATACCTCAACATTAAATAGGAACTATGATTTAATTTTAAATCCGTTATTTATTTGTGTTTAGTAATATGAAAAGCTCTGCTATTTTTCTTGTAAGGGAACAATGACAGTAAAGCTCTATTCAGACTTCACTTAATTTCTTTTTGGTATAGTCCGCGTATTGAATATTTTTACATAATATAGATATAGAAGTGCCTACATCTGAAGTATAAGGGGCAACCATACATTTTTAAACAATTTATCGAAACCATAAGACGTGGATCGATATTTCGAATTCACCGACCAAATCGAAGTTGCTCCATGTAAGCCAGATAATACAGATATTACATTTAATTCTCTAAAATAGTGTTAGATAATACTTTACAAAGGTATCTACTTGTCAAACTGAATCGGCGGCACGGTTTACGTAGTACATAACAGGCACGTAAATTTATGTTATAATAAATACCTTGTTACAATTAACAAACTATGCCAACGATATGTTGTTCGGAATGTTTAATTCACAATATTCATCGGTGCGGTGTTTGTGTGGAATGTGCGGATCCGTTTTTTCATGTGTGATGTGGTACCTACAGTATTTACAACTATCTACTTACTTGTTAATGTTATCACTTGAAAAACTAATTTCTAAACGGGATTTTACTATGAAATAACGGAATTGTAGAATTTACAATATGTACCCAGGTTACATATAATATTGTACATATGTAAACATTATACGTATTGCAACTGCTATAATCAAATACTCAAGAGAACTCAGCTATTTAATAAGGAAGTTTCTAGGTTCGCGTCACAAAATACGTTTTGTAATCTGTTTATTAGGGCATTAGAATAAATTGGCAACTGAAAAAGTTAAGGTTCCTTGATGACGACGCGAACCACCGAAGCTAGTGAAACATCCGATAGAAAGGCCAATTAAGCAAAACGAGTATCCAAAAGTTTTTCATCGTGTTGACGATTAAATAGAAAAAAAGGAATGATTGTTATTACTTAAATTGCGAAAAAAATGATATGACGCAGAGCTTTGCTGATGCTTCGTGCTTGGAGATGTATTTTATTTCAAATAAAAGAAATTGAAGCTTTATTAAAGTGCTTGGGACTTTGGTCCCAATTTAATTTCAAAATAATTGGTAATTCAACGTCCTTGGATTTTAAAACATAACTGGGTCTTCAAGGACCCAACCTCCGTAAGTAAGGGCTTCGGTTTGGAGCTCTTTTGATGAGAGATTTGTGAGACATTTGCTCATGCATATCTACATACGTAACAAATGTGCAGACATTTTAATTAGTAATATCCTTTTATTTCAGATGAACCTTGCAGACGGACCGTGCGACAGTCAACAATGCATCTTCCATTAAGGTAGGTGCAACTCTTTTATGCTATTCTATTCACAACTTCAAAAATGTAAGGAAATATGTCCTTTATTGCTACAGTAATAGGCAGTAGGTACGTACAATAGCTACCTGTAAGGAAATTTGTCCAGTTTCACTCCAATATTACCATAATATAAGTAACGGACCACATAGAAATATTTTTGTAATGTTCGATTCCAAACTTTTACTATTCAGCGTTCAGTTCGTTTATCATAAATTTTATTACTTAACATTTAAATAAATTTTTAAACGAATAACACACGTTTTCTTGTTGCTTGTTAAGTAACAAATTGTAAAAGGCAGGCCCAGCACGACCAATCATTATTATGGAGTGACTGCAACTTTCTTTTTAGTGCTTTCGGTTAATACCAAACCTGCACGTCTTCTAAGAATGTAGCCACTGGATTTGATAAAGTGTTATGTGGATTCACATATTAAGAGTTTTTTCGACGGACTGTTCACATTTATAAGATAAAATAACTTCCAAACGGCGTGAAAGAGCCAGCGACACTATTCGTAATTATTTTAAATTAATTTTTTAGTTTACTTAGGCTAGTAGCAGACGACCTATATCTTTAGTGATAGACAGACACGCTTTTCAAGTACCTAGGTAGCTTTTATGGCTTAGTCTATTAAAAGGTTTTGTCAGATAACTGATAAATGGTAGGAGCGATAGAAATAGAAAACAAAGGGTAGTGCAGGGTCTAGTCGCCTTTAATAAAAAGAAATAACCTCCATGCGCTTGAACAGTTCTAAAATTTAGTATATTGTTTGCGGTTATGTTTGGAGTTTTACTGGTGCGAAACGTAGACGATGGTCGCGGCGGAAAAGCGTTTTAGGCTGATGGTGAATATATCCTGGAAAGAAGAGGCTGGGAATGAGTAGGTAACAGAAAAGGTATCTACTAGGAGAGCAAAGGGTACTAAGCAAGTTAATAAGGAAAAGCAGAGAGAGGATGATGTGAAGGGTCAAGAAATCAATCAAATTATTTAAGTAAAATACCTTTCGAAATTTCCTTCATTTCTCATCCCTTAGTGCAAAAGAAGGTCGAAGTTTTACCTTATTTAGCCATATTTACCAAGACGTGATAAAAATAATACACGAGTAGCATACTTGACCTTTTTCATTACATTACTACTTATGCAATGGTATACAAAGTAATTCAAGTTTTATTTCTAAGAACTTACATCCAACTGCTAATTTTCAGTTGTTATTAATTCTAATGTACCTATTGACTAGGTGCATCTTAAATTGATAGTAAAAACGTACATACAAATTTAATGGAAACATTGTTTTTTCTTTGCTAAAAAAGATACACAAAGTAGGTAAATCGGTAATGTACACTCAACTTAATGTCTCTTTAACTGGTTTTAGATACACAAACATGACTAACACAAGTATTTCGTTAGGCGCCACGAATCCTGCCATGATATACATACTATCTATCTATATCATATACACACACATATAAAAATGTTTTTTCCCTGGGTTTCGCATTACATTTTTATTGTCTAAATCATAGCTACATTATGAGCATTTTCAATTTAGACGCAGTGGACAGTTTCTCTAGAAAATTTTGATGATACATCCATCGAATTCGACCACTCAGTCCCAAAATATGAGCCATCTTGTGGACTCAGAAAAACTCTAAAACGAACGATAGCGCAAATTGTACGAATTGAATTTAAAACTGTTTTCCAAATTAAATTATTCCTGTGCACTTGGGTACGGACCAACCGTTGGTGAAAAAGTTTCTGCGCTATCTTTATTGGTTCGCCAGATATGTTCTCCTAAACATTTACTCCTCGATTTCGAAAGTAAACTTGGCTAAAACATCCGACAGTCGTAACTCCAAAACGGAACCTCGTAGCTGGGCACTTGACGAAGAGAGCAGTATCTCTAAAAAATTTTGATAACACTCCCATACAGATCGGACAACTCAGTCCGGGAATAAGGGCCATCCTGTGACCTCAGGAACACGCTAAAACGAACAAAAAGCAAATTCCGCGGATTGGGTCGACTCTGACGCAGACCAGGAGTGTCACGATAGAAAACTGCTTCCGTCGAAAACTTGCCGCATTCATTGGGCTTCGAACGAGCCCATTCTGGTACGGATCGGACGTACATCTGCGGAGCTATGGATTTTTAACCGCGGCCATGTTCGCTAGCGCGCAGCTCCTAAGTTTGACGTTTTTCGAGCTGTAGCCGGAATATATTATTTTTTTTTGTAATTTAAATTTTTCCTGCACGCGACGGAACAGGTCAACCGTTGGTGAAAGAATATTTAAGCTATGTTTAATAGTTCGCCAGAAATGTTCTCCTAAACATTTAATTCTAGATTTCGAAGTTAATACCTAACCGAAACTATCTGCAGTCATATCTTCGGAACGGAATCTCGTAGGTGGGCGCTTTTATTCTCGACGCAGTGTGCAGTATCTCTAGAAAATTTTGTTAATACTCCTATCGGAACACCGAAAAGACAAGTCTGAAAGCCAACGTTTGTTGATCCATACGTGGAACGTAGATAGTATTTCTGTTATATTTATTTCTATAAAGGAAACGTTAACGCGATTTGCATTGTTTATGTATATTTACGTAGCTGTTATTTTTCACAGCAAGGGCTCCTTCGTTTGTTTCGGCCGCTTTTTGAGTACATACCCTTTTTCGATTAACCACCGTTTTTCGCTAAGACGGATAACTGCAGGTACTTAATCTTGTCCACGGTTCTGTTTGTCACCAGGGTGTACGAAAACAATGTCGTAAAACGTTCGCGCTCGGGTGAACGAAAACGATGGATCGTGTTAACCTAGACGAGAAGCTATTACTTCTTCTACTTCTACTTATATTTTACGAAGGAGTCAATGACCAGGGTACCTGGAAATAACAAACACCCCGCTCATTCTAGATCACATCCTATATGTATATGCAACATATACTTCGCGAACTTTTCGTGGCGCCACTAAACTTCTTCTAGTCCGTTTTTCTTCGTCTCGTTATTATTATTATTACTATCATCCTTTGAAACCCGTATGTCGTAGGAATATATGTATATATAGATATATGTTTGTACGTGTGGTATACATAGATACCTTTATCGTCTAGCGAAATCACGCAGCTCAACGTCCGGAAATGCATAATTTTTGTTACACTGTTGTCACCATTATGTGAAAGTTGGATGATTCGTTTTTCAATAGTTTAACTTTTCGCAAACTCAACCTCGCTAACCTTAACGAAAAAGATTGCAGTGTGTGCAATTTACAGGGGGGAGCGCCCAAAATATTCTTTTAATAGAAAAACCCATCCAGATAATATTATTTTCTTTTGAACATTTTGTTTACTCTACATTGTGTATGTACTAAATTATACTAAAGCATTGCAAACAGTTGAATTAAACAATCCATTGTACATATTTATAATACACATACCTGTTCATTTTGTATATCCGTCATATTATTAGATAAAGAAAATCTCAAACAAAGGCAGCTTTCGGTATTATTACATTTAGTATTAAATGTTTGTCTGTCCTTATTAAAGCTAATTTGATTTATGTACTTATTAGAAAACTAAAACTGTCAATTATTTACAACTTGTAGATTTCTCAATCACGAAGTTGTAATAATTTCTCCCGTTTTTGAATTCGAATTGGAGAATGAAAATGTCTAGGTATACATATTTGTTCAATATGCCATATTGTGCGAAGTCACACTTTTGATTGCGTGTTTATGGGTCAATGAAATACATGTTTGCACATCTCATGAAAGTAACCATAGCTCGAATATAAACAAAAAGATTTGAGCGCGACCTTCCTTTATAAAGGTGTAGTGTGCATATTATTCGTATATTATTACTATTACACTTGCGTATTTACTTTTGCTAACGGTAATTCAACCAAAGTAAAATAAAATCGATAAAACTAAATTAATCTATAAAATATGCGCTTTATGGGATGTTCCACGTCCCCAAACATATTCAATACAAAACCGTACAAAATATCACGTTATTTTGGGTTAAATGTATGTTGCTTGTGATACCTGAAACACGTGCGACTTATCATAAATATGTATACAGTGTGTGCTCCCTAAAGTAAGTATACAGCTGCGTGCATATGCATGCCTGTTTTACTTATTTAAATGACGTTTCAAACTATTCAAAATTTTAAACATGAAAATAAGTGGACTAATTAAAATAAAATCATGCACCCTTGTGTAAGTGTATAAACTGAGACATTGCTAATTTATATATGTATTTCACTAAAAAAAGTTGGAGAACTGATACTGTCCTGATTTGGGTCGAAAGACCGTCATCGGTTGGAGTCGCTTTGTAACGTTTCGCTAGTACAAGTGGCGAGCTTCTTTAGAGTTTCTTCCATCTCCGATGCTGGACGTTAACTGGCGCCTTTTCCAAGTCAGAACTGTAACATCATCAGGACCCTGACTCAACGAACTAGAAGGATCTGCGAACCGGAAAATGTCCATACGGAACTCGAACACTTAAAGACCGCCTTCTAGGCGGATGATTACAAAACGAGGGAGATCGAAAGATCAGTGCATTTGAATAGATTAAAATCAACAAACGGCGCACTGCTTCCCTGGCATGTCTGTCATATGTCACAGATGGAATTGGCAGAGTCTTGAAGACACACGACATCGAAACCATTTTCAAACCTACGAAGAAGATCCAGCAGGCCATCAGGTCAGCTAAGGACAAAAGGCACCCTCTTTCAGTCTCAGGAGTCTACCGCATACCCTGTTTCTGCGGAAAGATCTACATAGGAATCACCAAGAAATCGATGATAACGAGACTGAAGGAGCACAAAGCAAGCTGTCGGCGAGAACACTCTAAAAGGTCTGCTGTGGCCGAACGCGCACGAGCAACGGCGACCACAAAATATTATTTTTTGAGAACTGCAGATTGTTAGCTTCGCTCAATGGCTATCACAGCAGAATGGTTAGAGAGGCTATCGAGATCCAAAAATAGCTGGTGAACTTCAACAAGAAGGAGAATATCCTCAGACTCATCCACATCTTGAACCCGATCCTCAGGGGCGCCCAAACGGTTCCGATCGGCATGCCGCGGTTGTCCGAACCGGAACAACCCCCCCCCCCTCCCTACCTACCGTCATAAATACAACTTGTACAGGAGAAGTAGTGATTCCACGTCCGACATATTACAGATGGAGAACCTCTAAAGAAAGTCCGCACTCCTGTTAGGGAAATGTTAGGAATCATTTCCAACTGATGACGACCCGAATATCAGAACAGTATCGCTGAAAAATACTATTATGTGCAAATAAATCTGTGCAATATACACACATACTACTGATTACATTCTGCCAGATTAAGTGTTACAGCCACAGGGAAAAATGCAATCGTAACGGCACTTTTACAAGATCCCATCACAAAATAATCGATCAAAGATGCCATAAAAAACAATACCGTATGATTATACAAATTAAAGAACATAATTATTATATATTATATTTCTTGCATGTTCGACGACAGTTCCTTTTTGTAAATAAGTTAATGACAACTAAATATGCACAACATTAGCATGTCAAGTGGCAATTCCGTCTGTAGAAAACAAAAACTTTTTTTTTATTTCTGAATTGAATTAATCATTAAAACAACTACAATATTTCGACTCTTCAGCCCCTTCGCGCAGCTACATTGTTCATTTGGTATCTTCATGTAAAAAATTAATAAATTGTTTATTTTGCAACTTTGAGTGATAATGAAAATTCTTCACTGACTCTTGGTTTTTATCGAGCAATGAAATTAATTTTTGATTAATGGAGACTATTAATCGATATGCGTATGTAATAACGAAAGAGATAAGGAGATAAAGTGGAAGCTGCAATCTTGAGTTGCATTCTTTGGCGTATCTCACTCATACCGTACCTATTAAAACAACAAAATTTAGAGACTTTGTAAAGTAAAAAGTCAAAGTGTCGCAAATAATGAACATTCTTTGCACAAGAAATAATGAAACGATTTCCAATTACATTATATATATATAGTGTATAATATTTATAACAAACTGACAGATATATCTATAGTAATTTAGTTGTTTACCGAGAAATATTTGCTAGAATTATCTCAATTAAGTATGTTGCAGACATCTGCACCTGTAATAAAAACATTCGCATCATTTTTTACATCTGCTTTCGCATATGAAAGAGTAATTAATGACCGTTAATATTTATGATGATAATGCACAACCTCCGACTTGAACCTTGACGAAACTCTCGTATAAACTAGAGTGGGTGGATCGGCTTGCGAGTTTCAATGATTTAGGAAGTCCCTGACAATGGACAGAAAATGAACTTATAAAACATTCCGCAGCTTGTAATTAACGCGACGGTCCAAAAAAAAAAAACAAAAATTCTTATCTTTAAATAGTTGACCATCACTTTGTAAATTGATAGTTGTTGGGCTGCTTATTCGCGAAATGGTCATAATTAATGCACCGCAAACGAAGAACTTGCAACAACCCAATACAGAGACGATTAAAATTCAAATATATTCTTGATGCGTGCCGGAGTATATCAATTAATTGAATGCGATTGCTGGTATAAGTGATGGGCGGTAAATGCATAGTCACACCGCAGGCAAACGTCGCACTTCCACACCAACTCCATTATAGATCGTTCAATAATCTAAGATCGTGGATTTTTTTGAGAAAACAAAACGACAAACGTGGATAGTACATTTAAAAAGCGAGGAAGATATTCTTAAATCCAATTCCTACGAATAGTATCGAAGTACTACACATATGAAAGAAAAACCCTTTCTGTCAGAAAATTGCAATGGGATTCAACAGTAGTTACCTACTAATGGACGGCAAAACAGTCAAAATCGCTTTTTCATCAGACTAGTTTATTTGTCTATTACAGTCTCCTTCACTTTTATATTTTATTATTATTCCCCACAGTGATCATACTGTGATCATATCTCCAGGCACACTCTACAGAAATAAAGAATGAACGATATACCTATGTAACGTATCTAATTTAATGATGATTGGATCTCTAGTTACAGCGTCAACTGTAACGATTTCGATGAACTGCAATTTGCATGTCGATGATAGTTGGTTGATCATGGACGGTAATATGCAAAACCCATTATCAATCATTGCCAACTCGTAATTCATTATCAGAATATCTACATACGTATGTATGTATGTATGTATGTACAGAAGCTGACCTTTTGACACTCACTTGCTGTGGTCATTCAACAAGTATTGTAATACATGCCCACAACATACATATGTATAAGTAGGTGCAAGGAAAAAGCTAATGATGAGGATGATGCATGATTATAGAACTTTGTATACGATCCTCTAGGCATAATTATGGAAAATTGTATGCGTCAAAATTAGAAGTGGTAAAACGTTTACAAAAATACTCTAAAATATGTAGATGACATCAAGCATAACTTTCTGTTTGACATAATGAAATTTGAAATATTCTCACCTATAAATCTCGCAAAGGCTTATTTATTCATGTGTGTTAGCTTTTAAGTCTTTAAGGTAGAGATAGAGGTGATATCGACGATAGAACACGGTTAATAATTGTGCAAGTTGCTCTTGTCACTTGGCGTTGCTGCTATAGGTACATGAGAGCAATCACCTGTGACTTCCACCTTACATCTTAGCGGGTGACACTCCATTCATCATCGTACCATTTTTAGTATTCGCACTGATGTCGCTGCTCGAAATTGCCTACCTCTTTTTCTGACGTACAATCGAGAGATTTCCATAAACGTCAAACACACCGTTTGTCAAGCTCTTGTTTTAATTTGCGTGATACACAACTCGAAAAACATAATCCTTGCAGATAAAACCTCGTAGATAATCGCTATTTGTCGTCGGCGGTTCCTTTTTAATTTTACCATTGCGGACTACGCTGGAAATATTACTAATGCGATAATGTAACAAGAGCAATGTTGCTCTAAATATAGTTTGATTGCATTTTTTATGATTAATTGCCTGAAATGCTTTACAACATGAACACAGAACAGCATTTACATTGAGTAACAAAAAATTATTCCAAAAATAAATCTAAATTATCAAAATATGTATCCTGTCTATTTCAGTTTGGACCAAAAAAATATAAAAAACGCTCTGATTGTATCTTTATCATTTGAACCCTTCTACCATATACTCTGATTGTCACTATTCGTTCGACATCTTCCACGTGTTATTTTGCTTAAGCTTTATTCGTTCATAAAAAGACGAGACGTTGTAGGTAAGTAAAATTAAGTAGAAAAAGAATCGAGGTATCCATTAGTTAACCTGTAATTTATTTTGCCTTCGTATGGGTTAATTATACCTTTATAACCCTAACTATTATCAAACATCTTGGTGTAGACATTAAAACTGAGAGAATTGCGTCTAATAATAACAGGCAGGTTCTTTATTAGTGATTCGTAATTTACATACGCTGCTATCTAATCTTAATAATTTGAAAAATGCAAACAAACGCGCGCGGAAATCACCTTATTACTGAAAATTTCGACAAGTTTAAACAAAGACAGGAATGTGTGATTTACGGTGTGTGGAATAGGGATTACACCACGGATGTAACTATTGCTTTGTATTGTACGAAATCCTACACAAAGTGTATAATGTGTTCAGAACGTGCTTCAACAATATTTAAGAATGCCTAAAAGACTGACTTTGCTGACAATAAAGTTCCAATAACACTTGCAAAGGTTGCAACTACCTACAAGTAAACGTTCTTATTTTAGTAACATGCCAAGAACTTGTTCTCGTTCTAATTTAAAAAATTAAATACAGCAATTTTGAAAAATTAGAGGTAAACATGCTCTGAACAGCTTTGTAAAGAATTGAAAATGTCCTGAATCAGTTTTATCTAAAATACGGGAAAAAATGTGTATTTACTTCCCATCAACGTTTCAGTGTATCTGAAATCAAGTTTGGAAATTCAGCAGCTTCGATCCTTTAATACTAATTTAGATGAAGTAAGTAAGTGACATGTAATTTTTCTTTAAACGCCGCCCCTAATTAAATCAAAATTATTCCATTTATAAAGTTAGCTAATAAGGTCGAGGGCGTGACATCAGCAACAACTTTTCCTCATTAATTTGAGGTAATCTGTAGAGGGTTTATTTTACGTTGATGTTTAAGACTATTATTTATAAAGTTAGTTCGCAAACAACCTTTGTGGGAGGTGTAGTTAGTTATAAGTAGGTATGCCAACATACATATTTAAATAAACAGATCCGTACATACATACACACTTTAACTTTTTTTTCATGGTATAAAAAACAGAAGCTTCCAAAATTACAAACTTGTGCTTTAGAATAAATACATACGTATAAACCTATCGTATTTACCTCAAAACGGTGCGAAAATGTTATAAAATGAATCTTAAGAATTATTCGCCTATAGAAAGTACCTAAATAATGTTGAATCGTCTATCAGTGAATCAAAAATGAAGTTAAGAAATGGGGCAATTATTTCTAGAAGAGGGTAATTTATTATTAGCTTGGCGTTTTCATTGTTTTACGTTAGTGCAACAAGTGCGCCAACAACGCAACAGCGCGGTACCGCGTACATAAATAAGTATATTATAAGCTGACAGACGAGTTACCAATTATACATATTTGTTTAACAAATGAATATAATATGTCAACATACTGAACATCCAACCGAGATACACCTACGATTACTGCGGTATGCAACGTTCCAATCGCAGCGTGCGTTTTGCGCTCAGCATGTTCGGAACATGCAAACTGAAAGCCACATCGTACTTAACACAAATATTAAAGGATGATAATATGAGCGCATGCATTGGTAATAAACGACTGGCTGCATGTTAAAACCAGCTGCTATCATTTGTGAATACAAAGACCACCATATTTCTGAAGGATCTCTCAGGACACTGTAAAACTATTGAGGGATGATATTGCGTAGGATCAACGTGTTGATAATAATTAACTTCGTACGGTGCATAACACACGTTCCAGCTTATACGCCTGCTGTACCTATTAATACGAATTACGAATTCATGAACTAGTGTTAAATACTTCCGAAGAAGGCACAGTGTGTGGCGAAACGATTGTCAAGTGCACTGAAATTTTTATTCGCACCATTTTTATTAAAAAACATTCGCTTAATATCAACCATCTGTCTTCCAGTATAATATTCTTAATCTTTAAATTACAATTGGAATTCAGCATTGGAATAATAGTTATCGCTCGGTCGTATATATGTATGTACCTGCGGTTCATTTTCTGTTTCCGTATTGTTGTTATCGCTAATGCGTCTGCCGCAGCGCAGGTAGGCAATAACCGATATTGAAATTGTAAGTTATTAATTGCTTCCCTCATATCACATTGCTGTTGTGCATGTCCATTAGCCGGTGTTTTTTCAATTTTCGAAATTAATTAAGTCGCGAGAAATTCAATCTTCAACTGCAAGTAAACAGCAACCGCTTTAGCGGCTCACATAAACACTTGCGTGAACAAGCAGGAACATACATGGCGGTGCAGCTAATGCTTAGATACGAGCAACACGAGAAAAAATTCTGTCACGCATTCGTCCGTTGGTATTTTCGTATACAATGCCGTCTAGTTCCTTACTTACATTGGATTAAGAAAAAAAGGCAGTTTTTAATTCATTACATCTATATTTTTAACAACATCTAAAAGTCGTAAATGACGATTTATACGTAGCATTATGTGGAAACGGCATTACAGGTCAACCTTAGATCAAAACTGACCACCTTCCTTTATTGTTTAATACTGATATTCGTTGTATAACACTCTACATTGCTTAAACCCCATTGTCAAAATACAACACTATAAACCACCGAAGCACTACATAACAACGTACACTTTCGCGGCCAGAATCTGGTAGAATTATTCATCATGCTAAGAAGCCGTGGTCTAAATGAACAGTTTATTTACGCCGAGACGCTTCAATCGAAACTTAATGCTACCACTACTGATGAGGTACTTCGTGGTAACAAAGTCACCTTCTTCAGGAACGATTTTCTTCAGTCCCTGAACGAGCTAACTTTGTTGCTGAAAAATACTGGATGCTCTATATCACCACCAAAAATAACAAGACTTCTTGATTCTGTTTTCGATGTCCTAAGTTATTTTAAACATTCCACTGAACTAACTCTTTAACAAAACATCTTAAAAGACAAAAAATGTTTGAGCATTTAAAACTGTCATTTTTTGGTCTTCCCAACATCGAAACATCAATTGGGAGGTGGAGCGAGTGTAGTGGTTTAAAAACTAAGTAAAAAAAAAAACAGTTGCGGCCCAATTAATCTTACTTTTCATTTTTTATATTACTTTAATGTCACTTTCCTACCGTCTGCCTTGATATTATCAGCCTTTTTTCTTTGATACCTAGCTTATATGATTGCCGTGAAGTATTTAGAGGTGATCCCAATCTTTCTCTCCTTAACTACGTATTTGCGAAACACTCCGTCAATAAATTTTTAAGGATTAGGCTACCTTTTCTTGAACACCTGTAAATGCACAGAACGCTCCATCATTTTCCCTTTCTCGTCCAAAATGTTCCGAATTATCAACATCCATAATTGGATGTTTTATGGTGTATGTAAAATTACTGGCATGCATTCAGATTTTTACCTGGCACTTTTGCATATAGACCATGGGGTCGTTCGAATTCCCGTCAAAAATTTTATTTATTGAAGGGTGGATTCAAATTGCACATCGCCTTCGGTTTTAATATTTTAGAAAATCTGCCTATCAATCTTTATTTCAGTTCGGAAAAAGTTTACCACAAATGCAACCTTGTCGTGAAGAACAGTTAACCATTATGTATAGTCTGCCCACCTTAGTTAGGGAACACCAAAAATTGCATATACGTGTTAGGTTTTTGTGAATAAATAGTTGTTTGGCGCGATACTACCCCAAAAGTGTTGATTCCTAGTCATTCATTCCTTTAAGCTTGGCTCCCCTCATAAATTTCATGGCAGGTAGTGGGAAAGTCAACTTATAGCGCTTGAGTGACACAATTCCTTGTAAATTTATAAAATAGAGCGAAGAACCGAAGAAGCTTTGTGCCGTGCGGAGTTTCAGTTAGGTTTACTCGAAGGGGGGCCTTAGACAAAGCATAATTGAGTTTTACGTCTACCTGTGACTCCTCTGGTTTTGTTTGATTTTTACACCTGGACTCGTTTCCAGGAAATATTCAACAACACTATGCAGTTCAGCTCCTCGTCGACAGTGGTGACTCGTTATGAAAATTATAAAAGTGTATCATCGGTAGAAATTATGGTTTGCCTCTAACAGAAAAGTATTAGTATACGTAGTATATTTTCATATACCTATATATATAATCGTGCCATTGTTCGGTCTTTTATTCACAAAACATAAAACATTCATCCTACAAACGTTTTTCATCGTTTAGAACAGAGTGCCGGATTTGCACATACATATACATATAAGATAAATTGTTAAAGCTGAGGGTCCTCTCCTTCAATGGTTTATTAGGGTCTCACCAAGTCTGAGTCCGGTTCATTCCGATATCGATTGTTGCTCCAAATTCGATTCGACGTTCTGATACTAAAAATAATTTTCCGTAAACTGCTAAATAATATACATACTTCCACATTTCTCTTTCATCATGGGCTATTTATGTTCCCTGTTTCTACAGAATTCAATCGGGAAATGTTCATCATTTGCGTTATGTATACATAACTTATATATATATATATATATATAAGTGTACGTAAAACATCGCTGATGATCATCACCGCAATTCTTGCGTGGGCAAAATGGAAAAAAAAAGTCATTTTCTTTTCTCTGTATTCCAGCGCAGTAAAAAGTCACGTGTCCCTGAGCTGGAATCAATGAGAACCCCGACGTGGCTCTTAAAATCAACATTTTTATTAGCTTTGCTCTACCTGACACCTTTTATTGTTAAACGATGAACACTTTTACGGTCCAATTGTTACCCAACGGGACCGAAACATTGAGGGTATTTTAAATGCGACGATTAAATTTTATAAGCACGCACATACAACCCGGATACGTTTTTGAGATTTTCGAGATGGGTGATTGGATAGTCTGTTTAACGTTGTCATCTTACAATTAGTTGACATTTCTTTCAAAAACAAGTAATGAAAATAATTAGTTGAACGCTAATAAGTCTATTTAAAATTGCTTTTTATATTCTTTCTAACTTTCACTTTTTATCTGCGAACGTAGGTATACCTGTATTATACAGAGTCGCGACACTCCTTTTTATGAGCATCCTTTACTTATAACGGCCTTAATATAAAAACAATTAATTCCTTACATTTAATAACAACTGTTATTCTTCATATTAAAATGTCATACAGTGCGTGGGCTGTCAAATTTTGCATAAAATATTCTTTGTCTGTTAACAAGATACTCCTTACGACGTGTTGTAGAGGTGTTATCATCATTATACGCAATTTAATACTTATTGTTTGCAAAGTGGCTGACAATCCAAAACGACACAGAACACTGGAAAACACCTCCAATGTTATTCTAAACGATTCAGTAGACGATGTCAATAGTCGCCAAAAAGTTGACAGCAAAAAAAAGAATGCGAACAATGTTACATTGTTTTAATCGGCTAACGTTTCTATTATCTACTGATATAATAGACGCACATTAGAATATTAGAATTTTATGTGCATATAATCAGTACTAGAACTGTACTATTATAAAGCAAGCAGGTCCGTTCAGGGATATTTTAGATAGAACATTCTTCCTGGTCATTAAATACGGTGGCTCTGGTCATAAAATATTAAGGGAGACACTTCTTATTCATTTCAAACAAAGTTATCTGCATATATTGGTACTTGTGGACTTAAAACATTACGTAAAATTGCATGGATCCACTAACGGACCAGTAATTTTAAGCATTTGCAAAAATAAAAGTATTTCTGTTGGCATCTTCAGTGGAAGGAATGAAGGTCGACGGTCACGAGAACAATGAATGTTTTCTATTTTACTTTAAAGAAAGGGATGAAAAAGTAAACGTTATTTGTTGTAAAACTATAAACATAGTATGTAGCTAATAGATAAATATTAACAGACAATGAACTGCAAAATAATTAAGTACTTGGTCATCATTGGACGTTTAGGTATGAATTTCTACTCAACGTTATCATTATTTAATAATATACCAATTATTTGCGAAATTAGTTGAAAACAATTTTGTGATAACTTGCTTACTTCCCAAAGAGTAGTCGCTAATGACATAAAAATCGGTGGAATTGACTGTCAGAGAAAAATTCATATACCTAAACCTACATAAAAAAAGGAAAAACAATAAATAGAAGAAGAGTTCCCATCTCTCACATGTAATTTACGATGAATTCAGCCTCAAGTGTCATTCGTAGTGGAACTCCAATCATATTCTGAAAGCCCTCCAAGTCCTTTAGTGAAGTGCGCAACGATTACGGGATTTTTATACAGACGAGTTTCCAGCAATTAGTGAGACTCGAAGAGGCGATTGCTATACCTTCCTAGTTTCCAAACGGAAAAAAGACACATCCATAAAGTGACTAATTCTGCTCATCTTAATAATAGTAAAAATGTACAGGGCGTTTTGTTTACGTTTACAATAAATGTCAAATTGTCATTGGAAATATGTAACTAAATCCAAATTAGTTAACACAAGAACACATTAAATGACGTTTAAAAGGTACTCATGAAACAATCCCTTCATTTAAGTCCAGCAGTTTTACAGTGACCAGTACGAGGCTTTACGGAGGCACGTGTCTCTCTTTTGATACAAACAATAAATAAATAATCAGCGGTCATTAAAAGGTATATACATACATACATATATATAGATACATACATACATACATGCAGATTCAAAAGCATTAGAGATTTTTTTATGTTACCAGAAAAACCCATCGTAAATCGATCGCCCTAGAAAGCGGAAGAATAGAGAAGATCCTGTATAATTGCAATGTACAATTTTCGAAAAATACCGTGGGGGAAATATTACTCATCCGATGGGGCCTTTAAAAGACCTCTTGACAGTTTCTGCAGCTACAGGATGTTCGGTTGGAGGGTCAAAGACAGCCAATTTTGTTTCGCTCTCATTAAAATACTGCTGGATCAATACCGCAAAGTAATTTTGACCATTGAAATCCCGCTTATTTTCCAATTGTTTTTTTGGAAATAAAAATGAAAATTTTGACCGAAATTTACAATCGACCGCACCATTTCAATTATGTAGATATTGCAAAAGTCTGTTAAGTCCATGCGCCATTCAGAAATCCATATCATTAATTAAACTAAAATTAATTTAGACTTAACGTTCTGCGAAATCATTGAGATGTTGACGTTTCTTGAAAATGTTCGTAATTGTTAATAAAAGTTCTTTTGTAGCCTTTCATCCTCAGTACCACTGTCATTCCACGTTATCAGTTGAAACGGCCCCGAAATTGTTTAAAAATGGCACACGGTTTGTCACAACACGATCAAGATAATAATAATGCTTTGGCGTCCTAATGTTGTTTTCGCTTTTAATAAGAAAATTACAAGGTACTTTAGAACACGCATGCAAACTCCCTAAAGATCTTTCCAACAGTGCGTATAGTAAAGCAAAAAGAAGATAAGAGGAGCATTAAACTTACCTACGTGTGCAGCACATGTGTTGTCCTACGGAGGCCTCATTGGCGCGAACGTAATGCGAACGCGTGACAACGTTGCGTAGCGCTAATCCTTCCCGGACTCCTCTTCCTCTTGATCCTGAACGATAACCAGCGGCACACTGACTGCTACCACCCTCTAAAACGCGGGTCATAGTCGACGGTGTGCGGCGTCGGCGGTACGTACGACGCCGTCAACGACGACGCCATCGATGCCGGCGACATCGCATGTCCTCTTTCCTTCCTTTCTTCCTTCCTTCCTTGACTGCCTCCTCTCCCTCGCCGACACCGCAACCTCCACCTCTAACTGTGTACCGTCGCTGCTGATGTTGATACCACAACTTCATTTTATTAACGGGTGATTTGCCTGCCAATATTCAGTCGACGGATATTGTACTCGCGAACTTTAAATTGACTACCAGTGAATAGCGTGTCGTCACCGTCGTGGTCGAAATTATCGTATATGTATATCCAGACATTACGAAATAAACTATTTGTAAAATCTAAACTCGTCCAATGATCTACGGACTAATCAAAATTAATATCAGATGTTGATATAGATAAACCGTATTTTTTTTTTAATTCATAAAACGATGTGACAAGAATTACCTATCAATGGTAGTGTTTCCGTAAATTTTCAAAAAATTTTAAAAGTCGATGGGGAGAGAAGGAAAAGGCCGGCGGGCGAGAGACGGTGAAGGAAGGATGATTCCTAAAATGTTGTAGCATTATGCATGCTGCTCGCTATGGATAGGAATCCTGTAATTTCTAGATCGTCATGCTTATTCGCCGATGTTACGTTCTTAAGCGTATTTTTCTTTCCGATTCATGTTCTACTTCGGGCTGTTTCATGATAAAACCAACATCTCTGTTCGTAAGATTTTTTCTATTGGTTCGCGCAAACGATCTAAGAAACACCATTGCCTACGTATCATACAATTAGTTTGAAAATTAAACGAGACTACTTGAGGTTAGGCCAAATCGCTCATCAGCCCGAATCTTATACTCGACTACGAATTACCATCGTGAAAGCCCATATTTTATATTTTGTTTCTTATTTACGAACAAAAACAGGATAGAATTGACAAGCTTGCTTTGATATAATTCAACTCGGAGAAAGATGATTTAGGATGAGGATTGTTCTCTACAAATCTCTCATCTGTCGTGTGTATTTTTTTGTATAGTTGCAACCAAGTTCCTTATCGCATGCTACGGCGGCGAGGAGCTAACTAGCAAAAATTAGCATTGACAGATGAATTTCTTTTTATTGTCTGGTTTCTTTTACCGAAATTTCGTTATATTTCCGCGGAGACTTTTGTGACGGAAAAAGAATGTTAAAACAAAAATTTGGCGCAAAAAAGAAACACCTCAAGACTTTTTTTCTTTAAGTATTCCCAAGTATTTAAAGAAATTGCAGGTGCCCAAGTAATCTTTAAACAATAAGAAGAATTCGTTTGACACGAAAATTAAATTACGTTTAAATTTTAAATTTGTTTTCGCAGTCTCAATCAAGGATGTGGGCTGTTCTAATGCGACAATAGAAACACAAGGAGATGGGTATATTCTTGTGCAATCCGAGTAATAGATTTAAAACCCATGAATTTCCCAGTGTTTATTTGATATCCAACTAAAGATACGTAAATGCTAAAAGAATTTAGGTTACTTTCTACCATTTAATTACATAGAATTAATTGATTACTCCCAAGTACCCAGTCGTTAAACAGCTGCATAAGTAAATACGTCTTGCACACCTGTCTCATAGATGTCTGAATAATATTACGTAACATTTGCGACCCGGCCGTTTAAAATAGTTTAAAATCTATCGCGTCACCAATTGGGAATGCAAATGTTTGTTTAAATTTATGCTCCGATAAAAATGTACCTAACACCATTAGATCGTACTAAACATTTCTACCGACGACGAAAAGAGAACTAATAAAAGTAATTAACTTCGAATGCGCGATTTGACATAACAATGCCCAAGAAACTTACGCGAACAATTAATAACACACACATTCACTATACATTCAGCTTCCCAACTTAAACTTAACAGATTTCACATTATCCATTGGAGCTATTAGCGAGCCATTTCCGATATTTTTAAGAATCCGTAGGGTGATGTAACAAATATAAATTCCCTATATCTCGAAAATTTAGAAGCATTTAATTTAAAAATATTTCCGTTTACCTACATGAAAGGAAAACATTAGTACAAACCTAATCCTTTTGACACATTCACTAGAAATAAATAAATTTAATCCCATTTCGATTTCAGTTCATTGGTTTGAAATGCAATTGCAATGTTGTCGGTAATGCAGCAGAGCAATCACTAAAAACAAAAAAGGTCTCTTTGAATAGAAGGAGCGGTCCTGATCTCCGATAGTTCATTTGACACTCACAAATCTTTTACTTTACCCTACTGGGAGCCCAATAGCACCTTTACGTCTCACCGATTCGAAGGAGCTAGTTGCAGAATGTAGCCATCGAATGAACCTTATAGGATTGGTTGCAGAAGTTGTCGATTCAAATGACCCAGTGGCTGGATCATACCTCAGCAATGGGGAGATCATTAGACCGATTTTTCCATGGTCCTCTTAGGTTTTAATATTATCTAGGCAAATTTGTTAGCTCATGGAAAAGAAAGAGTAAAGATTTCTTCGCGATTCAGACAATCTCCTATCTATGGTCCAATAATCAAATCACTCAAAATCAGTTTTTCGGATAGTGATACAAAACGCTCTGATTGATTGATTCTGTCGTATTCTCACATAGGCACGAAAAAAGTGTATTGTATCCATGCAAACCCACATTAATATGCCCGGTACTGTATATGAGCGTCACTGCTAAACAGTTTATTTAGAGGTTAAAGTTCAAAACGATTATTTAATTTAATAATCGTCGTTTATAGCGAGTCGAGAACATTCGTTTTAATTAATTTTGTTCAGTTTTCTTGTCCGTGAGGGATCCATTGTATAATATACCCATTGAAGCGATATGCGTCGTAAATTACTCGATTACTCGTTCATATTGATACAATGTTATAATCTTTAACGACGGCAAATGGGTAATGTTGAATAATAGCGATATGAACAAAATTTGTGATCCTAATGTCAAATTTAAAGCAGACATAGGATGTTTTAAGACCCTGATACAGAGTAGCTAATAAAAATTAGATTATTTCGAACTATAACATTCATGTTAGTTTCTTTTTATAACGGAATTAAACTGCAAAGGGTGGGCGCACGAATATATTATGGCAACCCTCCAGATCTTGGCTCTCTGCTAAACTCCTAATAAAACCAACAATTATTTTATCATTTCGTAGCGGCTAGTTAATCATATTAAAATCCTAAGAATGTACATAGTAATAAAATTATTATAATTCTAGAAACTCAAACAGTACCATTACCTTTCAACATTCTTAGAAACACATTAGGAGCGAAAACCAAACGAAATTGGTTACCGGGAAGCGAACAACGGAAGCAGTTAGGGTAACAATACAAACATCGTCGTTAAGGGTACGGAGAATTGGAGCAAGTACCATACAGATATAAACTGAAATTTTGTAACATGCTAGGTACAGAAAATCGCACCAAAAAATTAAAATAAACAATAAATGTAAATAAATAGTTAATTAACTTTTCAGTTAGGTAAAAGTTTATAAGTTGTGGTTTTAGATGTTCCTTTTTAGATTTCGAAGGGCAAGGGCGCCCATAGCCACCGAGAAGTTCCGGGCGGGGAAACTTTTGCGAGGCCCTCTTCTTTGTGGAATTAGTTTTAATGATAATACTTGACGAAAATTCAAAGTTATTCATAAATAATTTCGAAAAATTTAATAAAAGACAGCAAATTTGCGTCTTTTCTAAGACTATTAAGAAATTCTATTACTACGTAATAAGGTTAGATTGTTGCAAGAAGGCGTGAGGCTGCCTTGCTCGCCACCCCCAAAGGCCGCCCATGTCGAAGGGTGCTAATACACCTGAATGAATGAAGCAGCTCAAGCTTCCTTTTAAGAATTTAAAACGTTCATTCTAGATTCCTTAGATTTTATTGTTCCTTGTGTTGCTTCACGCAGGAGTAAAAAGAGTTCCATAAACAGATATTTTAAACAGTTATTTTCCTATAAGATGGTACCAGTATCCACATCGTTGTATCTATGTAGAAAACAACGGAATTCATAACATGTTGAAATACCATTTTTAATGTTGTTTACTTGCTTGTGAGAATTAAAACGAGAATTTTCTAAAAGTGATTTACGCAATGTTTCAGTTGCTGGAACGGCAATATATTTTTGAATAGTCGTTCCTAAATTTGTGTAAGTACATATAGCTATACGCTACTTATTTGGTTTGATAAAAAGCCGCGTTTAAAATATTATGTCTCTATTTCCGTTTATAGCAGTTGAGCTAAACAAGATTTTTCATCCGGACGTGGTGGTGGGGATCGTTCATTTGCATGTACTAGCATAATATCTATCGCATACTGAAAGGTTATCAGTTTTAGCATTTTTGGTGGTAGTATCAACTGCTACCTAACGAGATTTTAAAGACCCAGCTAAAAAGTAACAGGTAAATATGGGAAAGTTTACCTATTTTTGAGGTTTTCTTTATCGGATTTGATAACGATCGTTAGACGTTATTCGCTTCCGAAGAAGAAGAGATTAAGAAATGATGAAGTTTTTCGTTTATTTCTATAACAGAGGAACGGCTAGATAAGATCGGCTATAAAATTATCGACTCACAGTGAAGCCCAGACAAGTTATCTTTCAACTGCTTAGCTTCGGCAACGTGTAATGGCCAAAGCTCGGACAATTAGTGTGGATGGAATCCAAGCAGTCGCATGAATCGGGTCGTCCATGCGTCACGGTGGCGGTGGAATGAGAAAATTTATTCGTCCCTGAAGGCTGGAAGTTAATTAAATGACAAATAGTTAACAGGTTCTTGTGGCACAACAACAACGAACTTAACTTGTACGTAGTTTACGGCCCATGCGACTAGCAAGCAACGTGTGGTATTGAAACATTTAATAAAGAAACATTTATGCATAAACGGTACGGTGGTAAATTGAGAAACCAACGTTTCGAGGACCGCATAAGTAAGTAGTTTCTGCGAGTCTTCATGTTTTATACTAATCGTAAATGTATCATTTACTTATATGTGCTTAGAAATTCGAATATGTGATTCCCCTCAGTATTTAGTTTGCAAATATAAAAATATCCGACAATAGGTATGAAAACAGTTTTCTTATTATACTTATGTTGTTGCGTAGCAGAAAGTTAATTTTAATTTCTTAAAAGGTGAATGCGAAGTGTCGGTTGATATATCGCAGCTTCGACCGACAAACAAGCTGCGACAACATCGAAACGGCAGCCGTGGTGTTGTAGCGTAGTTATCTCGTCGGTCGTTTGACTCCGCTGAAAACTGGAGCTGTTAGTACAGGAGCAGTTTTATGAGTGGCAAGATAAGGATCCGGGGCGCCGAACTAGAGCGGTATCGCTGTTTCAGGTGCAATCTCGCCCTATCAGAACGCGATAAATTGCTTCGCTGGTCAAGATTGGAACTGATACCTTTTTGTTAATTGTAAGACTCGGAGTTTCTTAATTAGCCACATTTCGATCTTCATTGGTGGATAGGGTGTAATTATCGATGAAATAGGTATTTTAACGAAACAATAAAAATGCCTATCCAAGTAGAAGTTCAATGAATAACAATTGATGCGCGTTTAGGTTTTGAGTTCGATAAGTACGTCGTCAAATATTAGTACATTGTACTATTTTGATGTATATATTGGAATAATTTGTATTTTTGGAATTTGTATTGCGTTAGAGCGATCTCGTTACGTTTAGGTATGAACATACAGTATTATACGTACGGGTACCTATTCTTAGTGAGGAATCATTAAAAATCCAAACTTCTCCATAAGATTACGTACAATTTGTTTCGAAGTTTTAATAATGGTTGTACAAGTTTTACAACTTCCATAATAAGTAACTGCAACATTTTATTACTACTTTTCCTTAAGCTGTTAATTATAGAGTTTTGAAAAGATTGACGGAGTTGGCCTCTAATATCATACTGATTTTTTGCGGGAACGCCCATTTTTGAAAACTTTCATTTTATTAACACTCTTTCTTCTCGTTAATTTTTTAAGTAGATTATGGTTAATCTGCAAACTCTTTTTACAATGAGTACTTTAGTTTTTATATCTTCTTTTTCTCTTTACCCAACCCTTCTCCCGCCGTTTCTCGTGTTCAACTAAGTTGAACGATGGTCTAAAGCAAATGTTTACATATTTTTTACACGAAAACTCTTCAAGATTGCAACCTGCTGATAACTCTGCACAACGTTTTCGAGTGATACATGACCAGTAAAAATAGTCCATCGTACTTTTTCATTTCATTGTCGTCCTTTTGTCTTGCTATTGCAATCGGTCGAATGCAAACGATTAATTTATTTCTCTGACAAAACTCTGCCGACAAACAATTAACAAACATTTCACATTTTAAAACAATGAAAGTATTTTAAGGTCTAAACAATTAATACTTGTCAAATATTGAAAATGGACCTGTAACGGCAATTCGTATTAGTCCTGTTTTAAAGGATCGCTAAATGAAAATGCACAGAGCCGGATCAGAAATATTTGTTTATGCAACGATCGATATTGGGAAATTTTGTACCGATGTTAATGTCCTTAAACAAACGCCTTTATATTTGACAATTAAATGAATGAATGGTCAGACACTGAAAAAAATATGAAGCAATCAGTCAAAAGTTTCATAATTTACACTTAACATTAGTAAAACAGTAATATACTGCGATTCTACCTAATATACTTAATTTGTAAGTACCAGAGGGCCTGCACCTACCTGGCACGTTTTTTATTGTTGGTTAGTCTTATTAATGAATTATTTATGTTTAGCGCCCTATTACATATTATGCACTTATTTGTGAAGAACCGTTTTTTCTTTACGTCTAAGTAGAAATAGTTGTGGAATAAAGATAACTGTTTGAAACAAAAATTACTACATCAACCGTTTATTCGTTTAATCACATGACTTTAACCATAAACGTTGTTTAATTGCATTTAGAAAGAGAGTCGCAAAATTTCATATTCGAAAACCTAGAAATAGTTAAGGTACAGTTTTGTATGACATTTTTCTTTTTTTTTTTTCAGTAAAACCCCTAAAAAGGTGTGCTTTTTCTTTTAAAATACATGTTTCCAAATTTTATATAGTAATTTTAGAAACTCTTTAAATTTAAAACATCTGCCTATTTTCTGTCATTTAAGGTAAAATTAAAAGTCTTACGTAGATATTGTGTTTTCAGTACAGTGATAACGTATTTTAGGAAGCAGGGAATTATCGAGTGATGTTCTTAATTCATACAAAAGTTTATAAAAACATTAGGCACCTACCCAAAATCAGGCGACTACCCTCTCACAGGATACGTGCATAGGTTACAGAATCTTTTAATAGAAAGAATTTACTTTATCTTAATGGATTTGTACCTCATTAATTAAATTTAAAACCGGTCCTGTAAAAAAATAAGAAAATATTGATGATCTAAACGTATCTACCACTCTCGTGTAAAATTTTTCTTTATCAACTTCAAGCGTAAACGACTTTAGTTGTAAGTGAAACGACACCCATAATTCTATTGTTAAGATGGGCGACAAAAATTCTCGTCATTTAAAAGGTGCCATTGTTATATTTAACCTTCTAATACTTAGTCAAGTCAATATATCAGTTCGTTATTTTTTCTTTAACTGTAGGTACAGTCCAACTGGCGTTGGTTTCAATTTTTTTTTGTTTATTTCTTCATTTTCATTGAATTTATTTGGTTAAGTGCAAGACTTTTCCTAAACGTTGGGGGTTTAGCTTTTAAAATGTAACCATAGCAATTAGCAGACGTTTAAATTTTGCATAGTAACCTGTAGTGAATATACAAATTTTTGTGTCACTTTTACCATCAAAATGAAATAAAATACGGAATGCGTAAAACTTACAGCAGAGCCAAATAGAGAAATAGATAAAATGCCCAAAAGAGCACTGGTTCTTTTGGCCGAAGAGTCAGAGGAAATGGAAGCAGTCACTATAATAGACATTCTTCATCGCGCAGGGGTAAACGTGATCTATCACATTTTCTCTAACCGATTTATGTGACATTATATAAGTACTATTAGATAGAAGTCGAAATTGTTGGGATTCCGGAAAACAAAACGATAAGATGCAATGGTGGAGTTGTAGTCCATCCTACAATAGACATTCAACGTGCAAGAACCAGGGGTCCTTTCGATGTCATTGTACTTCCTGGTGGTCTGTCAGGTGCTAAAGTTTTAGGCAAACATCGAGAAGTAGGTAACATTTTGAGAGAACAAGACAATTCTGGGCGTATCATCGCAGCTGGATGTGCAGGTTGACTAGTAATATCTATCTACATACGTAAAAAAAAACAGAATCAAATAATTCTTTTTAAAGAAGTGTCTCCTGAATTCCAAGTCGTTAAGGGTGTCAATTTTTATTATTTCAGCTCCTGTCTTTGTACTAAAAGCTCACGGGATAGGAGAAGGTAAAATGTTCACCTGTTACCCAACATTGGTTGATAATTTAACAAATGATGGAAAACACTATTTTAGTCCAGATAATGTGGTTATTGATGGAAACATTACGACTAGTAGAGAACCCAGTATGGCCGTTGATTTTGCATTAAGTATAGTTTTACAGCTTACTGACTCCAATAAATATAACGAAATTGTAAAAGCTGTGCGACCGTTGCGTTGATTGATAACACAATTTCAAATAATTAATTCCACTTGTTACTTACCTCCGAACTATCTTCATAAACCAAGGTGAATAACAATCTGGTAAATGGATAAATATAGAAACACTTACACACAATTACGTTACAATGTATATTTCTGTTCTTTTTTTTTTTTTTAAGATAAACGGCATTCCAAACGAAAACAACAAAAATTTAATTCTGTTTTATACACGTTTCTTTGATTTACAGAATTCACCCTTCGTCATTGATTGTTCGACATTCTTCATTATTTCTTCTATCACTTGTGGAAGGTCTCTGCGAATAAAAATGTTCGTTGGAAATGCTTCTACATGTCCCGCCTCTTTTAAATTGTTTTTTTACTTTCGGTCGCTCTCCAGAATATCTTCTATCATTTTTGCCTCCTCCATTTCCTCGTCTATCACATTGTTGCCATGACGAATTAGAAGTTGAATCTGTAAGTGATTTGGAAAAGTTTTTTCTATTTCTTTCATATTCTCTGGCCGTTTGTGGATCACTTCTTCGCCATGAACGGAAAAATTTAGATGTACACTTAGATGTAGATTTAATTCGCCAGTTAACTATTTCTCGGCTTCCGAAATTTCTTTCATCCCTTTCTCTACCACGGTTGCGATCAAAACGATTTTTGTTTATGGCTCTTTTTTCTACAGCATTCCGAAAATTAAATTCAGAAACACCGAGAGTATTAAAATAATTTTCAACGCGTAATTCTGTAGTGGTATTAAATATGTTTAGTATATCATCTATTAATATAGGACGATTCATAGTATGACCTCGTGCCATTTGGAAATCTGGAATGCAAGAAAGCAATAACTTTATAAATATATATATATACATATATATTTGTCGGTACATCTAATAAATGAATGCTCGTTCTTAAATTCAGATATTTCAAGTTTTAGTAATATCATAATTAGTTGGGGCATCAAAATGGAAAGGATTACCTAATTGGTAGCCAAAGGTCAAAAACTTTCACTGTTGTATGGGGAATGAATGTGGACATTTGTACAATATTAGGTAACACATGCAGTTGACTGCTTATAAACAAAAGCTAAAATTCCTTCGGCAATTATCTTATTCGTGTTTCATAATTGAATTAAAAATCTAGAAGGTACATCATTAATCAACGAGATAAAGGAGATGAGCTTGCTCCTGTAGTAGTTCAATTGCTACGCTTGTAAAATCGTGCTCTTTGATTTGAGCGCGCTTATGTTACTGTGTTTTTTGTGTTTCTATTCGAAAACGTTTCTCTTTATCAGAGGAACCTTTTCCAAAAATATTTTTTTATAAAGATTGTCATACAAGGAACTTTAAACAGTCATTCCAAGGATAAATAACGCGAAGAGTACGATAGATAAAATGGACAGGGTACAATTTCTGGTCAATTATAATGCACATGTTGAAAACAATAACAATATTACATATCTAATAGTTTTCATATGTTACTGTCTATTTATAGCAAGTGGCATTTGACCACTTATGACAAGTGCTTACCTTTTATAGCTTGTTCAGGTAAAATTCTCATCCTTGTAGCCATATATTTACAGACGAAGTATCCTGTTCTGTTTAAACCGTGAGTACAGTGGACTCCAATGACGTGGTCTGAAAATATTCCAATCAAATAATTTATTTGTAGGGAATTACTGCATGTACTTACAATTAGTGGTAAAAATAACTTAAGGTTTATAATAAAGAGTACAGTTTATTGTATGTATTTGTTTTAGATAAACATCACGAGTAGTAGGTACCTATAGTAGACATAAATGTTTCTGTGAGACTCGGATGTCGAATTCGGACGGATACCGAATTAAATTACTCGAACACGACGATTATTTCGGCATTGGTTCATGTGAACCTGAACAGATCTGCAATAGCCGAAATCAGCCACTGCTCCAAATTTTGTAGCCACAACGTGCTGCTAGCATGGAACTACAGCAAATTAAATACACCCACAAAGCATTTTTTTTTATTCGTTCTTCTTGATGTACCTAATACATACTTTTTAATTTGCCCCATCGCAGACGAAACTCCTTCTAAATTTAATTACACAATTTGTGTGAATCAGAGCAAAGTGCATAATTTTTGAAATAGGTTACAGTTACCATAGCTTGCCCTTCTTCGGCATCAAAAAAGAAAAACTTAAATTTTGCACGAGTCGATGCCGAAATAGTCGTCCTGTTTGACATCTGTTCATAGATCTGATCAGTTATTTATTTAGGCATCAATCCGAATTCGGCATCTAATAATAATGTAACAATATAAAACATGCGCAAGGTGTGGTGTCCGATGCTTCACTGAAAATAAAAACACCGGCTTTTCTTTTCATTTTCCTTTCTTTCAAAAAAGTAAGATAAGCAGGGTCAGTCTTATTCCGTATTTTACGTTAAAAAATACTTTAGTTCTTTAATATTTAAAAATGCAAAGACGAAATTTAAATGTTTACAAGTTTTATAGAAAGAATCAAACGAAATTAATTAATGAATTAATTCGAGATAGGTATGTTCAAACTGGACAATTCGTTTTTTTAATATTTTTCTGCGAATGGTGTAGGTATATGCCCCCTCAGACTTTTTAAAAACCAACCGAACATAATCGAATGTCTGGGACAGTGGTAATAATGAGAATTAAGATTGTTTTTCTATGTTTGTGCAATTTGAAATTAATCAACGTAAAGTGCGTAATCGATTCCGATAACGGTTCCAGCACTGAAACATACCCACAAGACGTCATGCGAGAAACAACTTGGAACCGTTGCCTTTCCCACAAGTTAAAAAAAAATGAGTCGTCCAACTCTCGGTCGATCAATTTTTTGTCGGGTGATGTAAACGTCTACAATTACGAACGAAATAAATGTAAAAGAAGCTTAAAACAAACATAATTTACGGGTCAGGAGATTTGTCCATAAATGGGTACTTAAAAGAAATCAATACCCTTTTAAGGTTGCCTCAATAACAACACACACACACACATAAACGCCGACATGCATACCGTGTTTGACTTTTTTCCAGACTATCTGGTCGATTCTATTCTCGTCCTCTTGAAGTTAATGACGGTATTAAAAGCATCTCGGATGTGGCATAGTAAAAGCGGAGAGCATTTAAATTGGTGTAACGATGAAGTATCCACTATGTATACCGACACTATGTTTAATCATAACCATTAAATCGATTAAATTTCAACTCAATCGCATTTGACCGAAATATTCAGTAAAGTCGACGTAGTGAGCAGGTCCTTACAGTGAAGAATCATAACCACGCTTACAATGAGAGGCAAAATATCTCCTCCAACGACGAACATCATCGTAAGGTCGTCAGTCCTAAGAGTGGTTGGACGAGCACCTCCACTCTTTCCTAAATGGGTTGTTCTAACTATATCCTTAACTATTTGCGAACAGTAATCTAATCTAATCTAGGTCTACCTCTACCCCTCCTAACTTCCGTTTCTGCCCCTAATAAGTCTGACTAGACCTTCATGCCTGAGAAGGTGTCCTACTAACCTAACTCGCCGATTTCTTATTGGCTTCCATAGAGTCTTCTGTTCTCTTACTCTTTCTAATACCACTTCATTTCGAACCTTCTCTGTCCACGGTATCCTCATCATTCCAACGATGATAAAAAACAAATTTGACTTCCGGATTGCATGTGCTTACAAAAAAAAAATACAAATATTTTCCTTTTCTAAATATATTTCTCAAAGAAAATGCCTTACATGTAACCGCAGATGTGGGTAAAACCATCACTGAACGTTTATTAAATCTCAAAAAACCCTTCAAAAAATATTTTGAAAAAGATTTACAGGACAGCCACACGGTACAGAATCCATTCGCAAATTAGGCTAAAACATCAGTGTTTACTGTGTCGGCATAAGCGAATGATAATACATCATCGCCTTTTACTGATCACTGCTGCTAAGTAAAGTAAGTTACACGTTAGACAAGGGCCTTACTAAGGTATCTAATACTTGCCCCAGTAATTTAAGCGGCACGTAAAACAAATTAATAACAACAGCTTTTGGTCGGTAATTTATCAAAATTATCAGTCATGCACTTACTAATATTTATTTTTAACTGAAGTTTCAACATCTCCTTCTGTTTAGTCGGTAATTTATCGAGGCGGTCTGATGAGATCTAATAAATTCGAATAAGTAATAAATAATAAATTGTTGGTCGGTACTTTATCGAAACTTGTTGGTTCTCATTTACCTGTCGCGCCGTAGACATCAGTTCATAGAATAGGTAGGTACCGATTACCCTTAGCTACTGCTGAAAATAAGAAACATCCTCGTGCTTCATTCTCATCAACTGATAATGGCGGAAAGGCTGTCGCACCGACCTACACTACGGTGCAATGTGCTGGTAGGGTCGAAGGCCCTCCTGAGTCTGCTTTAGAAATCGTAAGAATCGGAAGGTGGTAGTGGTTAAAGAAAGAAACACAGCACAAGCGAGAGGAAAACAATAGAAAACTGAAAGACAGTCTGTGGAATATTAATGAATACGTTCCCAGCATTTTGGCACGAGGCAGGTCTGTCATGTTCCTGCCACCGCACTAGATTAGCAAACAAAGTAGAGAGTAGGAGACTCGAAATCCGCTTCGAAAAGTTTGTTATGGTTATTGGGGTGTTTATTTTCATTTACATGCCACTTTCGAGATTTGCCACTATTTGTCACAGAAACAATAAGTGGGTATGTCTCCATTCTTGACGAAATGAAAATGTAATAGGTATGGTTCCACCTACCTCCGTCCAAAATCTTCTTTTGATAATAGTAACTGTAAATAATAAACGGCCCCTTATTCCTAGACTAATAGTAATTGCCTAACGGTGAGAACATCGGATAAAGAAAGCTCCACTTATATAATCTAGAAATATAGAACTTGGATCTATAACGCATAATATTCCTAGTGTGCAGCACATACCTGTTGTTCATGTGCTTAACACCATGAAACAGCAAGTGAACTTAACAATACTGACGGTAAACAGACCTCCGTGTCGGTCAACATCAGATTCAATGACGATATTGATAGTCGGACGTGAAGTTACGCGATGGGAGGCCCAGTCTGTCATCGGTATCGTCAAATTATTATTGACCGACTGCACCGACCAAAAGCTGTCGTTGAACCGCAATGCGTGGGATGGAGTAAATGAAATGTAGGTACCTGTATAATTGCGACACATTCTGCAATTTTAAATTTGGCACACAAACACTTGGCTCTATTTGTTGACAATCAAATCTAATCTAATCAAAAATTCAAAGTAAAAAATGTAATTATAATAATTTTGATATGATGGATTAGGTAGGTATCGTCTACATTTGGTCATTCTATATGAAGATTGCGTAATTCTCAAACAAAAACTAATTTTCATTTCAAAGTAAAGGTTTGTCGGTTATGTAAAAAGAATACTGCAAGAATTACAGTTCTATACTGCCTACCCCTGATCCGGAAGGTAAGCGGAAACCTGTAAGTATTATTTTAATTTTTAAAATTGTAATAGGGAATATAATTTTATACTTTAATAATTACAGTTTGCGCTTACTATCCGGGATAAACAAGATAAACCTGTAATTCTTACAGTAATATTTGCCAGTGAAAATAAACTGTTCATCCAAGAGCTGCTTAAAATAATAGTGTCAATAGTAGAAACTAGAAAATTGGATAGCCTTTCTGCATAATCTATGCGTGCGATAGATCACGAGTATCTGTTCTTCCTTTATATCAAATAAAGATACATAGGTATATACAATAATTGGTCACCACCTTAAATACGTATCTACTGTTCTCTAATTATTAATTTATCATCCGAAAGCTTTGCCGCTTGGCGTGGAATTTTCGAAAGTACAATGCGTGTGCATCGGTTATTTTAATCCACTTGCATTTGACACTAGACCAGATAATAGACTATAAAAGGACAACGCACCCACTGCGTTGGTTCATGTGAGTAAATCGATAGTTACTTTATTTTCGGGCCGCGCGCCACCCAAACGTTTAATTGTAAGCGCATTTACATAATCTCTATTTGGTAACTCGCCAGTCGCCACATTACTGGACCTGATCATCTCTAGCAACGCTACGCGATCCACATATCTAAGAGATCCAAGAATGTGTCGTCGCGTATAATGAACTTGCGAAAAATGAATTAAGAAAGTTACAATCGCGTCACACAAACTTGGAAAACTTGTATAGCATTTAAAACATTTTCTTACCTTTCTTATATAGTATAATATACGTAATACGTGTTAGTTGTTAATTAGCGAATCAATGGCAGTTTCAATAAACTATGTACCGACCAAACCCTATTATTACCCGCCAAAGCGAATCTACAGCGTAATCACGCAGCATATTATACAATCAATACAGATTTAGCAGCAAATATCTATCGGTAGCAGTAATTGGTTTTCACGTTGTCCGTTTACTTTCCTTTATGTTTCGGAAGGAAGGTTGTCTGAAAACTGACAGGGAACTAAATAGACAACGTGGCAATCGGCCCGGAAATCAACCTATACGAATCTACAGATGACCGCCAGATCCTGAATATTATTCAACTTGTACGCACTGAGCATCTTCGATTTGACCGGTAAATGATTTATCGAAATTGCCGATAACTTCGAAATCGCAACCTACATCTGGCAGTTCCGATAAATCGCTACTCATGAACAACGTAATATTATTATTATTACTTTTAGGTATGTTTTGTGTTACGATGTAGACGGAAAGGCATATATATACATATATATATACGTATTAAGTCTTGAGAGAAAAAATTGAAGAGTTTAAAGAAGAATATACCTATCACGCGAACAGTATTGTGTAGTACACTGGACAACAATAAGAGCGGACCGATGAAGCTAGCAACCCCCAGTTGCGTTTATCTTTATTTATGTGATTCACCAAGTACTCGTTGTTGTGGAGCTGATGCATCTTGGTAAATTTCTGGACCATATATTATCTCACACGGTGCGATCAAGGTAGATAAGATCGGATTCGATATTACCAGTCGGTCGCACTGCGACCGTGTCATAAATAATCACAAGTATATGTTTCCAAGAATTTCGAATCATTGTCTCTTTGCTTTAACAACCAGCACTTCACGAACAACGTACACCTCATACCTAAATGCAACGAATAGCGCACTCTCCGTACACTACTGATTTATTGTTGTAATTATCTATCTTTCCTTCCTGTACTACAGTAATCCTGGCCACGTTTGGTAGGTATTTAAATTTAATATCTACCGACACAGAATTTGTGCATCACTACGTATTTTACAGAAATTAGAAACACTTCGGTAACTAAACATTTACTAAAAATAGGAAACTAGAAACATAAAGACTATTGCTAACTATCATTATTCACTTTACTGCGTGTGAATCAAATATCCGACAACATACGGTACTTATCCTGCCATTTGCACTGTCTCATATTACAACGAGGAAATAAACTGGGCGTATGCCATGCAGCGTACAAAGCTAGTTACAATTTCCGTTCACACTACTTGACTGAAGACGCTTAACACTATTTAATCCACAATTATTTACAAGTGAATTCCACGAGCCGTTCCTGATGATCTGCAATGAATACGCCCTGTAGGTAAATAATATGTGCACCGAATGCCAAGAATTCTTATCAGTATATAGAACTTATACGAAACGTGTCATAACTAATATATGCACTACTGCGGTTGAAGTAATTAGTGTAATTGCATTTCAGTGATATCTCACTAAATTTTTCCAAACGGTTATTGCTTTGTCGGACGATACACTTTCATTAATCGCACGACCGACAGAGAACCGTTTAAGTTTAATGTATCATTACGTTTGTATTTATATTATGTATCAACACATTTGCCAATGAGCGAGCATTAATGGAGAACATTACAGAAATAGATTATAACCAATAAGAAACAAATTGACGAAGTAAAAAACGAAACCGATTTATGGAAGTCATTATTTCACTTGCCATTTTTGCAATTGCTTGGTTTGACATTATCTTTAATGATTGCATGCATAACACGCAGTATGATATGAATAATAGCACATTTTTACTCGCGAATTCGCCATTGTTGTAACAACTTTTTCGAGTTCCTTTGTAAGGAAGTATAAAGATTTTTTGCAGTTTATCACAGGCGTAAATAATAATTAAGAAATCGAATTATGAATGAGATATACATATAGGTACATTGTATAGCTGTGTCCCTGTTCATTCACCAGCATTGTTACTCACCATTTCCATATTCCGCTACGAAATTGTCTACCACGCTGTAAAACCTGAAAAAACGGATTTCGTTAATCAGAATATCAATCGGTGCAGTTTAGATAGAACATCCCACAATTATTCTACTCATACGTATAAATAACAACATTTAACAGTACCTACAATGCGCCAACTACTTGATATCAAAATCATCTTGCTTGCATGGAGCAACATCGGATTGATCAGTGATTTATCGTACGTTATATATACTATTGCGATTGAAGTAATTAGTTTAATTGTACTTTAGTGATATCTCACTTAAGTTTTCCAAATGGTTATTGCTTTGCTGGACGATACACGTTCATTAATCGCACGGCCGACAGAGAACCGTTTAAGTAAGTATATATATGGTATATAATATATATACACACAAATAAGTGATTTAAGATTTAATAGAATTATACTGCTTGATTGTTTATTCAAGCGAAAAGGATTTGAATCTTCTCGCTTACTTATTATTTTTACAGCTTCACACTAATAGAAATTAGCACCCGCATGTTATGTTACCTTTTAAATTACAATTAGTTTTTTCCGTTCATTCTGTCTGTCTGAATTTTAATGAAAACTAAATGATTAAGAAACTATATGAAATCAATTTAAATATGCATAAGTACGTAAACATCAATATGTATTAACACAATGCTGTTTTTAGGACGTTAATGTTAAATCAAAAGACGTACTAAATTAATTGTGCTAATATACATAACAGAATAATTCTTGACTTCGATCTGCTCGCGAAAACTAAACGTACCATTTAGTAACATTCACACTGGACTTTTAGTTGTAAAGATTAATTAACTCAAAATTGTTTTACATTTTATAAAAGTAAGTATGTAAGTAAGTAAGTAAGGTGTTTCTTGCTTCCTTAAGCAAGGGTTATGATTATTAAATTGAAAGAGTCTCGCCCACTAAGTTTAGCGTTCCACAGAAAAATCGCTTCAGTTGTTTTACGTCTCGCCCGATTTCCATCTAAGGAGGTATTAGTGATAGCGACAGATTATGTAATTGCACCACTTACTATTGATTTTGCTAATTAAACGGCGAGGTGCTTTAAATTTTTAACGGTGATTAGTGACATATAATCATAGAGATAATAGAACATAGAAGGCAAGTACCGTTCAGTTCTGTAAGTGGTGGTGGGACGTGAGATGAAAAACAGTGAAGATCCCTCTTCTTTCTCTGTCTTTGTTTAATGGTGATTCTAAATGGCCGGCACAGAGCACAGCTGACTACAAGAGTGCGAAAGTGTGCATGAAACAAAAACAGAGAGAGGAGTTCCATTATTTTCTGTTTGTTTCTTATTAAGAAAGACATCTCCAATAAACTCGCCTCCTTCATTCTACGATAAATTATTACTTATCTCCATGGACACAATGCGACATATCTACCGCAAACGTTGCTACTTTATGTCCAAAAGAAATAACAAACAAGACATTTATAAATAATTTGAGGTAACCATCTGAATGATTTAACGAATTTTATAACGATTTTAAGTATCTATAGTTACTCTTACCTCCCGAAACAACCTCTTAATCTCTATTAGTCTTACTACAACCTGTTAAATTTGCATTCATGCAACCGTCAGCTGAAAGTACGCAAACTGAACTTACCTATCAAGAAACCGTGCAGCTGGCAATGTACCACCCCCAGGACATTTAATTTTTACGTGAAAAACACCGTTTCCAGTGATGTCCTGCAACAAAAATTAAAAGGAAATAACTTTCATAGATATTCTGGATCCAAATTTCGGACAGTTGATTATCACATACAAATGCCTACTGTTATTCCCAACTAGTTTAACGATCCAAAGGATAATAAAATATCAACGTTGATTCCCGTCGATTTGTTGAATAACACCAAACGACAATACTCCGTAAAAGTTCCTCTACTCATATTCCTATAACTTTATAAAAACCCTTCAAATCAAAAGGAGGAGGAGGAGGAGGTCGCATTATCAGTTATCCCTCACCGACATTCAGTCATCTGTAATTCTAAACTCTCTCGCTATTTTCTTTTCTATGTAACTGCGTCTTTTTGTATATAATTTTTTCATAATATTACTGTACAGTGTACATAGTGAATGAAGACTGTACACTATACGCACATAATATTTTATTGTTTTTATTATTATTTATTTATTCATTGGAGGCTACACTGACTATACTTTGTCCCTGGGTCGAATCCGTGATGCCGTTGGCAATTTTTTACAACGTTATCGAGGTCCTTAATTGTGACAAGGATCGCCTGGATGCGGGTTGGGAGGCGCCCTGGCGACATGGTGTTAGAAAGCTGTCAGTGATAGTGGTACAAGATCTCCTTTTTCGACGAGTGGCTTGGTGCGTGCTCCTTGTTAAACAAAAAGTCGTCGAATAAGTTCTTCCTTGATTGTGCTCTATGGTTCTTTTGCCGGAGGGCGATAACGAAGAACATACCCACAGCTGGCCGGTCGAATGATAGCAGTTTGACCGCTACGCAAACCACGGCTACTAGATCAGCGGCGGCAGGGACCGGCATACCTTAAGTGTCTCAAGTCTAGTTTACCACAGCTACTCTTTTATTAATGTGGTGATGCAGGTGTTAACGATACTCCCGACATAGGGCCCAGGGCAAACTTATTTGCAGGGCTAGAACACTGGTAGTTAACGTTCCTGTACGAGTGGGGGGGAGGGGATACAGTGCCAAGCCTCGTGACAGTCTGGGCGATTATGATTTCTTCCTTTGAAGGTGAAGATGCTTAATGACGCTTTAGTTTAGAATCGGTTGGTACTACCAGCAACGCATAATACAATTGGCGCAACTCTTCCTGATTGCTTTGGAATTCGGCAAAGTTAACCGAGATTTTTTCCCAGTTGTTGGTGGACTGGGAGCCTGAACCTAAACGAGTCAGAGGACGTCTTCTTCTTCGTTGGTGCCACTGTGGTTTATTGCGGTTCTTCGACCGATGCTGTAGCTATTTCTCCATCAGAAGATACACGTTGCGTGTCGGGGTCACCAATATCATTCGAATGTACGCAACCACATCAGTCTTTAAAAACAGTTTTCACACGGCTATATTCATACGGTAAAGTACTTAACAGACCAAAGTGCAAGTTCGGAGAAAAAGAAGCTTCCTTTCTGAGTTACTCCGTCGCAGCGAAAGGTGTGATAAACTAATACCCCTTACTCCATATCTGATAGTGTAACAACAGTAATCGTTTATCTGAAACCAAACACGGAAAACAACTACGACAATTTCTGGGTATGCTAAACCTTTACAGGGAAATTCCTACCAAACGCTGCCCACACACACTCAGAATTAAACAAATTATTCCAAGAGAACACACCGCTATGATAGAATAAAATAGCTGACGACGCATTCCAGTTGAATAAGAAACAGCTTGTTCAAACTACTCTCCTGTGCCATCCTCAATCAATCGCAAATCGATCAAGACCATCGTGCAATTAAGCACTTTCAACTTCCGTGAAATGGGCACGCGCATGCATCCGCATCTTCAATTTTCGTCATGGTGCCCTACGCTGAAGCATACCGTTACTGCCTGAACGGTTCACACGTTTGCCCGAAGCGATTCCCATTAAAGATCAAAAAGTCTCAACTGTAGCACGTGCCTTCTATGAAGAATGGATCTATCGATTTGGTGCACCTTCAACAAATCCAGCAGACCAAGGAAGACATTTTAAATGGAGAAAAAATGACATTCACCTATAAGGATAACCACACAACAGGCTACGTCTTAATTCGCTAAAATTCTTTAATGTAATCAATCATCTAATGCCCAACACAGAGAAAATCTTATCTGTCCACAAATTTAAACCGGCATACGTCATGTCACAGGGATAACATCCACAATTCTCTTTCGCGCCTGCAACCTCCAACAACAACGCTTCACAGTCAACAAAAATAACACGCCCCGAAATAACGTTAATCACCACGGAGGAGGTCCTGTGGCTACACTCCATATAGTACTCAATTTGTAGACGTACGTGTACCTACGCAAACAAATCAGCATTTCTATCGTCGCTGTCGGTTGACCAAAACTGGGTCAAAATTCGGACTCGAACCAAAGTGCAAGACAGACAATTCACATATAACAAATGTAAACGGTATAAATACGCTGTTAATATTCTAATAAATTAGTCTCTCAAATACACCATGGTCGCTCCAGTCTTGTATGGCTGAAGATTCATCTTAATTTGTTAGCTTCCCATACGGTACATTTAACACCATGTGTTGAATCTTGAAGTACTTCTCGTTGGTCCTGTCGAGCCCGGTCTCAGCGTTTCTTGCGTACTCCAGAGTGAAGACTAGTCCATTAGAAATGCTGTTATCGTGCTGCACGTGTTGAGAAGACTGCTTACTGCTTGAATATACTCCCACTGGCTAATATCGATAATTTTAACAATTTAATATTTTTATCTCGTTAAATGCACATTTACCTACTAGTATTACCAGATTTTATTGTTGTATTATCTTTGACTCTCAGAAATTAAGGAGTGCTACCCGAAGCCGAGCCAATATTACCGTCGGTCAAGATGACCCCATGTTAAAATCGGATTGAGTTGACCTAGTTACGGATCTGTGTAAGCAGGTGTTTACAATATTCCAACTCATAAAACTGACGGAAAGTGCTTTTGAATCTGGGAAGTGTTCGAACTACTCTTTTCAATGAAAGACGGTTGGAAGTACCTCCTGAATTAATCGGGTAATTACCCGAGATTTTTAAATACGAAAAAGCAACGGCAATGAATTAACTCCCGTGGCAAATAACGATCCTGTTGATATAAACCTAGTACTCGTTACTGCAGCATAAACCAGATGCCAAATTTATTATTATTTACGCTAAGGTGTTTCTATGGTGAACGATGCTAGCAATTCTACCCTTCGTATAAATACAGTGATGTATTCTAAATGTGAAACGTGACGTGGGTGATACAACACCGAGAAGCCACGGCGGCCTTTCTTGTCTCTAGACGTAACGAGATAGAACTAATTGGTTTATACCGTGTATTCTAGTGATATTTTTATTTGTAATAGATGTATACATATTCATAAGTAAATTAATGAAATCGCTCCTTTCACGTCATTATCGTCGCCGAAGCGCACCGCGATCTGACAGCACAGACGCTCCGAGATATAATAATTATTCATTCTTTGTTACGTTTTTCGTTCGGTGTTCCCCGCATCAATTATTTTTGACATATTAGGCTCAACCTGGCGCGCCGCTTACACATTATTTGATCGGATGCACCAGCGGCACTATCCACTACAAACTCCCAGCATTGAAATCTATATGTATAAGAAAAAAAAAACACTTCGACGTATATACGGATTTGAGAATAATTTTTGTTAGAAACATATACCATTCTTCATACCCACAGTGTTTTTTGTATGTTAAACTAGCATTATTATCATTTTACGGACGAACTAATTAAGCGGCTTTAGTTTATTATTTCCACAAGTTTTAGAGCACATTTGAAATCAATGAGCATGTAATTGTGACACAGAGAATAAAACAGAAGAAGCAATTTGCTTAATGACTTTAAAAAAACGCCTAAACTTTTACATACTTGCATTAAACAAAATACGTATGTGTAGGTGCCATTGCTCAAAAATATCTATTTTCATTTCAAGTTCATCGATAGCTGCATGAAAAAAAAAAACAGTGTTTATTTCAACAAACCAATGGAATTGCACGTAGCGCGGTATTACTTATTACGTGTTTATTCCTGGTCACAACATTTGTCCTTCAGTTAATCGAGATCTGGTTCGATGAATCTCTCACCGTATAAATTTCCTTTGATTGCCACGCACTAAAGCCCTGCAGTTAAACTGTAGATGACCCGACTGCATTCACGGCAGTCACAATTTTCACAACTGCGCGGTACACCGTTGCCACTGCGAAAAAAAATTAAACTTGGAGGATATTCAACGCCATGGGTAACTCCGTGAATCGTACACAGAAGAGGTAATAATTTAAATGAAAGCTTTACATAAATATTTATATAAGGGTCATTTGTTCTGCATACGTGTAGATAATACGTAGATATGTATGTAGGCACATAATCTTTCACGGTCAATAAAATTCTTTCTGATTTTGCATTTAATGTAGTATTTAGATTTCCTTAATAGTGCGACACACATTTAAGATTAATATGGCCTGAACCCGTTAGAAGAAAACACGCCAGGTGCCACGAGTCAAAGCATTTCATATTGTGCAATGTCAAAATCTACTCACCTTAACGTTGTAATACCTGTCGGTGTTGGTAAGATCGATCACGAGCTTGAGGTTCGGCACTTTTTGCAATAAAATGCTTGGAGTGAACCTGAAAAATGAACAGTGTATATAAGATTAATTAATGAGCATTTAATTTACATAAAAGTCAGCTTAAAGAGCAAATATCGATTCCCTTATTGAAAATTACAAGTTGTAATGAATACGGCGATGATTTGCGCTACAGGCAGGCAATGCGTCTTTTCGATGGGTCGTTTGTATTCTCGCCTTTCTAACGATTTCTCAGTCTGGACAGTATCTTAAGCGAAAGTTGGTAGCAGATTAATTTTTTTTTACCACACGTAATAAGTAGTGAATCGTTGAAAATTTCAGAAAACGAATTAATTTGGTATTGAGGATATAGTTAGTATCTATCTCTACCTGTGAATGTGAATAGCAAAAATTGTCTGATTTTTTGATTTAGTGCTCTATAAAAACTTACTAAGTAAGTACATGTATTTGGTCATAAACCTCTACGTACAGATGGAAACGTACTACTATTAGTTACTTTAGATTAATCAACTTGTTTTCACGAAGCAAGTTTCGTTTAGTGGTGATGATTTATCGAAACGAACTTTTCCGGTTCGTTGATGAGAACTGATAAGTCCGGGAACAAAAATCTAGGTATTGTTGAAGAGGTGGGTGTGAGTGATAAGATAAAACTATTAGACTTTATAAATAACCTGTTTAGTGTGAACAACAGTTAATTGGTCTATTCATTTAACCTGGATAATATTGCGGAACACAACCAATTGATGAATAACCGAAACTAATGCGGTTTTTATTTCGCAGCAAAACGCAACGCCATACAACCGTTTACACAGAAGTACCATAGGTAATACATAATAAATCGGTAACTTAATTAAATATGCAGTGCGAGTTTATAAAAGAACAGCCACATAATGTAATGTTCGGGACGGGCTTTCATCACCGTAAAGATTACATTAACGACTTGCTGTCCTGATTGAAAGCAATCAAGACAGGTTATGTATGCAAAAGCTAAAATAACTACAACTTTTATGGCATATAAAACACGCAACAATATCGTACAAGCTTCAACTTATTCTCCTCATTAATTCCTGATAACGGATGACGGTATTGAAAGACATAAAACGCATTAATGCACCGTATGTGTAGCTATGGGAAGCCATCAAAAGCGCGATTGAACGAACTGCATTATTCTCAACCGCATATTGTGCTTTAAGTTTACAGTTTGTCATCTTATATCAATAGATTTTCGTTTACTAATCGAACATACGATTATATCGGTGCCTATTTGAGTTATTTTAGCAATGCCACTCGGTTATCGAAGAACTGTGATAATAAAACTCCTCCCATCTCATAATGGAAATAAGCAAATAGTTAGTTTTCTAGTAAGCTTTCACGGTCGGTATTAGATAAAGCACGTTCACTTTTTGGACTGTGTTATGCAAAAAACTTTACAACTTACCACTCGTCATCACTGACTCGACTGTGTTGAAGAATCGTCTGTAACAAAATAAATATTTACGATAAATAGAATGCGTTATAACTGGAATTCTTAAAAAGCAGAAATTAGTGCAATTAGTAACAATTCACAATTTATAGTGTTGCCTGGTATTGATAGCTTCCTTTTTAAAGCTTTTAAAGATGCAGGTGATACTTTTCATTCGCTGAATGTTGTATTTTCCGCAGATGATAATAAAAATAGCTTTACCCTCCTGCGAGTATGTAGGTATTAATTTATTTCATTCAAATAAAAAAGCAGAACAAAATTTCTTCTTTTTGAATGAAGGTATTGCTCAATCAAAAAGCTGCGTTAGTGTTTACTAGAAACTGATGGAATCCTTCAACGCAGGTAACCAGACAACAATCGGGCAAGAGAACAAGACGGCAACCGGTTAGCACGCGGAATTTTCTAAGAATGTCCATTAGCCGCCGAAAACCATGAAAACCATAATCGGTAGACAACTCGCGAATAAAGTTATAATTAAATGCAGTGTAATGCGTACAACTAAGGACCTCTGCAACGAAATTGATGTTTTAAGTTCGGGAATTTAATTTTGTATCGGTTAACTAATGACGGACCACCCAGACCACTAATGCTAACCGAAAAAGAACATGGTCCCAATTCACACTCGTTTTCTTCACAAAAGATCGCAATAGGAGCAAAAAAGTTACGGCGAATCTTGCCCCTTTCAGAGGCTCACAATTTTAGCGTTAAATACTACCCATATTCAATTAAAATTCGCATAACAGGAAAAACCAGCGTTGTCGGATGAATTTATTTTTATTTCCTTACTTCTTACCGAAATTTCCTTATACTTCTCTATAAATTGTTATCAATTGTCAGAGAGAGCTGACTACATAAATGATGAATATATTCAGTAGGAGTTATTTCAAGAAGCTTCGAGAGCTATCCTGTTAGCTAACCTAGCAATCCTCAAATTGCCATTTCGAAATATTGTTGTAAGCAAATAGTGTTTCCGGAATGTAGGTATATATGCCTATAGTATGGGTTGCCGTGATTGCGGCAGTAACAAAGAAGTTCAGAATCTCTAGAAATTACCGAAATCGGTAGGTGGGTGGGTATTTCCTCAACGTATCTATCTCTTGGTTAAAGGCTTGATAAAAATGCAAACGGATTGAGAAATGGCTATCAAACCGATCGTAAAAATTTATCAGAATTTTATATACATTCATGCTATTTCGACTGGAATCTTAATTAAAATGATATTGGTTTGCAACTTCTGTCTCAATAAAACTGAGAAATTTATGAGAAATTTTAAATGAACGCAACAGCCGACAGCAATAATTACAAACCAGCATAAGAGCGATTCTGTCGACGCATCTAAGTACCTACATTAAAAAAATGCATTCAAAATTTGAATCGACATTTCACTGGTTGCGTGCTGTACGCTCCACCTGATATTGTTAAGTTCGCAACATTACTGTTAGTGCTGTTAAGGGGAACGGCGTTTTGTTAATCACATCGGCAATAAATATTATTTAATGTTGTTGGGTTTTGCGCCGGCGAGGGACGGCGACAGAAGGCGGCGCTTGGCCGCCACCGTATTTGGACATGCAACAACAAATCGCGCCGCGGTTCGCTCAGCATCATCAGCCGAAGTCGAAGGACCAAGCCGGCGACTATCTGGCTTGAAGGACTAGCCGGTATCGACCCACGCACTCACTACGTGCCACTTCTTCCATGGGAACACGGAACCAAACAACGTGTTCATCTTATTCCTTAAGTATTTAAAAAGGTTACTCGAAAAGACAAGTCGTTTACGAACGAACGGATTGAATCGATGTACATGCCACACCATCAGATCGGAGACCTTCCATCACCTGTTGCTAAAAATGCCAGGAATTCCGACTACTAACTGAATTATTTGCCGATAAATAACGATATTGATGGGAAAAGGCTATTTCGGATTGCAGCAAATTTTACAATCGTACAGACTGGCAAAATCGCAAATTATCAGGGAATTAAATGCAACCGGAAAATATGGCGATATTTTTATCATTTATTAAATTTCTCAGTAACACCAACAGTAACTTATATGTAACATTTTTAATTTACAATATTCAGTAGTGGGACACAAATAAATTAACTTATTAATTATTAATTGATAAATGATACCTATTTTTGTGAAAATATGCATACATATACCAATTATTTTTTAACGCTGCTTCCATTTTTTCATTCTTCATGCATTTACATAAAATAAATTTTACCGGAAAGTTACGTACCATTATCAATTTATTTCCAAAAGACTCGTGATGACTCATTTTCTGTCTTGTTTCCATATAAAATAGAACATTAAATGATGCTAATTATCCTGTCCAGTTCAATGCACACCCGCAAAAATTATACAAGTATTATGAAAAAACTTAGGTCAACGTTCTAGGCACGAATTCAGACGTTACAAGAGATTGCAAAATGCGAAAAGGACTATCAATCATCTCGATCATGGTCAGAATAATTCTGAATATTAAACGGAATTTTAATAGAGCGTAGTTAACTTCCAACAATTGTCTCAGCAGGTAGGGTCAGCGAAAAATATCCACGTGAATTACTGTCACGACTGTTAAAGAATTGCAAATAAATATGTAACTGTTAACGATCCAAATGAAAAACTAAAAACATTGCGTAGGTACATTAAACAACAAATCGAAGGGTAGAGTTTATTTGAGTTGGTGACAAGTAACTAAAAATATTATATGCACTAACAATAAGTATTAGGTATAGATAAGCCGTTTGAATTACACACGCATATTCAACAATAAGTGCGTATCATGAAGAAACCTTTGCAAGGGAGTGTAAAATCATAACCAGATTGTAGCAACTTGTATATATATATATATACACGAGTAGCCATGATTTTCGTGCAATTCAAACAGCAGCCGTCTCAATGACGAGTCACTAATGTTTCATCAGCAGGACACGCTCCTTCCTAAGCGCGAGGATTTCCTGTTTTTCTTTCAAGAATCTACGTTTAACGTGAGCAAATATTGTATAACTGTTGCCTAATAAAAAAATAAAACGGACTCGCATCGCGGGGAGATAAAGTCGTTAACTATCGTACGATTAGATGAAAACTATTGTTTTCGAAACCCTCGTGGGTAGGTACCTAATTAAGTTCGTTAAACTTTGTACTGTTTAAAGTTCAACTAAATTCAGCTAGCAAATATTTACTTAAAACGTTAAAACGGAGAGCAAATATTTTTGCGTTACGCATTTTTGTTTTAAGCCCTGACCGTTGAAGCAAGAAACAGTTCTCATTGCACAGAGAATAGCTGAACCTTCTTTTTATCGTATAAAAAAAATACACCATAAACTTTTCGATGGATATGGCGTATCTACCCATCAAATACTCAACATTGCAATGGTGCAGTGGTTTGTTGATGATTTTTTTTGAGACATTTTTGTCCATTCTCTACACATGTATAACTCTTTTCAAGCCTGTCACATCATTTAGTGCGCACATCCAAAGAAGCATTCAGTTTTCTGTGGCAATACATATGTAGGTATATGTATTTCAAATTTGTGTCAAATAAATCCTTTGATCTTAGCAGAAATATGCGATGCCGCAGGATCTTGGTATCTTCATGTGGAATACAATGTTACCATTTTGGTATCTACAGACGGTGGACATCTCTGGTCAAAAATTTTGTCAAATTTTCCCATAAGTTTATCTTGTTAAAAATGACGATAACCTTTTGTTTTATCAAAAATAATGTACCTAATGCCTACTTCTGGTTGAATTACTGACGTACTACCTCTTTGTACAACGGTTTAATTACTATCACGACCTTTCCATATTTTGCTGAAAACTATTCTAAGAAAATCAAAGTAGAGGTATTCATTACTATTAAACATAATTTTTTTATCTTTGACATATGTAGGTTACGGTCATGGTTATTAAATTTTACATTTCACTTATAAAACTTGTTACCAGGGCACTAAAGCGTTGTTTTTGTTTTTATTATTATTTACACATATTAAACCAGACGAGAAGTTGGTTAACACCAAATATTTTGGCTTCTTCTTCTTTTCATGCTCGAGTAATTGCCACATAATTCAGACGGTCGGGGGTTTCGTGTTCCGTATACAACTTGTTGAAGACGACCCATTGGGAAAAATGTAAATTCATCGGTGCCTGAGCCCCCACGCCACGCTCCTCGCCGATCTCCAAAATTCCTCTTTTTATTTACTAACCAATTTTCTGTTCTTCCTCTTCGCTCCCTTTAGAGCCGCTTTAGAAAGTTATAAATATTAATTAATGGATAGCGTGAACTAACCCGAAACTTCGTAACCATCATTTCCATCAGTATATCGATTGAAGTATTGAAAACAATTACTTTGAATGGTTTTCAGCACCTCAGTTTGAAACGAAACCGTATAATACTAACCTACCTAATTACTTTCACTAATAGTGAAAATAGACTGCAAAGAGAAAAGAGTTAGTTTGATCACAACATTCTTTTCTGACTTGACAATATTTTTTCGGCTATTAGTTCCACCTACAAAGGTTACTAATTACATTAGTGGTATGTAAGGTCGTTTCTTTAGTATCAAGAGAAAGCGACCATGTCCGCAATACATTCACTGATAACGATGTTACAATAAGTCGACACTGACGAAACAGTAAAATCAAGTAAAAAAACGTTATACCTAATTACGTTTTGTTAATGCCGTCAGGTCGAAACAATTGTCACGTTGTTGATAATACATATTGAATTATACCGAGTTCCATTATTTGTATTTTATTTTAAGAAGTATCTATTTGGAAAATTTATAATTTTTTTGTGCCACCAAGGTAGTCCTTTGAAATAACATTTTAGGACATGAGTAGATCCGCGACGAATCTGATTTGTTTGCTTGCGAACAGCAGAGACAGAGGTTAGAGAAATAAATACAATACCATTACAGATCCATGTCAGTAAGATAACATCGGTGACGTTTGGAGTCGTACTGTATGTACTCTACCCAACGTAATTCTCAAATGTTCAGCGATAATAACCTGCAGCTAACATACCCACGTATTTATCACTATAATTAGATCACATAAGAAACAAATAAAAATAAGCGATGTCATTGGCAGATAAAATCTTTTTTCAAAAACCTCTCTCTACTCCAACTCTCTAAATTTCCTGAAAGACAGAACAGTTGTATGTTACAAATTTGAATTAAGCTTGCTTAGAGGATGACTGTAGCGTATTCCTTTATGTAAAAAAAGACATTTCAGGACGTTTAATGATTAATTAATAAATTAAATACTAGATTTGCTGAACAGCAATCAGAAATGTGTAATATCAAGATCTTCATCGACTTTCATGGTCAAATTGCCCGCTTCAATTTGTACGTGCACGTAAACCATAAACACATAGAAATGCACTTTAAAGTTGAATAGATACGTACAATGATAGTCGCCGTCAACTTTGTCTGTAATCATTAAATACATTGACGGCAATTGTTGATGCATGTGACCATGGGAGTGGTCTTCTGTTGTTTGCTCAATCTCGTCGGTTCACACATAATACTTACCTAATACGTACATATCTTATAACATACACAGGTTGTTATACATATACATATATGCATGTATGTGCGTAAATAACTACCTTACCAATAACTACGACCATGCCAGTCTGATCCATCACAAGGGCGGGCGCTGATGCAAGTGATGGATGCGGGAGAAGATCGGACCTTGCGGTGTGGTCCCTTTGCAGCTTTGCATCTACTTAACAGTGTATAACACAATACATAAGTATAATGACGTCGGTACCAAAACAAATACACTTTTGGTGGAAGACCTATACTGCTTCATCATCATCTTTTCCCCTTAATTTACATTAAATGTATGTAAAAGCTATCAACCAATAAATTTCACAGCCTGATTCTTCCATAAGTATATATTTTCGTTTATTAATAATAATAACATAGAGGGTTTCCTTTTCCTGGTTCCGCAAAACATTCTACCCACATCTTTATAAATCCTGACTGTGGTTGCACCTTTAAAAATCTTGTTCGATTTACGATGACAGGATTTTCTTTTTTCGTATGCCCAAGAATGTAAGAATTTAAATAGCATCCATTCTTTTTAAGATACTCGATCAATCATAATTCACCAGAACTATTCGAAAAGGGTGGACCTGTCACCGAGAAGCAGTAAACGTTATATATGAATACAGTGTGAATTTATCAGCATGCCTTCCCACCCCATATCGTTTCGAATAGTAATGAAATTGCGGTCTACACGAGATTTTAACTAACCCCTGTTCTTTGACATATCATTAACCTAAATACAATGGTGGTCAACATTAAATATTAGAAAACTTGTTTTCCATTCGAACTGTTAACGGTAGGTACTTATAAACGTTAAATGCCGAAAAAAATATTTTATTTCTCGACGTAGAAGCGTTCAGCGGTATATACATATAGGATACCGATGTATCTACTTTGAGCGTCAAATGTTAGGTACAAGATGCTTTAGCTATTAACGTGGGCGTGCACAGAAGACAATGGGTCATTTGGACTATTTAATATTAAACTATTTAAAATTTAATGAGACGACGCAAATATTTGAAATAACAATAAGTTTCACTTTCCAATTAAAAAAAANAGACATAAAACGCATTAATGCACCGTATGTGTAGCTATGGGAAGCCATCAAAAGCGCGATTGAACGAACTGCATTATTCTCAACCGCATATTGTGCTTTAAGTTTACAGTTTGTCATCTTATATCAATAGATTTTCGTTTACTAATCGAACATACGATTATATCGGTGCCTATTTGAGTTATTTTAGCAATGCCACTCGGTTATCGAAGAACTGTGATAATAAAACTCCTCCCATCTCATAATGGAAATAAGCAAATAGTTAGTTTTCTAGTAAGCTTTCACGGTCGGTATTAGATAAAGCACGTTCACTTTTTGGACTGTGTTATGCAAAAAACTTTACAACTTACCACTCGTCATCACTGACTCGACTGTGTTGAAGAATCGTCTGTAACAAAATAAATATTTACGATAAATAGAATGCGTTATAACTGGAATTCTTAAAAAGCAGAAATTAGTGCAATTAGTAACAATTCACAATTTATAGTGTTGCCTGGTATTGATAGCTTCCTTTTTAAAGCTTTTAAAGATGCAGGTGATACTTTTCATTCGCTGAATGTTGTATTTTCCGCAGATGATAATAAAAATAGCTTTACCCTCCTGCGAGTATGTAGGTATTAATTTATTTCATTCAAATAAAAAAGCAGAACAAAATTTCTTCTTTTTGAATGAAGGTATTGCTCAATCAAAAAGCTGCGTTAGTGTTTACTAGAAACTGATGGAATCCTTCAACGCAGGTAACCAGACAACAATCGGGCAAGAGAACAAGACGGCAACCGGTTAGCACGCGGAATTTTCTAAGAATGTCCATTAGCCGCCGAAAACCATGAAAACCATAATCGGTAGACAACTCGCGAATAAAGTTATAATTAAATGCAGTGTAATGCGTACAACTAAGGACCTCTGCAACGAAATTGATGTTTTAAGTTCGGGAATTTAATTTTGTATCGGTTAACTAATGACGGACCACCCAGACCACTAATGCTAACCGAAAAAGAACATGGTCCCAATTCACACTCGTTTTCTTCACAAAAGATCGCAATAGGAGCAAAAAAGTTACGGCGAATCTTGCCCCTTTCAGAGGCTCACAATTTTAGCGTTAAATACTACCCATATTCAATTAAAATTCGCATAACAGGAAAAACCAGCGTTGTCGGATGAATTTATTTTTATTTCCTTACTTCTTACCGAAATTTCCTTATACTTCTCTATAAATTGTTATCAATTGTCAGAGAGAGCTGACTACATAAATGATGAATATATTCAGTAGGAGTTATTTCAAGAAGCTTCGAGAGCTATCCTGTTAGCTAACCTAGCAATCCTCAAATTGCCATTTCGAAATATTGTTGTAAGCAAATAGTGTTTCCGGAATGTAGGTATATATGCCTATAGTATGGGTTGCCGTGATTGCGGCAGTAACAAAGAAGTTCAGAATCTCTAGAAATTACCGAAATCGGTAGGTGGGTGGGTATTTCCTCAACGTATCTATCTCTTGGTTAAAGGCTTGATAAAAATGCAAACGGATTGAGAAATGGCTATCAAACCGATCGTAAAAATTTATCAGAATTTTATATACATTCATGCTATTTCGACTGGAATCTTAATTAAAATGATATTGGTTTGCAACTTCTGTCTCAATAAAACTGAGAAATTTATGAGAAATTTTAAATGAACGCAACAGCCGACAGCAATAATTACAAACCAGCATAAGAGCGATTCTGTCGACGCATCTAAGTACCTACATTAAAAAAATGCATTCAAAATTTGAATCGACATTTCACTGGTTGCGTGCTGTACGCTCCACCTGATATTGTTAAGTTCGCAACATTACTGTTAGTGCTGTTAAGGGGAACGGCGTTTTGTTAATCACATCGGCAATAAATATTATTTAATGTTGTTGGGTTTTGCGCCGGCGAGGGACGGCGACAGAAGGCGGCGCTTGGCCGCCACCGTATTTGGACATGCAACAACAAATCGCGCCGCGGTTCGCTCAGCATCATCAGCCGAAGTCGAAGGACCAAGCCGGCGACTATCTGGCTTGAAGGACTAGCCGGTATCGACCCACGCACTCACTACGTGCCACTTCTTCCATGGGAACACGGAACCAAACAACGTGTTCATCTTATTCCTTAAGTATTTAAAAAGGTTACTCGAAAAGACAAGTCGTTTACGAACGAACGGATTGAATCGATGTACATGCCACACCATCAGATCGGAGACCTTCCATCACCTGTTGCTAAAAATGCCAGGAATTCCGACTACTAACTGAATTATTTGCCGATAAATAACGATATTGATGGGAAAAGGCTATTTCGGATTGCAGCAAATTTTACAATCGTACAGACTGGCAAAATCGCAAATTATCAGGGAATTAAATGCAACCGGAAAATATGGCGATATTTTTATCATTTATTAAATTTCTCAGTAACACCAACAGTAACTTATATGTAACATTTTTAATTTACAATATTCAGTAGTGGGACACAAATAAATTAACTTATTAATTATTAATTGATAAATGATACCTATTTTTGTGAAAATATGCATACATATACCAATTATTTTTTAACGCTGCTTCCATTTTTTCATTCTTCATGCATTTACATAAAATAAATTTTACCGGAAAGTTACGTACCATTATCAATTTATTTCCAAAAGACTCGTGATGACTCATTTTCTGTCTTGTTTCCATATAAAATAGAACATTAAATGATGCTAATTATCCTGTCCAGTTCAATGCACACCCGCAAAAATTATACAAGTATTATGAAAAAACTTAGGTCAACGTTCTAGGCACGAATTCAGACGTTACAAGAGATTGCAAAATGCGAAAAGGACTATCAATCATCTCGATCATGGTCAGAATAATTCTGAATATTAAACGGAATTTTAATAGAGCGTAGTTAACTTCCAACAATTGTCTCAGCAGGTAGGGTCAGCGAAAAATATCCACGTGAATTACTGTCACGACTGTTAAAGAATTGCAAATAAATATGTAACTGTTAACGATCCAAATGAAAAACTAAAAACATTGCGTAGGTACATTAAACAACAAATCGAAGGGTAGAGTTTATTTGAGTTGGTGACAAGTAACTAAAAATATTATATGCACTAACAATAAGTATTAGGTATAGATAAGCCGTTTGAATTACACACGCATATTCAACAATAAGTGCGTATCATGAAGAAACCTTTGCAAGGGAGTGTAAAATCATAACCAGATTGTAGCAACTTGTATATATATATATATACACGAGTAGCCATGATTTTCGTGCAATTCAAACAGCAGCCGTCTCAATGACGAGTCACTAATGTTTCATCAGCAGGACACGCTCCTTCCTAAGCGCGAGGATTTCCTGTTTTTCTTTCAAGAATCTACGTTTAACGTGAGCAAATATTGTATAACTGTTGCCTAATAAAAAAATAAAACGGACTCGCATCGCGGGGAGATAAAGTCGTTAACTATCGTACGATTAGATGAAAACTATTGTTTTCGAAACCCTCGTGGGTAGGTACCTAATTAAGTTCGTTAAACTTTGTACTGTTTAAAGTTCAACTAAATTCAGCTAGCAAATATTTACTTAAAACGTTAAAACGGAGAGCAAATATTTTTGCGTTACGCATTTTTGTTTTAAGCCCTGACCGTTGAAGCAAGAAACAGTTCTCATTGCACAGAGAATAGCTGAACCTTATTTTTATCGTATAAAAAAAAATACACCATAAACTTTTCGATGGATATGGCGTATCTACCCATCAAATACTCAACATTGCAATGGTGCAGTGGTTTGTTGATGATTTTTTTTGAGACATTTTTGTCCATTCTCTACACATGTATAACTCTTTTCAAGCCTGTCACATCATTTAGTGCGCACATCCAAAGAAGCATTCAGTTTTCTGTGGCAATACATATGTAGGTATATGTATTTCAAATTTGTGTCAAATAAATCCTTTGATCTTAGCAGAAATATGCGATGCCGCAGGATCTTGGTATCTTCATGTGGAATACAATGTTACCATTTTGGTATCTACAGACGGTGGACATCTCTGGTCAAAAATTTTGTCAAATTTTCCCATAAGTTTATCTTGTTAAAAATGACGATAACCTTTTGTTTTATCAAAAATAATGTACCTAATGCCTACTTCTGGTTGAATTACTGACGTACTACCTCTTTGTACAACGGTTTAATTACTATCACGACCTTTCCATATTTTGCTGAAAACTATTCTAAGAAAATCAAAGTAGAGGTATTCATTACTATTAAACATAATTTTTTTATCTTTGACATATGTAGGTTACGGTCATGGTTATTAAATTTTACATTTCACTTATAAAACTTGTTACCAGGGCACTAAAGCGTTGTTTTTGTTTTTATTATTATTTACACATATTAAACCAGACGAGAAGTTGGTTAACACCAAATATTTTGGCTTCTTCTTCTTTTCATGCTCGAGTAATTGCCACATAATTCAGACGGTCGGGGGTTTCGTGTTCCGTATACCACTTGTTGAAGACGACCCATTGGGAAAAATGTAAATTCATCGGTGCCTGAGCCCCCACGCCACGCTCCTCGCCGATCTCCAAAATTCCTCTTTTTATTTACTAACCAATTTTCTGTTCTTCCTCTTCGCTCCCTTTAGAGCCGCTTTAGAAAGTTATAAATATTAATTAATGGATAGCGTGAACTAACCCGAAACTTCGTAACCATCATTTCCATCAGTATATCGATTGAAGTATTGAAAACAATTACTTTGAATGGTTTTCAGCACCTCAGTTTGAAACGAAACCGTATAATACTAACCTACCTAATTACTTTCACTAATAGTGAAAATAGACTGCAAAGAGAAAAGAGTTAGTTTGATCACAACATTCTTTTCTGACTTGACAATATTTTTTCGGCTATTAGTTCCACCTACAAAGGTTACTAATTACATTAGTGGTATGTAAGGTCGTTTCTTTAGTATCAAGAGAAAGCGACCATGTCCGCAATACATTCACTGATAACGATGTTACAATAAGTCGACACTGACGAAACAGTAAAATCAAGTAAAAAAACGTTATACCTAATTACGTTTTGTTAATGCCGTCAGGTCGAAACAATTGTCACGTTGTTGATAATACATATTGAATTATACCGAGTTCCATTATTTGTATTTTATTTTAAGAAGTATCTATTTGGAAAATTTATAATTTTTTTGTGCCACCAAGGTAGTCCTTTGAAATAACATTTTAGGACATGAGTAGATCCGCGACGAATCTGATTTGTTTGCTTGCGAACAGCAGAGACAGAGGTTAGAGAAATAAATACAATACCATTACAGATCCATGTCAGTAAGATAACATCGGTGACGTTTGGAGTCGTACTGTATGTACTCTACCCAACGTAATTCTCAAATGTTCAGCGATAATAACCTGCAGCTAACATACCCACGTATTTATCACTATAATTAGATCACATAAGAAACAAATAAAAATAAGCGATGTCATTGGCAGATAAAATCTTTTTTCAAAAACCTCTCTCTACTCCAACTCTCTAAATTTCCTGAAAGACAGAACAGTTGTATGTTACAAATTTGAATTAAGCTTGCTTAGAGGATGACTGTAGCGTATTCCTTTATGTAAAAAAAGACATTTCAGGACGTTTAATGATTAATTAATAAATTAAATACTAGATTTGCTGAACAGCAATCAGAAATGTGTAATATCAAGATCTTCATCGACTTTCATGGTCAAATTGCCCGCTTCAATTTGTACGTGCACGTAAACCATAAACACATAGAAATGCACTTTAAAGTTGAATAGATACGTACAATGATAGTCGCCGTCAACTTTGTCTGTAATCATTAAATACATTGACGGCAATTGTTGATGCATGTGACCATGGGAGTGGTCTTCTGTTGTTTGCTCAATCTCGTCGGTTCACACATAATACTTACCTAATACGTACATATCTTATAACATACACAGGTTGTTATACATATACATATATGCATGTATGTGCGTAAATAACTACCTTACCAATAACTACGACCATGCCAGTCTGATCCATCACAAGGGCGGGCGCTGATGCAAGTGATGGATGCGGGAGAAGATCGGACCTTGCGGTGTGGTCCCTTTGCAGCTTTGCATCTACTTAACAGTGTATAACACAATACATAAGTATAATGACGTCGGTACCAAAACAAATACACTTTTGGTGGAAGACCTATACTGCTTCATCATCATCTTTTCCCCTTAATTTACATTAAATGTATGTAAAAGCTATCAACCAATAAATTTCACAGCCTGATTCTTCCATAAGTATATATTTTCGTTTATTAATAATAATAACATAGAGGGTTTCCTTTTCCTGGTTCCGCAAAACATTCTACCCACATCTTTATAAATCCTGACTGTGGTTGCACCTTTAAAAATCTTGTTCGATTTACGATGACAGGATTTTCTTTTTTCGTATGCCCAAGAATGTAAGAATTTAAATAGCATCCATTCTTTTTAAGATACTCGATCAATCATAATTCACCAGAACTATTCGAAAAGGGTGGACCTGTCACCGAGAAGCAGTAAACGTTATATATGAATACAGTGTGAATTTATCAGCATGCCTTCCCACCCCATATCGTTTCGAATAGTAATGAAATTGCGGTCTACACGAGATTTTAACTAACCCCTGTTCTTTGACATATCATTAACCTAAATACAATGGTGGTCAACATTAAATATTAGAAAACTTGTTTTCCATTCGAACTGTTAACGGTAGGTACTTATAATCGTTAAATGCCGAAAAAAATATTTTATTTCTCGACGTAGAAGCGTTCAGCGGTATATACATATAGGATACCGATGTATCTACTTTGAGCGTCAAATGTTAGGTACAAGATGCTTTAGCTATTAACGTGGGCGTGCACAGAAGGGTGGACATCTCTGGTCAAA